>NW_027150648.1:5555199-6091812 GCF_020800215.1 Phytophthora ramorum | reverse complement strand
CCGGCTCGTATGTACTTTTCTTCGGGCTCAACGTCGTGGCTGTACTGTTGGGCCTCACGTGGGCCTTTAACCACGAGTACAAGCACCAATTCCTGCAGAAAAGCCTCGAGAACGGCCAGGTTTCGCGGCTTGTGTGCTCGCTGTCGTACGTGAGCTGCATCTTCGGCGTTGTAGGGGCGTTCGGCCTGCCGGTATTCGCCTCCTTCGATGCCTCACCGACGGTGCACAACAACTCGGCCTTTGGATTCTTGCTCTGCGAGACGGTGGCCATGTTCACCAACGTAAGGAGGAAGGAGATGCTGCTGTTCAGTTGACGACGATGACTGAGCTGTTGCTAAACCTTCTTGTGCTGCCTGTAGACGTACCTAAACTATCAGATTTTCCTGGTGAAGCGCGCCGAGATGGATGCCGGCGTGTTCATCACGGATCGGTATGGACCACGCAGCGTCTCGAGGATCAAGCTGAGTGAACTGCACGCGGTCAAGCGCGGCTTCCTCATTGAACTCGCGTGCGTGGCGCTCTTCACCATGTGTGTGATTGTCTATCTACCTGTGCTTTACAATGGCTCGGAGGCACCGCACCTCACGATCGCAGAGGTATGGAGCAAGTGCAGGTGGCTGAGAGCGGGGCAATACGCTGACTTCGGATGTTGTGACGCAGTGCATTGCACTGAATCTAGGAGAGAACTACTGCAGCTCCACCATGCGGCTCGACAACGTGTACACGAAACTCTGGGACTATGGTAAGGCTTGACGCAACGAAAGATTGGTGCTTTTTCATGCAAACATCACTGATACGATGACGATGCGATTGCCACCGCAGAGAAAGACATTGCGGTGCACCAAGTTCGAGCGCTGGCACAGCTCGGCTGCATGCTGACACTCATAGGGTACACCCTGAGCTTCTTCGCCGACAACAAGGAGGAAGAGACCGTGAAAGATAGAGACCGCACGCAAGCCTCCATCATCTACTACCAGCACAGCGCGTCGATGCCACCAAATCGCAGTCCTCGAACATCGCGCAAGGGCAGTACACGGCGGAGTAAGTCCACATCCAGCTCAGTAAGTGAGCCCTCCAAGCACTCGGGTCTCCCGTAGTACCCGGCTTGTATTAGTGACAATAGGTAGCGAGCCAGACCAATTCAAATGGAGACGACAACTTTGTGTAACCCCCGCTGTGTGAAGGTCGCCTGCTCCAGCATTAGCCTTGAAACCCACGCCTCGATCAGCACCAACATCCATTATCTCTCCGATCTCTTCTCGTGTCATGGCGTTCCCGTACCCGGTGAACACGCGCATGACAACGTACAACGTCGACAAGATCCAGCTCGAGCGTCGGCGGCAGGAGGCGGAGCACTCGGCGCTGTCCAAGTTCGCGCAGGGCAACCAGCTGCAGGCGCTGCAGAACCAGTCGGACGCCAATGTGGCGTCTCGGCGCCGCTCCAACCACGTGGCGCAGCTCACGGCCGAGCGGATGCTGGAAGAAGCCACGACGCGCAAGATCAGCCAGCGGCAGCGGGCGTCTCGAGAACGGCAGCAAAATGAGGCGCTGGCTCATGTGCTCGAGACGAGCAAAAAGGCCCAAGAGCAGCAGGAACGCGAGGTGCAGCGCATCTGCGAGGCCAGCGAGGAACTGCGCGAGCTCGAAGTGTTCCTGAAAACGGCCTATATGAACAAGGAGCGCGCGACGCAGCAGCTCGAGCGTGAAACACTAACCACTCTGGACCGTCAACGAGAGGTGGCGATCGAGCAGCAAATGGAGTACGACCGTCAGCGTGCACTCATTGAGATGCAGAACCACGAGTTGAGGAAGCGCAGCGAAGCTGAACAGGGCAAGCAGGTGCTCCAGTCTCAGATGATGCAGCGACACGAGCTGCGCCGTGAGGCGCAGATGGAGGCGGACTACGAGCGAGCCAAGATCGAGCGGCTCATGCAGCAGGTGGAAGAGGAAGATGCCGCCGAGCTTGCACGACGACAGACGTCTCGTGAACAAACTCGAGAGATGATCGAGCAGACTCACTTGGAGCGCAATAGGATGAAGCAGCAGCAAGTTGAAGCTGCTCGGCGTGAAGACGAAGCGATTGCAGAGTACCGACGCCGCGTGGAGACTCGCAAGGCAGACACCAAAGCCGCGTCGGAGGTCAAGAAGGCCCACGAAGACGCCATGTTCCGCGCGGTGGAGGCCGAGATCCAGGCCAAAATGCGCGAGGACGAAGAGATCGAACGACTACGCGACGAGCTTTGGGAGGAAGAGCTGCTGCAGAAGAAGCGCGCGCAGGAAGAGGAGAAGATTGCGGCCAAGCAGGTCGCCAAGGACGAGATGATGCGCAGCAACGAGATGCAGATGCAGCTCAAGCAGGAACTGCTGACGCGCCAGCGCGCCGACGAGGAGGCCTTCAACGAGATGCTCAAGGAGAGGTTCCGCTCCGAGGAGCGCCGCGAAATGGAGCTGGCGGCTTTCCGACGAAAGCAGAGCGAGAAGTTCGTGGAAGAGATCTCGCGACACCGCGCGCTCAAGCAAGAGATGGTGTACGCCGAGTTACAGCGCGAACGGCGCGAGAGGGAGCGCCAGGAACAGGACGAGAACTACAGACGCCAAGTCGTGGAGGCAGCCAAGCAGCGACTACTGCGCGAGCACGCCGACGTGTTGCAAGGCTATCTGCCTCGAGCATTACGCCCGTCATCATCGTCGTCTTCCAGTGGCTCCATCTTCCGTTGATCCTTTGACTCTAATCACACGCAAATCTTCATTCGTGCAAGTTTGTATTGCTTCGTTGGTACCTGCAGCCTCATGACTAACAGCGAGAATGGAGTATACTTTGACTGGTTTAGTGACGGCACTTAGCACTGGACGTTGCTCGGGCCTCCCTGGCATTGGCCGACGTTCGTGGCGTTCACGGCGATGTTGGTAAAGGACCAGTTCGACACCACGTCCGGGTTCGCCAAGATGTCGTACAGGTTTGTAGCCGTGCCCGAGAGGTTGTCGATCTTGATGTTGGTGATGTTCACAAGACTGGTGGGTTGGCCTGAGTACCCACCCTTGGTTTTGTTGTAGTCCGAGTGCATGACGATGGCGTGCGTGACGTTCGACAGTCGGTTGTCCACGTACGAGACGTTGGTGACGAGTCCCCTCAGCCCGATGATGGTCTTGATGCGGATGCCGTTGTCGCTGTTGACAATGGTGTTGCCCTTCACCAGGAGACCAGCGACAGTAGTGTTTTCATTCTGCGCAGCGCCACCCAGCGAGCCGATGGAGATGCCGTGGGTACCACTGCAGTAGTTGTAGCTGAAGACCGTATTGTTGCTGGACTGCATGGCAAGGCAATCATCCTGGTTGTAGATTCGGTTGCCTGTGATGGTCACGTGGTTGTTTCTGCTCAAGTCGAAGCCGTCCGTGTTCTTGGCAATGCCGTTTCCAGCGCTCGAGTTGAGTGTGAGACCAGAGATGGTCGTGTAGTTGGAGTTGAGGACGCTAAAGGTGCGGTAAGGCATGTTTTGAATGGTGAAGCCCGACAGCGTCGAGTTGACAACTTTGGTCAAGCGGAAGAACACCGGACGGGTGATATTCTGGCCTTGCGGCCAGTACCACGCGCCCTGGCCGTCCAGAGTGCCGGGGCCGGTGACCGTGAGGTGGTTTCCCTTGAGCTTCACAAGAGGGCCATCCCATTTCTACAGCAAACGTTAGAAGCGAGAACGGCACAGAAAGAATCGCAGACCGGTCACTTACCATTTGGCCGAAGGTGGTGGTGCCCTGGAACTTGATGTTGGCACCGTCCGTGACGTTTGTCAGGTCAAGCATGACCCCAGCAGGAACAGACAACGAGTCGACGACAATTGTGCCGCATTGCGAGACATCGGTGCCCTGCGTGTAGTTACCGGACAGCGTGCAGATATCTTCTTGATCCACTTGGTCCACTTGGTCCACTTGAGTCGCGGGGGATACCTGGTCCGCCTGATTTGCCTCAGATTCCTGCGTCACCTGGTTTTGGGTCGCCACATCGGATCCGGTCGCAATCGCAGCGAGCAGGGCGAGAACAGCGAGGGTGGACGCGAAGAGTTTCATGGTTGGAGGTGCGTCTTGCAATACCAGAAGGCCGTAAATTGGAGAATGACAAGGTTACGACTGTGACTGCATGTACTCAGTAGAGGTGGCGGTGGCACTACGCCCGGCACATCATAGTTGTTTCCTACCGACCCGTCGCACGCTGTATGCTTTCCACATGGCATACATGTACAGCCAAAGCTGTGGCTGCGGAGCCCGTCCGCGGGTTATAATGGAGACCAGGACACCTTTAGGAGTGAAAACAAAAAGAGATGGTGCATTTACTACTGTGCCCAACTGGGTGTACACATTAGCCTGTCTATTGTACCCGCCTCGTACGTTTTATAGATCAAAATATACACATCCGGATAATTCAACATTAAAATCCCCAGAAGTCGGTTGATTCATATTTCACAAGTGCGCGTTTATGCATACCGGATTCAATTATACATTGGGTGGGCACATTAACCACCAAAAGCTTGGCGTTTCGGGGCGTCAACATAAAGATTTGCGGCCTCAGGTTTGCATACGTTCAACACCACCACTCATGAATGCACGCAACACTATTAGCCCATTTAATTCATATGGCCTCGGTACTCGAGAGCTGACTTCCTTCCGGGGGCCTCTACTTCATCGGATTTGGTCGGGTAACACGGATACATCGCTATGGCAGATCGTTAGCCAACCGGGACTTCTTCCGTCGAGAAATGGCTTAATACAAGGGCCGATCTAAAAGTAGCTGCCGCAAAGCTGCGTGCACCTCTTTGTCTGTTGTACTTATGTGTGTACAATACTTCGAAGTACAATTCTGCCGGCCCTCTGTCGGAACTTCGACCTTATGCAAATAGCTCGACTGGTCGGCGAGAAGCAAGTTTTGGTTGCACGGCGCAACTTGCACCCTCTTTTGTATTTTCCCGTTCATGATGTTGTGTATGCCTGCTCTTCTGTCAGGCGAGTATTGGCGCCCTTCTCACGTTGGATATAACGCAGACCGAATTTCGGTCTGAAGGGGGGTCAACGCTTGAAGCTCGAACTGCGTCTTCACGAGATGACGACGGCCGCGATCAATGGATGCGTTTCGTGCCGAACAAGAGGACGGACAACTCTACACGGCGTGATCTCGCCAGTGGCTTCGTATTTACACGAAGGCAACGGAGACCACGGGGTGATGACCGTAACCATTTAAAGATGCCAGGATGTTTCTATTCTTTTCAGTGAGGTACATTGATGTCACTTAGCTATGCTAACGTCTTCCTATGTCCGTCCTAGATGCCGTCCCTATGCCGATCTCTAGCTTATTCTCTGCGGTCCAAGCTTGCACTTCCTCGCTTCGTACGGGCGTCCTTATTGGCTGTCGGTCACTACCTCCTCTTGGGTAGCGCTCTCCATGTTCTCAATCCAGGGTTATATGCCCGACGTCTTGTGGCGAAGTACATGCCCCATTGACCTTCTAGGCCCAGTGTGTCATCAATCGTCACCTGTCGGCTTGTGCCACTATTCATGGCCAAGTTGGAAAGCAATGGTACCATTCGGCTGTGTCCACGCGGTTTGTGTCTCCACGTGGGAGTTGTGAGTGTAGTTATCAGTCGGCAACACCGCCAAAAGAGTGTCCTCAGGTGCGCCACCTTCGGTGGTTTCCGGCGGGTGTGCTGCTCCACAATCAGTGCATTGTCACTCACAATGTGTTGTGGGCTGTATCGCTTTTTTTTTTTTGCGTATTCTGTTAATCACATGAGGATTTCCATGTAGTCGGCAGTCTGCCGCGTCTTGGGCGTTTGTGCCATAAGATATGTGGCCCAGCCGGCAGTCACCGTTGTTTTTGATGCCCAACACGATAGCACCACTTCCTGCCGAGCCGCTCGCACCTCGTGACCGCCCCCCCCCCCCCCCCCCCCCCCCCCTGCAAAGAGTAGGTACGCCAGGGTGTTTAGCCCATGCTTGGGTAACATTGCAAACATCTATTTTTTTCATTCCTTACACCTTCGAGAGCCCTTCTCCGCCACTCAAGAGACCACAACGGTATTCAATCTAGATCGATGACAGTAAGATGTTTTTAGCACTGCACAGTGCTCGGCTCACCCTTGCACTGACCGATGTTCGTGGCGTTCACTGCGATGTTGGAGAACACCCAATTCGCCACCACGTCTGGGTTTGCCACGATGTCGTACAGGTTCGTGGCCGACCCCGACAGATTCTCGATCTTGATGTTGGTGATGTTCGCCAGGCTGTCCGGAATACCAGAGTATCCGCCCTTGGTTTTGTTGTAGTCCGAGTGCAAAACAATCGCATTCTTGACATTCACGAGCTTGTTGTTGATGTACGTGGCGTCCGTAACCAGCCCCTTCATGCCAGTGATAGTCTTGATTCGGATACCATTGTCACTGTTCACGATGGTGTTACCGCTCACCAAGAGGCCGGCGACAGTCGTCGAGGCGTCTTGTTGTTCGCCACCAAGAGAACCGATGGAGATACCGTGACCACCGCTGCAGTAATTGTTGCTGAAAACAGTGTTGGTGCTGGACTGCATGGCAAGGCAGTCGTCTTGGTTGTAAATCCGGTTGCCCGTGATCGTGAAGTGGTCATTCTTGCTGAGATCGAAGCCGTCGGTGTTCTTGGCGACGCCGTTGCCAGCGGTGGAGTTGAGCGTGACACCAGTGATCGTTGTATAGTTCGAGTTGCCGATACTGAAAGTCCGGTAAGGAACATTCACAAGGTTAAAACCCGAAAGCGTCGAGTTGATAACCCGGTTCAGCTTGAAGAAGACAGGCTTGGTGACACTCTGACCTTGAGGCCAATACCAGGCTCCTTGGCCATCGAGAGTACCGGTGCCACCAACGGAGAGGTTGGTTCCCTTCAGCTTCAGAAGCGGGCCATCCCACAACTGTAACAATAGGCACAACATTAGGCGGGATCCAGGGTAGATGATCGCGTATTCTTTCTTACCTTTTGGCCAAAAGTGGTGACACCCTCGAACTTGATGTTAGCGCCCTGCGTGATGTTGGTCAGGTCCAGAGTCACACCCGCAGGCACAGACAACGAGTCGATGACGACAGTGCCGCAGTGCGAGATATCGGTGCCCTCGGTGTAATTGCCAGTCAAAGTGCAAGGACCCTCCTGCTCCGCTTGGTCCACTTGGCTAGCAGCGGATTCATCGCCCGCCGGAGACACTTGACCCACTTGACTTGACTCAGACTCTTGGGTTACGTCGTTCTGGGTCACCACGTCGTATCCGTTGGCAGCGGCGACGAGGACGGCGAGGACGGCGAGAGTCTGCGTGAAGATCTTCATGCTTGGCGGTTGCTGAGGTATTGGTTGTTCGCTGGGAAGCAAATTGAGGAATGATTCCACAAATGAGCCGCTGAGAACAGGTGCCCGAGTAGTTGAGCTATCGGGAGGCACATCAATAGGTCAAACCTGCCACCGTCTCACGTTGCACTGCAGTGGTCGAGTGGGAGGAAGCATGCCGAGACCACTCGCGCCAACGCCAGTCGCCTTGTTACCACATGGCATACAGCAAATCGCATTAAGCTTGTGGCCCTAGTGTCGGTGACGGACGGCTGGGAATGATATTGGTTGAACTTTGCACCGTCTCAATAAGCTGTCGTCGCCTTGTTTGGTGGACACAATGGTTGATGCCATTCCAAACCTTTCATCCACGACATTCTGCACCGATGAGTCCACACGTTAACAGATGCTACTGCGCCTCGCACAACGCCGCTACGGACAGCGCAAATCGCTACGGGGTGTCATCGCTGATTTGCACTCCGTCTACTATTAAATAGTACATGTTCATACCAGAAGTGACTTTGCTATTAAGTTATTGTAAATAACTACTAGTAATGATGAATTCTTTCGGTCTGTACTTTCCCAGAGATGGACGCTCTAACTGAAAAATGTCCTCATAACCTGTATTGAAGATCACCTTGCAAATGGAAGGCGAAACAGCATTTTCAATTTGTGCATCTAGATTGGGAGAACACAAACTATGAAAACAACGCAAACGTCAAATTTATTCAGTTGAAACAGTCCCGGCAAGAGAGAAAACATATCTACCCGGCTTAGCATTGAACGCTGCTCGGCTGCCCGCTGCACGAGCCCGTCTTGGAAGCACTCACCGTGATGCCTGAGAACGACCAGCCCGACACAACGTTCGGGTTCGCCACGATGTCGTACAAGTTCGTGGCCGTGCCCGAGAGGCCCGAGATCGTCACGTCCTGGATGGTCACGGCGCTAGTGGGAGAACCCGTGTAGCCGCCCTTGGACTTGCTGTAGTCCGAGTGGATCACGATGGCGTTCTTGACGTTCGAGAGCTTGTTGTTGGTGTACTTGGCGTTGGAGACGAGGCCCTTGAGTCCGATGATGGTCTTGATGCGGATGCCGTTGACGCTGTTGACGATGGTGTTGTCGTTCACCGTGAGGCCAGACACCGTGTCGGACACATCAACCGTGTCGCCACCCAGCGATCCGATGGAGATGCCGTGGCCGCCGCTGCAGTAGTTGTTGCTGAAGACAGTGTTGGTACTGGACTGCATGGCGAGGCAGTCATCCTGGTTGTAGATCTTGTTGCCCGTGATGGTGATGCCGTCATTCTTTGTTAGGTCAAAACCGTCCGTGTTCTTGGCAGTGCCATCACCGGCGCTGGAGTCGAGCGTGAGGCCGCTGATGGTGGTCTTCTGAGAGTTGAGGATGCTAAAAGTGCGGAAAGGAGAGTTCTTGAGGGTGAAGCCCGAGAGCGTCGAGCTCGCGACGCCGTGCAGGCGAAAGAAGACAGGGCGGCTGATGGACGTGCCCTGCTTCCAGTACCACGAGCCTTGGCCGTCCAGCGTGCCGGAGCCCTGGACGGTGAGGTCGCTGCCACCAAGAAGCACAAGCGGGCCATCCCATGTCTGCATGCCAAACGTGGTGGTTCCCGTGAACTGGATGGTGGCGCCGCTCTTGGCCTTGCTCAGGTCCAACGTGACGCCGGCCGGCACGGAGAGCGACCCGATGGTGACGGTGCTGCAGGACGAGATGTCGGTGCCGGACTTGTATGTGCCGGAGAGAGTGCAGCTACTGCTACTGCTGCCTTCTCCTTCTTGGCGGAGCATGGTGGCACCGTTTACAGTGGCGGCGAGGATTGCGAGAGAGGTGAAGGCGGTGGAGAAGAACTTCATTGTCGTCGGCAGTTGAGGTGGTGCTGGTAGTGGTTGGTGGTTGGAAGGTGCTTTGTGGAAAGCAAATTGCAGAATGAGTTTGCTGAGAGGTTGCCGAAAGCGGAAGAAGAGAATTGGCGCTGTAGTACTGTAGAGGTCTTGGCATCTACTTGGTGCTCAGCTGGTTGACACACGGGGACATTTACCAGGATAGTTTGGTCATTCAGTAAGGACACGTCTTGCAGTTAATACCCGGTATGTAGACAAGTTTTTGTCAGCGCACGTATGTTTTTGATCGACATATGCGTTCATGCATCGTGTTGAGATTGCGTCCGTAGCACAGCCCCCGATACCGGTAGCTACGAAAGTAGGCCTGCTACCACTGCTGTTGGGCGACCAGTGCTAGCAGCGGTGGTGGGTCTACTCAACCGGCAGGTAAAAAGCCCCGTACAAATTATCGGTGCAAGTCAATTTTGAGCATCCATGATATTGCTTAGTCCTGTGGCTAAAGCTAGCTCTTGGCGACCACATGTACCTATTAACTTAATAGCAGCAGCGACTGCCTGTTGAGATGGGGACTACAGCTGTGAGTCAGCAGACAGCCGAAGTCAACATGTCCAGAAGTGCACACCACCTTTACAATGCAACTTGTAGCGGCCAAATAGTCGCATGCACCGGGATTGGGGTCACTGGCCACTGGTGCATGTATCCGGATACCCTCCAGTGGCTCATCATTTTCTCTCCGATTGACGAACTTGCGGCAGTCTTAGCTTCTTTCGACATCTTCAACACAATCCCGCGGTAATCAAGGTACAAGGTACATACATATGTACATGCACACTAGGATTTCTTTACGTGCAATTAACCTTGACGGTCGATTGTCGTCATGGATACATCTCTCGAACCAAATGTGTATTGATTGACGCATTCATATACTCCGCTCCGTCCCCAAGGACCATCACACCCATATAATATGATGTGAAGTTTCACTTAGGATGTTTGACGTCGACTATACCATTGCAACTGTCTCTCAAAGTGTAATGTTTGTTGTTGATCCAAAGCCTAACAGCGTTTGGGTCGTAAGCCAGCTCAAATCCAGCGGAGACCGCTGGCAGCCCACAACGAAGCGCAGTGCGACAGCAAATCTGCGTCGAGCCGGCCACGATTGATCGGCCGTTATGGCAAGCGCGAGAGATTTGCTCTCTCCTTTTTCTCTTTAAGCGAGTGCGCGTCTAGAAAAACAGTCCATGGCACGGCCATTTGTGGCTAATCGACACGGTCGATAAATAATTCTCAGACTCACGACGATGGGTCTCCAAGGAGGGGATCCTGCAGTTGAGCTCAATTGCAGGCAACCTTCCTTTGCATTTGCCGTCGTGTATGGCGCGACCGATCCTGTGAACCTCACAAGGAATGTCGGACTGCGTTGCGGTGGTCAACATGACTTGGTAAACAGGCAAGAGCAGCCGTTCAACGTTTGGTGTGAGAACATACGCCGCGCCGCAGCTCCTGCGTTCCAGGCGGTGTATGTCATACGCAGCATCGTCCAGCTGTAATGATTGCGAATTTCTTGACGCCACCCCAGACGCTGTGGCACGGTCTCACCGTTTGTAAGGATCGGCAGTTCGTCATGTTCAATGCTTTACTGGGCGGGTTCCCTGGCGTCCCTGGGAGTGGCTTCATATGCTCGCAGAGAAATAGCCCGGCACGACGACGAGCAGCAAAACCGAAGCGCTCATTGGCGAGACTAGAGATCCAACCAAGTCTGGCGTGTGCCGGGCGCGAAGCACGCCGCACTATCGAGTAATCGCCACCATTCAACTTGCATGTCGATGGTGCAGTGTATCTGTTCGCACTAACGACATGCTGCATATGGGCCTACTCACTCAGGTGTGTTGTCGTGCCACGACGTCATAGACTGCACCCCACAGGGACGCTCTCCGCCGCACCTCTGTCAAGCCTGCAGCACGAACTCGCCTCGAATGATCTCTTCGGTTCCAGTTCATTCTGCAATTTGCTTTCCACAAAGCACCTTCCAACCACCAACCACTACCAGCATCACCTCAACTGCCGACGACAATGAAGCTCTTCTCCACTGCCTTTGCCGCTCTCGCGATCCTCGCTGCCACTGTAAACGGTGCCACCATGCTCCGCCAAGAAGGAGAAGGCAGCAGTAGCTGCACTCTCTCCGGCACATACAAGTCCGGCACCGACATCTCGTCCTGCAGCACCGTCACCATCGGGTCGCTCTCCGTGCCGGCCGGCGTCACGTTGGACCTGAGCAAGGCCAAGAGCGGCGCCACCATCCAGTTCACGGGCACCACCACGTTCGGCACGCAGAAATGGGATGGCCCGCTCGTACTGCTTAGCGGCAGCGGCCTTACCGTCAAGGGCTCCGGCACGCTGGACGGCCAAGGCTCGTGGTACTGGAAGCAGGGCCAGTCGATTACACGCCCTGTCTTCTTCCGTATGAACAAGGTGCTGTCGTCGACCGTGTCCGGGTTCACGCTCAAGAACATGCCGTACCGCACATTCAGCATCCTCAACTCTCAGAAGACCACCATCAGCGGCCTCACCCTTGATGCAAGCGCCGGCAACGGTGTCGCCAAGAACACGGACGGCTTCGACCTCAGCAGCAACGACGGCGTGAGCATCACTGGCAACAAGATCTACAACCAGGACGACTGCCTCGCCATGCAGTCCAGTACCAACACCGTCTTCAGCAACAACTACTGCAGCGGCGGCCACGGCATCTCCATCGGATCGCTGGGCGGCGACACCGTGAGCTCGACCGACACGGTGTCTGGCCTCACGGTGAACGGCAACACCATCGTCAACAGCGTCAACGGCATCCGCATCAAGACCATCATCGGACTCAAGGGCCTCGTCTCCAACGCCAAGTACACCAACAACAAGCTCTCGAACGTCGACAACGCCATCGTGATCCACTCGGACTACAGCAAGTCCAAGGGCGGCTACACGGGTTCTCCCACTAGCGCCGTGACCATCCAGGACGTGACGATCTCGGGCCTCTCGGGCACGGCCACGAACTTGTACGACATCGTGGCGAACTCGAAGGTGGTATCGAGCTGGTCGTTCTCAGGCATCACGGTGAGCGCTTCCAAGACGGGCTCGTGCAGCGGACAGCCCAGCAACGTCAAGTGCTAAATGTGCAGGTAGTATGCGCTTTCACTGTGAGCCAGATACCCTTTTTCATGGCGAGTTTCATGTCGTCCGTCTGCAGCAAGCTAGTAGCCGCTCGCAGTTTAGAGAATAAGATTAATGTATGCGTTGTTTCCCCCTCTTTTTTTTAGCGCATTGCCTTTTTTTTGCTGGGAGATTATTTGAAAATGGTTTTAGCATTAGCATTTAGGGAAACCGTTATCGAAAAGGCCCTCTTTTCGGAACACTCCCAAAAGTCGAGACAACGAAAACAAGTCAGAAACTCACGAAAATAGTCTCGTTATAGATACGAGGAGTACATTATAAGTGGTAGTGTTGGAATTCCGATTGCAATCACGGCGACCGTGACTATGTTGCCGTGTGACTATGTGTGGACCCGGCAGTTTAGCAGATCTGTGATGAGCATAGTGAGACCAAGATATGCGGGTCTTTTACTTGGGAAGGGGCTCAAGCCCGCTTAAGAATCGTTAGCGCTTAGGAGCTGTAGCGATAGCGATTCAATCTTACTTTCTTTTCTTTTCCATCCTAGTGCAGACTCCTGGTTATACGGATCGAGTGCAACTTCGAACAGGGTTCTGAGCCCAAGCCAAGAGGTAGCCTGCGGACTTTCGACTGCGTGAAGGCGATCCAAGATGACGGAGCCATTGAAGTACACGAGCGATGGGGTTCCAAAGAACTGGAACGGAAAAGACTGGCAGCAGTATAAGTGGGCGATGATGATTGTCTTCAGGAAGAAGAAGCTCGTCGACGTCGTGGACGGCGCCGTGACGAGAGACATGCTGACGTCTGCAGAGACTGAAGCAGATTTTGATGACAAGCAGTTAACGATCATGCAACTTATTGGGATGTCGTTGCCAGCGGATATTTTTCATCAAGTCCGAGACAAGACCACGGGAACCGACATGTGGAAGGCGTTGTGCGTAATCTATGAGAGCAGGGCAAATAAGACGACCATGGCTCATAGAGCAGAAAGCATTCGGCACGAGCTTGAGATGTTGAAGTTGGCCCCAGGTGGAGATGTTAACAAGCACTTGAGTAAAATGTTCAACTTGAGAACTGAATTGTTATCGTTGAATTATCAATTTGATGACATTACGATGGTGGAGTTGATGCTGAATAGTTTGCCTCATCAGTACGAGTTTGAGAGTCTGAAGAGTGGAGTTCGGTACAATAGTGCGGACAACTTCATCACACCGGAGCGCACCCGAGAACTGATTCGCGTCGCTGATTCGCGCCAAAAGGCCTACCAGGTAGCCAGAGGTGGACAGCGGGGCGGACCAAAGATTGGTGGCAACGGGGGAGAGAGCAGCAAGCCGAAGACTGAAGAAGGACAACAGTATGGAAACAAGAGCAAGGACTCGAAGAAGAAGCGAGTGAAGAAGTGCTACATCTGTGATAGCACTGAGCACCTGAGGAATAATTGCCCCCAGAAAGCGAAAGGTTCGGAAGGTGGTGGAGCTAATGCTGCTGAGCAGAAGCGGAAGCCGCGTGCGAACATGACAACCCGGCGGGAGGATAGCGAGTTGGGAGGCTCATCTAGTGAGGATGAAGAAACGAACGAAGCTACCAGTCTTCTTGACATGCTGCTGCTTGACGCAGGAACGCCAGACGACGTCCAGAATGACGAACATGGCAGCGCGAGCGATGTAGGGAACCTCGTTGACGGTCAATATGATGGGATCAGCGATGGTGAAAGTGATCACGAAGAGGCAGGGAGTAATTCGCGGAGTAGTTGGTGGTACTTTGATACCGCAGCTAATGTTCACGTTACGGGCAACCCATTGGACTATGTGACTTTCACTCCGGATTCCCATGAATCTCAGCATGTGCAAGGAGTAACCCCGGCTTTAGCTTCTCGAATTGCTGGAGTAGGAACTGTGGAGCTAGTTACAAATGTCGATGGCGAACGCGCTGTTGTTTATCTGAATGATGTGTTCTTCGTGCCTGGGGCTACCCACGGGTTATTGTCGATTGGTTTGGCCGCAGAGCAGGGTTTCGACTTTGACTATTACCCTCAAGTGCAATCGTTCAGAGTGCGCGAAGATGGGCGAACCGTCATTGTTGCAACACCCCATGATGCAACATGGGGATTTCAAGTGACACATCCGATGAGTGATGATTTGGTTGCGCCGCCAGATAGTGCATTGTGTAACTTCACTGCTGCAGAGGGAGTGGCATCGATGAAAGTATGGCATGACCGTTTGGGCCATATATGCCCGCAGTATTTGAAAGTGATGGTTGACAAAGATCTTGTTCGTGGCATGATGTTGCGCCGGCGGGAGCTGGGAGCCTGCGATGCCTGTCACATTGGCAAGCAGAAGCAAAGAGCACACCGGAAGAAGCTGAACCGAAACATCACGAAGCCGAATCAAGTCGTCTATGCTGACTTGCTGATTCCGAGCAAGGACAACGGAACCAAGTACGAGGCAGTCCTTGTAATTATGGACGGATACTCGCGGTTTGTCACGATTCACTTGCTGAAGAGCAAATCCAGTACCGTTGTTAACCAGCACATGAAGGAGTATGTATTGTGGGCAGAGCGTCAAGCTGGGAGACACAAGATTGAGCGAGTGCTGACGCGGAAGGTGAATCTGCAGTACAGAGTCCATCAAGTTCAGACGGATAAAGGTGGTGAGTTCGTGAATACAAACATCGAATCCTGGTATAAAGCGCATGGAATCGAGCACATACTCGTGGGTCCAAAGAGTTCGCAGCTAAACCTATGCGAGCGCACCCATCAGTCTCTGGTTGAGATGACGAAAGCAACCATGCATGATGCTGGCTTTCCACGGAGCCTCTGGCCAGATGCGCTACGGAATGCAGTGTACATTAAGAACCGCACATATAACAAGGGTACACAAGGTATTCCCTACGAAATGATTTTTGCTGTGAAACCTGATTTGCATCATATCCGCAAGTTCGGCGCTCTCGCGTACGTCCACGTGCCAGTCAATCCTGGGCGGAAGAAACATCATGATAACGCAAGATTGGGTTTCGTTTTGGGTTATGCAGAGGATGTGGTAGGCTGCAAGGTCTATTTCCCTGAGAATCGAACTGCAAAGTTTGTATCGGATCTTCGTGTCACGGAAGACGTGGTGTACCGAGACCGGCATGGCGTATCGTTGGAAGACGAAGACTTGGAGTCTCTGCACTTCACGCGTGCCGCGGAGACGCCCGCCCCGAGTGATTCTGACTCAACGCTTGATGCACCTACCATGACATCGTGTAATGATGATGACACTGTCGCTGCTACTATGGCGAACGAGACCATGGCCAGTATGACTATGGATCTCGAGGGAAGTGAGGCGTGCGCAGCTCCAAACGCAGCTCCGACTCGCTCTGCACAACGACATGTCGAGCTTAGTGAAATGCGCGCGACCACGTGCCAGGCGAGCACAGCAGATCTAGGTGGTATCACTGCCGCATTGCCAAGTGTGGAGACGATGGTACGCACTACAGTCGATGTCTCGAGTGCGCAAACGGAAGCGCAACAGGTGTCTGTGTGTCACCAGAGTGAGGAACTAGCCGTAACTGATGTTCAAGATGAGAATCAGAGTCTACCGACAGGAAGAGAAACTTCGATGGAGATGAAGACAGATCAGCCGCTAGTGTTACAATATGGAGACGATAATGAGACTGGGTGTTCGGCGTCGGAACGATGTGATGGGAGTGAATCGGTTGTGAGTGTATGTGGCACGGCAGCTGATGATGCTGAGCTCATCGTGGAAAATGAAGAACCTGCAGATGAAGACGACGATGAGTCTGTCGTGGCGAGCGTGTGTGGAGAAATAATGGGAAAGCGTCGACGTGATGAGACTCCTTCTGAGGAGATTCGCGTGGAGCTGAGTGCGGCTAAGCAGGAACCGAAGCGCAATCGGACAGGGCTTCGCGAATATCACAAGCGCAAGAGGCCTGCCTACTTCGATGACTATGTGATGAATGTAGCGCAGCGCACAACACGCATACTCGATAAGAATGGCCGGCCGATTCGGGGTAGCGATGTGAGAATCCCGAAGAATCGTCGAGCAGCTTTGCGTAGCAAGTATTGCAACTTCTTTTGTGAAGCCGAACTGGAAGAGATGGCAGCATTGAAGGCTCGCCATGTCCTGGAGGAAATTATATACGAGGACGTTCCTGAGGGCGCAAAGCCGATTAAGACTAAGTGGGTATATGATACCAAGACGGATAGTCTAGGCTATGTGGTACGCTTTAAGGCGAGACTCGTAGCGCTTGGGAACTATCAGCGCCCAGGAATCGACTTTCATGACACGTTTTCACCCGTGGCGCGTATGTCTTCGTTCCGATTGATGGTTGGGCTAGCTGCAGAGCTGGATCTAAAACTATTTGGGGGAGATATCAACACGGCGTATCTAAACGCGGATCTAGGAATCAAGCAGTACGTGAGTTCGATTGAAGGATTCCCTTGCGAAGTCGATGGACACCTCTATGTGGTGAAGAAAGCATTGTATGGATTGAGACAGTCAGGACGAGAATGGAACACAGAGCTGAACCAGTGGATGATGGATCATGGTTACCAGCGATCAATGACTGAACCTTGCTTGTACTTCCGTCTCGAGGGTGACATGACTATGCTGGTGTTAGTCTACGTAGATGACATCTTGGTGGCGACCAACGCTGAAGGGGAGAAGAACAAATTGTTCGAGGACTTGGACAAGGAATACGGCATCAAGGACCAGGGCTTGTTGAAGCATTACCTTGGTGTAGAGGTGGAGCAAACCGATGAATGCGTTGTCATTCGGCAACGTAAGTACGCACACGAGATTGTGGAGAAGTTTGGGTACGGAGGGGCTCATCCGGTTGGGAACCCGATGGAGGTGAATGCTCGCTTTGAACCCCTCGGTGAGAACGAGGATAGCGATACTAGCTTTCCCTACCGTGAAGCCATAGGAATGCTGATGTACCTGGCGACGAGTACACGGCCAGATCTTGCATTTGCACTGAGCCAACTCTGCCGCTTCGTGGCGAAGCCTTCTCACAAGCATGTGGGTGCATTGAAACGAGTACTGCGGTATCTCGCAGGAACGGAGAACTATGGAATTACGTATACACGACAGACAGCAGAGTCGAAGAGTATGGTGCTCGAGGGCTATTGCGATAGTGATTGGGGAAATGATCCCGAAACACGCAAGAGTACTACTGGATTAGTGTTCACTCTGGCTGGTGGGGCAGTGTCTTGGATGTCAAGACGCCAGACCATTGTAGCGTTGTCTACAGCTGAGGCCGAGTATGTGGCTGCATGTGAAGCTGCAATGGAGGCAGTTTCGGAGAGTAACATTTTGCAGGAAATTCTTCCGCAGCATGATGTGAAACTACGCATTGGAATAGACAATCAGGCAGCACATGTGATGGCAACCAATCCTACTTACAGTCGGCGAACTCGTCATATTGAACTACGATGGCACTACGTGCGCGAGCAAGTTGAAAAGGGTGTTATTGAACTGCACAAGGTGTGCGGTGATGTGAATCCGGCAGACACGTTTACGAAGCCCCTCGACAAGTTACGTCTCAAGCGGATGCTGGCACTTGCTGGCATCGGAGGTGTAGATTAGTCGAAGCTGACACTTCGAGGGAGGCGTGTTGGAATTCCGATTGCAATCACGGCGACCGTGACTATGTTGCCGTGTGACTATGTGTGGACCCGGCAGTTTAGCAGATCTGTGATGAGCATAGTGAGACCAAGATATGCGGGTCTTTTACTTGGGAAGGGGCTCAAGCCCGCTTAAGAATCGTTAGCGCTTAGGAGCTGTAGCGATAGCGATTCAATCTTACTTTCTTTTCTTTTCCATCCTAGTGCAGACTCCTGGTTATACGGATCGAGTGCAACTTCGAACAGGTAGTGGTACAGCTCCCTATATCGTCTTGGTTGCCAAGATATGACAAGTTTAAGACATGAATTTGGGTATCACAAACTGATTTGGCTTCGACACAAATCCTCAAATTGGTAACTATTGTCCATGGTATATGCCCTTACATTTTATCAACCAATAAGATCCCAATGTTGTCAGTTGAGGCAACTTCAGCAGTTAAACGACGATTTCGCAAGCTTTGTTGTTGCTTTCAGCATGTATTATTCTACTTAATGTTGTTGTATAGCTGAAGACAAATGTTTTCGCTTACTGGTCATGTACTTTTTAAATGTGTAGTGCCTCCTTCAGCTTTTGCATAAACCATGAAGCCAAATAGGCAATTTTTCTTTTTCTTTTTGCGGGGTCCGGTTACTACGATCCTCTTCTCTCATTGCAGATAAAACACTAGGCACGCTAAGTGTGTCCACTGTTTGTTTAACATGCACAATGATCCATTACACTTGGGCAAAATCAATTGATACTTACAGGGGAAATCATAATTTTGGACCTGTTACGAAAAGTGGTATGGTTTCCTCGAAATGTCAATGTTAACATTACACCTTTTTTAAACAACATACACATCTTTATTGGGGTAAGATATTATAATATACATATAATATATCCATACAGTTGAAGTAGATTTAATAGAGGCTCAAAACGATGGCAGGCTTGCAATATAACGTAGTATTACTACATTTAACGTTATTGGAATACTATAGTCCATACCACGTAATGCATGTACTAAAACCATTTTCAAATAATCTCCCAGCAAAAAAAAGGCAACGCGCTAAAAAAAAAAGAGGGGGAAACAACGCATACATTAATCTTATTCTCTAAACTGCGAGCGGCTACTAGCTTGCTGCAGACGGACGACATGAAACTCGCCATGAAAAAGGGTATCTGGCTCACAGTGAAAGCGCATACTACCTGCACATTTAGCACTTGACGTTGCTGGGCTGTCCGCTGCACGAGCCCGTCTTGGAAGCGCTCACCGTGATGCCTGAGAACGACCAGCTCGATACCACCTTCGAGTTCGCCACGATGTCGTACAAGTTCGTGGCCGTGCCCGAGAGGCCCGAGATCGTCACGTCCTGGATGGTCACGGCGCTAGTGGGAGAACCCGTGTAGCCGCCCTTGGACTTGCTGTAGTCCGAGTGGATCACGATGGCGTTGTCGACGTTCGAGAGCTTGTTGTTGGTGTACTTGGCGTTGGAGACGAGGCCCTTGAGTCCGATGATGGTCTTGATGCGGATGCCGTTGACGCTGTTGACGATGGTGTTGCCGTTCACCGTGAGGCCAGACACCGTGTCGGTCGAGCTCACGGTGTCGCCGCCCAGCGATCCGATGGAGATGCCGTGGCCGCCGCTGCAGTAGTTGTTGCTGAAGACGGTGTTGGTACTAGACTGCATGGCGAGGCAGTCGTCCTGGTTGTAGATCTTGTTGCCAGTGATGCTCACGCCGTCGTTGCTGCTGAGGTCGAAGCCGTCCGTGTTCTTGGCGACACCGTTGCCGGCGCTTGCATCAAGGGTGAGGCCGCTGATGGTGGTCTTCTGAGAGTTGAGGATGCTGAATGTGCGGTACGGCATGTTCTTGAGCGTGAACCCGGACACGGTCGACGACAGCACCTTGTTCATACGGAAGAAGACAGGGCGTGTAATCGACTGGCCCTGCTTCCAGTACCACGAGCCTTGGCCGTCCAGCGTGCCGGAGCCCTTGACGGTAAGGCCGCTGCCGCTAAGCAGTACGAGCGGGCCATCCCATTTCTGCGTGCCGAACGTGGTGGTGCCCGTGAACTGGATGGTGGCGCCGCTCTTGGCCTTGCTCAGGTCCAACGTGACGCCAGCCGGCACGGAGAGCGACCCGATGGTGACGGTGCTGCAGGACGAGATGTCGGTGCCGGACTTGTATGTGCCGGAGAGAGTGCAGCTACTGCTGCCTTCTCCTTCTTGGCGGAGCATGGTGGCACCGTTTACAGTGGCAGCGAGGATCGCGAGAGCGGCAAAGGCAGTGGAGAAGAGCTTCATTGTCGTCGGCAGTTGAGGTGATGCTGGTAGTGGTTGGTGGTTGGAAGGTGCTTTGTGGAAAGCAAATTGCAGAATGAACTGGAACCGAAGAGATCATTCGAGGCGAGTTCGTGCTGCAGGCTTGACAGAGGTGCGGCGGAGAGCGTCCCTGTGGGGTGCAGTCTATGACGTCGTGGCACGACAACACACCTGAGTGAGTAGGCCCATATGCAGCATGTCGTTAGTGCGAACAGATACACTGCACCATCGACATGCAAGTTGAATGGTGGCGATTACTCGATAGTGCGGCGTGCTTCGCGCCCGGCACACGCCAGACTTGGTTGGATCTCTAGTCTCGCCAATGAGCGCTTCGGTTTTGCTGCTCGTCGTCGTGCCGGGCTATTTCTCTGCGAGCATATGAAGCCACTCCCAGGGACGCCAGGGAACCCGCCCAGTAAAGCATTGAACATGACGAACTGCCGATCCTTACAAACGGTGAGACCGTGCCACAGCGTCTGGGGTGGCGTCAAGAAATTCGCAATCATTACAGCTGGACGATGCTGCGTATGACATACACCGCCTGGAACGCAGGAGCTGCGGCGCGGCGTATGTTCTCACACCAAACGTTGAACGGCTGCTCTTGCCTGTTTACCAAGTCATGTTGACCACCGCAACGCAGTCCGACATTCCTTGCGAGGTTCACAGGATCGGTCGCGCCATACACGACGGCAAATGCAAAGGAAGGTTGCCTACAATTGAGCTCAACTGCAGGATCCCCTCCTTGGAGACCCATCGTCGTGAGTCTGAGAATTATTTATCGACTGTATCGATTAGCCACAAATGGCCGTGCCATGGACTGTTTTTCTAGACGCGCACTCGCTTAAAGAGAAAAAGGAGAGAGCAAATCTCTCGCGCTTGCCATAACGGCCGATCAATCGTGGCCGGCTCGACGCAGATTTGCTGTCGCACTGCACTTCGTTGTGGGCTGTCAGCGGTCTCCGCTGGATTTGAGCTGGCTTACGACACCTCGGCTGCTTGGCACATCACTTTGAGGAGATAGTTGCAAGGTGCCGGCTGACCTCTTTTTCCAATTCGAAGTCAAATTTCTTAAGAGATTCTATGGGTGGTGGTTCTTTGGGACTTTGGACGAAACAGAGTACATATCTGAATCCGTCTAGCAAGACACAACAATTCGTGGCGCCGATGTGTTTTGGTGTCAGGACGTGCATCGTCAGTGCCGATTCGTCACGGCAATAGACCGCCAAGGCGACAGTAATTAATCCCAAAGAAGATCCTGACTACCGCGAATTGGATTTGCAAGTGCTCTGATGAAGATGGTGAAGATCGAAGGCTGCCGCAAATTCGCCAATCGGAGCGGAAATGGCGGGCCGCTGGAGGGTACCAAGGGTTTGAGTCCCCGGCGCAAGCGACTCTTTGACCGATACAAGTTGCAGTCTCAAAGCTTGTAAAGGTGGTTTGCCCTGCCGGGATATGCTATCTTCGGCTGTGCTACATGCACGCGGCACATGGCTCGCCGGTAAACCTGATGGAAATGGTCACTTATTCACAAATGCAGTCCCCATCTCAACAAGCAGTCGTAGGTAGTCAAGCCTTCCAAGAGGTAGCTTTTGCCACAGAACTGAGGATTTTATGCGGCTCTAATGGGGGCTTTTCACTTGCCAGTAGCACTGGTCGTCCAACCGCCTGGCGACCCGGTGCTATCAGCGGTGGGCCTGCTTCCGTAGCTATCGGCAGCTGTGCTACTGACACGATTTCAACACGTCGCACGAATGCATCTGTCGACCAAGAACCTACGTCGGGCAGCAAAAACTTGTCCACATACGTCCGTGTGCCGGGCATTATAACTGCAAGACGTGTCCCACGTATCCTTACTAAGGACTCCTCCCTAACCATGTGTCGAACCATGCTCAAACTATCCTGGCAAATGGTGCCGCGTATCGATCAGCCGAACACCACGCCGGAAACCAAGGTCTCTACAGTATTAGCACTCCAATTCTCTGATTCCTCTTCGACATCTCACCACCAAACTCATTCTGCAATTTGCTTTCCACAAAGCACCTTCCAACCACCAACCACTACCAGCATCACCTCAACTGCCGACGACAATGAAGCTCTTCTCCACTGCCTTCGCCGCTCTCGCGATCCTCGCCGCCACTGTAAACGGTGCCACCATGCTCCGCCAAGAAGGAGAAGGCAGCAGTAGCTGCACTCTCTCCGGCACATACAAGTCCGGCACCGACATCTCGTCCTGCAGCACCGTCACCATCGGGTCGCTCTCCGTGCCGGCCGGCGTCACGTTGGACCTGAGCAAGGCCAAGAGCGGCGCCACCATCCAGTTCACGGGCACCACCACGTTCGGCACGCAGAAATGGGATGGCCCGCTCGTACTGCTTAGCGGCAGCGGCCTTACCGTCAAGGGCTCCGGCACGCTGGACGGCCAAGGCTCGTGGTACTGGAAGCAGGGCCAGTCGATTACACGCCCTGTCTTCTTCCGTATGAACAAGGTGCTGTCGTCGACCGTGTCCGGGTTCACGCTCAAGAACATGCCGTACCGCACATTCAGCATCCTCAACTCTCAGAAGACCACCATCAGCGGCCTCACCCTTGATGCAAGCGCCGGCAACGGTGTCGCCAAGAACACGGACGGCTTCGACCTCAGCAGCAACGACGGCGTGAGCATCACTGGCAACAAGATCTACAACCAGGACGACTGCCTCGCCATGCAGTCCAGCACCAACACCGTCTTCAGCAACAACTACTGCAGCGGCGGCCACGGCATCTCCATCGGATCGCTGGGCGGCGACACCGTGAGCTCGACCGACACGGTGTCTGGCCTCACGGTGAACGGCAACACCATCGTCAACAGCGTCAACGGCATCCGCATCAAGACCATCATCGGACTCAAGGGCCTCGTCTCCAACGCCAAGTACACCAACAACAAGCTCTCGAACGTCGACAACGCCATCGTGATCCACTCGGACTACAGCAAGTCCAAGGGCGGCTACACGGGTTCTCCCACTAGCGCCGTGACCATCCAGGACGTGACGATCTCGGGCCTCTCGGGCACGGCCACGAACTTGTACGACATCGTGGCGAACTCGAAGGTGGTATCGAGCTGGTCGTTCTCAGGCATCACGGTGAGCGCTTCCAAGACGGGCTCGTGCAGCGGACAGCCCAGCAATATTGCGTGCTAAGGTTCTCATGTCGTTGAGGAAAGCAACCTAGTTTGTGGTAAGTTGTTTCTTGTCGTCGGAAGACAAGCAGAAGTCACGAATGGAGTGGCTACATGTAGGCGTATCAAGTAATAGTAGAATCGATGTTCTTAGCATGTGCACAGGTCGATGTTTCCGTTCACGTAGATATGAAATGATGTCTCCGAGCCGAAGGTCACGACCTCCGCAGCGAATCGAGTCGACTATTCCACCTGGTGGAGTCCACCATGCTGCAAACCCGAACAGGTGCTCGTGGCAGAGCTCAGGCAATCCTCCATAGGCCATGGGGAGGACCACTCGATGCACAATATGTCCGCCGTGTCGATGGCCACTGACGCCTGGTTCTCGATTACCCGATGGGCAGAGGTTGTCGAGTCACTGGTGAGCATTTCGTGAGATCGCGCCACACGGCTAGTCGACCGTACAGCAAAAAAGGCCATCGCCAACTTTTATGTGTGACTCCATACGTGCATAGTGCACAGTGATCTCGCGCGCATGAGTCAAGGGCAGCCTCGACCGAGATGGTGGCGAGTCCATGAATGTGCTCCCCGTTCTACCTATTATACCAGCACGGTGCTCTCAGGATCATGCAGCACACGACCAAGCCGGCCAACAAACGCCCTACGTCGCGTGAGTTACGTAACATTGTCCTGTTGAGAGCGCCTGCTGACCCACGACATGTACTTGGCGATCCAGGCCTGCCGTTTGTGTTTGCAGATCTCGAGGCATGCTCGCACTGACGAGACCGGAACTATTATACGGCGTGTGCGCTCATGAGCTCGACTACCGCGTTGTTGCCGTGTTGTATGTGGGGCGGCAGTGGCGACCAGAAAGATGCACGAGCTGAAGGCACCTATATATCTTGCCTCCTTCAAGCCATCGAGGCAAGTCCGCACCTCCACTTCAAGTATCGAGGGTCTTTTCGACAACAGCGACCACCTAGACTCGGCCCTGAGGGGGTACATGTACACGCATTACGTTTCCACGTAAAACTCCGTTGCTTCCTTCGGCGAAAACACTTGTTGCGACCGGAAGTTGATCCACAGGCAACTTTCGCCTCCAATGCACCGGTTCAACACCTGTGGTGGCTGCTTCGGAGCGAGTCTACGACCGCTTTGATTTGCTGGCTCGTGGCTCGCCGCTTCAAAAAAGCTGGCGACTGCGTCGGATCGAGGCTGGCAAACAGCAGCAGCTTCCTCCAGCTGGTACAACGACCCCTTTGTTGCTTGAGCCAGACCTCCCACCTCTGTTGTTTACTGTCCGAACAGCGAATCACGAACTAACGGTCCCTGGCTCAAAGGCAGCGCCTACCAGGGGGCACTCGTACACCCAACAGGTTCGAGCTTGATCACTGACCTCACTTTCCAATTCGCCTCCGATCGAGCACCTCCACCCAACCAACTCGACACCAAGCTACGAAACCACATCAACGATGAAGCTCCTCTCGACCGCTCTCGCTGCTTTCGCGCTCTTCGTCGCCACCGTCGACGGTTCATCCATGCTGCGAATGGAAGCTGAGGGCAAGAGCAAGACCAAAACCGGCCAGGAGCAGGTGCAGCAGCAGCAGCAAAGCAGCACCAGCAGTGGATGCAACCTCACTGGCACCTACTCGAAGGGCACCGATATCTCGTCGTGCAGCTCGATCACCATCGGCTCACTCACAGTTCCGGCCGGCGTCACGCTCGACTTGAGCAAGACCAAGAGCGGTGCTACTATCGAGTTCACGGGCATTACCACCTTCGGCACGGCCAAGTGGGCCGGTCCGCTCGTGTTGCTTGGTGGTAACGACCTCACGGTCAAGGGCTCTGGCACTCTGGACGGCCAGGGTGCCTGGTACTGGAAGCAGGGCCAGTCGATCACTCGCCCGGTCTTCTTCCGTCTGCAGAACGTCGCTAGCTCCACCCTCTCAGGCTTCACACTGAAGAACTCCCCGTTCCGCACGTTCAGCATCGTGACATGCCAGCAAACGACCCTCAGCGGCCTCACGCTTGACTCGAGCGCCGGCAACGGACTCGCCAAGAACACGGATGGCTTTGACCTGACCAAGAACGACCACATCACCATCACGGGCTGCAAGATCTACAACCAGGACGATTGTCTCGCCATGCAGTCCAGCACCAACACCGTCTTCAGCAACAACCTCTGCAGCGGCGGTCACGGTGTGTCGATTGGCTCGCTCGGTGGTAACGCTGTGGACCAGTCCTCCACGGTCCAGGGTCTCACCGTCCAGGGTAACACGATCCAAAACAGCGACAACGGCATCCGTATCAAGACCATCATCGGACTCAAGGGCCTTGTCTCCGATGTGAAGTACACCAACAACAAACTCTCGAACGTCAAGAACGCCATCGTCATGCACTCGGACTACAGCAAGTCCAAGGGCGGCTACACGGGCTCGGCGACCAGCCAGGTGCAGATCACGGGCGTGACGGTGTCGGGCCTTACGGGCTCGGCCACGAACCTGTACGACATCGTGGCGAACCCCAAGGTGGTGTCGGACTGGACGTTCTCGGGCATCGAAGTGAGCGCGTCCAAGGCGGGCAATGCGGTCGGCCAGCCCAACAGCATCGACGTGTAGAGTCAGAAACGGTGGTTTCTTGTCTTGTGAATTGGCGTCCCAGGTCGACAGAAGGCCAATAGAGTCTGGGGACAGCTAGCCAATACGATAAAATTGATGTAAGCTCGTTTTGAATTCTTCCCGCTGTGAACTTGCGCTCCTTACGTCGCGTTCTTTTGGTTGCGTCTACGTTGTATGAGTTCGAGTGTGCATCTAGAATCTCAGGCGGCAAGACACATCTCGGTGGGGCTGCACCTCAAGGAATTCAAACGCTGACTCAATAGTGCTCCACCCTCACCGCCTATTAGCACCAGACCGCCAAAACCTGACTCAGGCGGTCCTATCAGCCAGATGTGGACTCCAAGTTTGCGTGACCCTCCGTCAAAATGTTGAACCGGAGCGTAGACACTGTACGGCAGCGCTCGTCGCCCTCGTACTGCCAAACCGACCTTCAAAACGCCAAATCTTCAGCAACGCCAGTCGGCTCAATCAATGCACATGTACATTATGTCAGGCGCAAGGCGTTAACCGCACGAACAACACGGAGAACAGCCAATGACCAGTGGCACAACTTCGAGCAGACGCCTTCAGTATCTTGAACAAACACCCCAACGATGCAACATGGATCGCGACCGTTTCTTCCTTCGAGAGACCAAGGGATCGCCTTGACATTCGCTCCCCACAGCGCTCTGGTTAAGCCGCCACCTCATTTCGCCCCCAGCCTCTGCAACCATAGCTCGGACAACGAAACGCTCGTTGCGCCAGCGCTTTGTGTCGACGCATGAACTATCCGTGCCATGAGCTGTTTTGCTTGTTGAAGCTGCCATTCAAGAATATTTTTTTTACGCACACCACCGCTACCGCTACATGGACCACGTCCACGTCTAAAGTTGCCCCAATCAATAGGACCCAGTGAAGCCTTGACCATTCTGCGGTTATCACAGTGTACTAAACGCAAATAGAGGACCTCTTAAACCCCAAAGGTTACCACAGTGCATATATGTCTGCGTCTTTGTGAGTTTTCAACGCGATGCTGCGAGATAGTGGCTGCAGCACCTGAATGGTGGCAAGTTCGATGCTTTCATTCACCAATGGAACTTCGGTCGTCAAGCGCGAGTTCCAGCCTGATTTTTCAGGACCTGGCGTCTTCGAGGCTCGAGTTGGAGTCGTAGACCACAAACTCACGAGCTCGCCTCGCCCAACGGCGATCGCTTTCAAATCCAGTCGACTACTCCACCATCCTGCAATCTCGAACAGATACTCGTGGCTCAGCACTTCTTGAATGGGCCCTTCGGGGGTGGACCACTTAAATGAAAGGCAAACGCCGTGCGGCGAACGTGTCGATGGTCGCCGACACCTGGTTCTCGATAGCCCGATGGCAGATCACTCGTGCACATTTCGTGAAGTCGTGGCTAGTTGTCCAAAGTCTGGACTTCACACAGCAAAAATCCGCGATGGCGTTTTATGTTTGACGGATGTCAGTGCATAGTATGCACTGCCTACCGACGCGGCGTCGACGACACGAATGGGGTGGGGACGCCGGTGGCTATTGTACTGTAATCAGTCGGCTCGAGCTCATACATGTACGACACAGGTCTACTGCAGTGCTATGTTTCTGATACTACGCGGTGCCGGTACACTTATTTACAGCAGTTAGCAAAGCAAGAAGTAGCAACCGGTACACTGTACACCCGTCCATACGTCGAACGACCCCCACAACCGTTTGCTTTGGACCGGCGCTGCGGGCACTTGACCACCACCAGCTCTTCGCGGCGCTACCAGCCGCTCGATTCGGCTAAAACACTTGCTGCTCCATCAGTGACGGAGATTTTGGTTCATTGACGAGGCATCAATGGCTCGATTAAAACGTATTAAAACGACGACCATAGAACTGTACGCTTCTGCATATGGTTAGATCCACCTTGTCTTCGTATGTAAGCTCTGCAGCGAACTAATGGTGGCTGACTCAAGTCCACGGGTTTACTCCAGGACTAAGGGGGCACTTGTAGCGTTACATGTCCAGAATCATTGACCTCACTTCCCAATTTGCCTCCGGTCAAGCACCTACCACCAAAAGCACCACCGAGCTACCACAAGGCACGTTCAACCATGAAGTTCATCTCCGCTGCATTCACCGCCTTCGCGCTCCTCGCTGCTACCGCCAACGGTTCCCCCATGCTCCGTCAAGAGGCCATGAGTAAGAGCAAGAAGACCCCGCAGCCCCAAGAACAAGTGCAGCAGGAGCAGCAGCAGACGCAGCAGCAGACGCAGCAGACCACCACCACCAGCGGCAAAAGCTGCAACCTCACTGGCACGTACAAGAAGGGGACCGACATCTCGGCCTGCAGCACCATCACGGTCGACTCATTGACTGTCCCGGCCGGCGTCACGCTCGACCTGAGCCTCGCCAAGACGGGCGCCACCATCGAGTTCAAGGGGATCACCACCTTCGGAACGCAGAAGTGGGAAGGTCCTCTCGTACGCGTGAGCGGCAGTGACCTCACGGTGAAGGGTTCCGGCACCCTTGACGGCCAGGGCGCCTGGTACTGGAAGCAGGGTCAGTCGATCACTCGTCCGGTCTTCTTCAAGCTGCAGAACGTCATCGGCTCGACGGTGTCTGGCTTCACCATTAAGAACATGCCGTTCCGCACGTTCAGCATCGTGACGTGCAAGGACACGACCCTCACTGGTCTTACGATCGACTCTAGGGCCGGCAACGGACTCGCTAAGAACACCGATGGATTTGGCCTCACCAAGAACGACCATGTGACTATCACGGGCAACATCATCTACAACCAGGATGATTGCCTTGCGATGCAGTCCAGCACCAACACGTTTTTCACCAACAACAAGTGCTACGGTAGCCATGGTATCTCGGTTGGATCCCTAGGAGGTAACGCTGTCGACCAGTCCACCACTGTCCAGGGCCTCACTGTTCAGGGCAACACCATCGTCGACAGTGACAATGGTCTCCGCATCAAGACCATCATCGGACTGAAGGGGCTGGTTTCTAATGTCAAGTACCTGAACAACGAACTCTCCAACGTGAAGAACGCCATCGTGATCCGCTCAGACTACAGTAAGGCGAAGGGTGGCTACACGGGAGCTGCCACCAGTCAAGTGCAGATCAAGGGCGTTACTGTCTCAGGCTTGACAGGCTCGGCGAAGAACCTGTACGACATTAATACTAACCCGAATGTGGTCTCCGACTGGGTCTTCTCCGACATCGACGTGAGCGCGTCCACGACGGGCAAGCTGCTCGGTCAACCGAACAGCCTTGACATTTAGAGTCAGAAAGCATGATTTCCTGTCTTGTAGATTGGAGTCCGAGTGGTCGACAACCAACACAATAAAATTGATGTATGCATGCTTTTATTCGGTGTGCTGTGGCGTATTAGAGAGCCATCGTTGCTTCACCCGCAGCAAGTACGTAGCAAGTACGGCACGATACCGTTCCCATGCGTCGGTGGCCACAATTAGCGCGAACAAGCGGGCGTAATACTCGGGATTGGTGACCAGGCACATACAATGCATACACGTTTCCTCTTCTAAAAAAAAAATACATTACCGGCCTGTACACTGTATAATTGTTATCCAGCTTTCAAAGCCGAAGTTTGGTAGTTGCATTGCTTTATCCGACGATGTATACGGTGCAACTAATGCACCCGTCCAATCGAGAGCACCATCACGTGCTGTAAAAAAAAATATGCTGTGCTGGCGTGAATTAGTTACTGTAATAAGGGCTCACAGACTTGTGAGCATGAGCAACGCGCAGTGTCCTGCACAGCGTTGTACGAGTAGTGATCCTTTTACCGCACCGCCCAAAGCCCAAACGAAGATCGTGGTCTTGTCGAAGGTTTGCATTCGGTTCGTCAGGCCGTCATCTGCTCGACTCTTGAGGCGGCACACATCGTTCGAACAGCACAATGTGCACTCGTGCCTGCCTCAATTCAACGTTGACCCAGTGAACTGAGGTGGGGGGGGGTCAGCGCCACTCGATCGAATACCTCACTCTTCAATTTGCTTCCACCAACACAGCCACCGACTGAGCTACAAGCGCTATCCACGCCATGAAGCTCCTTTCAACCGCGTTCACCGCCTTTGCCCTCCTCGCTGCAGCAGTCAATGGGTCAGCCATGCTGCGCATGGAAGCCGAAGGCGCTAACCAAGTACAGCAGCAACAGCAAAGCAGCGGTTCGAGCACGTGCAACCTCACGGGAACGTACAAGAAGGGCACCGACATCTCGTCCTGCAGCACCATCACGATCGGGTCGTTGAGTGTGCCTGCTGGTGTGACTCTGGACTTGAGCAGGGCCAAGAATGGCGCCACGATCCAGTTCACGGGCACCACAACCTTCGGAACGCTGAAGTGGGATGGACCCCTTGTGGCGCTCAGCGGCACCGATCTCACGGTCAAGGGTAGCGGCAAGCTGGACGGCCAGGGCGCCTGGTACTGGAAGCAGGGGCAGCAAATTACCCGCCCCGTGTTCTTCCGTATGCACAAGGTCATCTCCTCGACGGTGTCGGGTTTCACCATTATGAATGCACCTTACCGCACCTTCAGCATCGTGGACTCCGCCTACACAACCATCAGCGGCCTCACGCTGGACTCTCGCGCTGGCAATGGCGTCGCGACAAACACGGACGGGTTCGATCTGAGCTGCAACGACCACATTACCATCACCGGTAACACGATTTACAACCAGGACGACTGCCTTGCGATGCAGTCGAGTACCAACACCATCTTCAGCAACAACTACTGCCACGGGAGTCACGGGATCTCGGTGGGGTCGCTGGGAGGTAACATGGTAGACCGGACGACCACGGTCCAGGGCCTCACCGTCCAGGGCAACCACATCGAAAACAGCGATAACGGCCTCCGCATCAAGACCATCATTGGCCTCAAGGGTCTAGTGTCGAACGTGAAGTTCATCGACAACAAACTCTCGAATGTGAGGAACGCCATCGTCATGCACTCGGACTACAGCAAGTCTAAGGGCGGCTACACGGGTGCGGCCACCAGCCAGGCGCAAATCACGGGTGTGACCGTGTCGGGTCTCACTGGCACTGCCACAAACCTGTACGACATTGTTGTGAATCCGAAGGCGGTGTCTGGCTGGAAGTTCTCGGGCATCCAAGTAAATGCAGCAATGAAGGGCACGGTGAACGGCGCGCCGGTTAGCATTTAACCTTGAGGCCTCGATTTCCTTGTCATGTACGATTGGTACCTCCATGGTCGACATGAGACCGATAGAGAGTGAGGACATGAAACCAACAGAATAAATTCGATGTTACCTTACCTTGATGTTGGTTTGAATTTCTCCAATATGTCTGTCTTCAACGTTCTAACACGACCACTCTTGGCGGTGTCGTGTCGAGCAGGCATTCACAAATTGGTAACGTCGACCACATTCGTCACGCCCAGCCGATTCAAACAGCGACACTGTCAGTACCCACAGTGAGTCAAGTTTGTGGTACATGTATTTGAACGGCGTCAACCTCGCTGGCAATAGATTACCCGGAGCCCAGCCCACATACATGTATACTTCAAAGATCTACGAATGACACAGTGAGTGAAGTCTTTGTGCTACCACCTTCACCTTGTTTCGACCCCCCCCCCCATCTAAACTTTCTCAACACGAAGAAGTTGTGTACCGTTTTAGACTCTCGGATGTGGCCCTGGTAAAGCATAGTCGGCAAAATGTCGGAAGATCGCTGCTTAAGTTGAAGTTGCTTTCGGCGAAGTACGATACCATCCGAGATCTCAAGCTGCAACGGTACAGCAGGACGACGCCAATTCAAATCCAGTCGACCACTCCACCATGCTGTGACTCCAGTCCCCAATCCTTCGAGTCCAGGCAACATGCTCCACTCATCGTTGGGGGCCACTGACGCCTGGTTCTTGATAACCCGATGGCAAAAGGTGCCGAGTCAATCGTGCACATTTCGCGAAGTCGTCGCCCACATGGCTAGTCGTGCAGACAGCAAAAATCCGTAATTGCGTTTTATGCGTGGCGGATGTCAGTGCATAGCCGTCGCAAAGCTCGTGCTCGCTTGCTCGGAAGGCTGGACTGCTAGCTGCGCATTGCTGTTTTCTGCCATGTCAGTTATGAACGGAGGACGCTGTGATCCGGAATTGCCGTCGTGCAGTTGCGAGTGCCGCCTGGTTGCTTGGCGGTACAGAGAACAAGGCAACAGCCTGCCACGATCGTCTCAACGAGAACGCTGCGTGTGCTTTTATAGAGTATACCGCCGAAATATTAACGACAACGAGTCGGTGACCGCACGACGGTGTTGCTTTTGAAAACGAGGTCGGTATTATAGTGGCGACTACAAGTACGAGATCAACTAACCGATCCTCAGCTGGTGGTACAGTGCACCGAACATGCTGCAAGATGCGCGTCCCTCATGGCGATGTTGCGGGCATTTTGCTACCATAAGGCTCCAGCGGCGCTGCCAGCTGCCTCATTCGACAAAAACACTTGCTGCGACCACAAGCTGACAAGTTGACACCGTCTCAAGTCTCTTGTGCACTCCAGACACGAGACGTACCGGTTACCACTACTGAAGGCGGACCATGAATCGGCTCGATTTGCTGGCTCGTGGCGTGCTGGTCAATTTCGAGCGTCAACGCCCCGACCACTGGTCCAGAACCCGACATTCGGTGTCCGATCGAGCCGAGTTCGATCCATCTGGTGGGGTGCGCTGTCAGAGAGAGCACACTCTCTCCAGATGCGTGACGCCGCTAGATCTATGCGGCAGAGCTAGCTACACCTACGAGCCGTTCGAACAGCACTGCGAACTAACAGCCCCCTTCTCAGGTGGTCGTTTACACCGTAGATTAAGGGGCACTCAATAGAACAGAATCATTGACCTCACTTCCCAATTTGCCTCCGGTCAAGCACCTACCACCAAAAGCACCACCGAGCTACCACAAGGCACGTTCAACCATGAAGTTCATCTCCGCTGCATTCACCGCCTTCGCGCTCCTCGCTGCTACCGCCAACGGTTCCCCCATGCTCCGTCAAGAAGCCATGGGCAAGAGCAAGAAGACCCCGCAGCCCCAAGAACAAGTGCAGCAGGAGCAGCAGCAGACGCAGCAGCAGACGCAGCAGACCACCACCACCAGCGGCAAAAGCTGCAACCTCACTGGCACGTACAAGAAGGGGACCGACATCTCGGCCTGCAGCACCATCACGGTCGACTCGTTGACTGTCCCGGCCGGCGTCACGCTCGACCTGAGCCTCGCTAAGACGGGCGCCACCATCGAGTTCAAGGGGATCACCACCTTCGGAACGCAGAAGTGGGAAGGTCCTCTCGTACGCGTGAGCGGCAGTGACCTCACGGTGAAGGGTTCCGGCACCCTTGACGGCCAGGGCGCCTGGTACTGGAAGCAGGGTCAGTCGATCACTCGTCCGGTCTTCTTCAAGCTGCAGAACGTCATCAGCTCGACGGTGTCTGGCTTCACCATTAAGAACATGCCGTTCCGCACGTTCAGCATCGTGACGTGCAAGGACACGACCCTCACTGGTCTTACGATCGACTCTAGGGCCGGCAACGGACTCGCTAAGAACACCGATGGCTTTGACCTGACCAAGAACGACCACGTGACCATCACGGGCAACTGGATCTACAACCAGGACGATTGCCTCGCCATGCAGTCCAGCACCAACACCGTCTTTAGCAACAATTACTGCTGCGGTGGTCACGGTATCTCCATCGGTTCGCTAGGCGGTAACGCTGTCGACCAGTCCACCACTGTCCAGGGCCTCACCGTCGAAGGCAACACGATTGAAAACAGTGACAACGGCATCCGTATCAAGACCATCATCGGACTCAAGGGCCTCGTCTCCGATGTGAAGTACACCAACAACAAACTCTCGAACGTCAAGAACGCCATCGTCATGCACTCGGACTACAGCAAGTCCAAGGGCGGCTACACGGGCTCGGCGACCAGCCAGGTGCAGATCACGGGCGTGACGGTGTCGGGTCTTACGGGCTCGGCCACGAACCTGTACGACATCGTGGCGAATTCGAAGGTAGTCTCCGGCTGGGAGTTCTCCGGTGTGACCGTTAGTGCGTCGGTTAAGGGAAAGCTGACTGGCCTGCCCAACAGCATTGACATTTAAGGATCAGGTGATGGTCCTTGTAGTGGTAGTGAATTAGCGTTTTAATGGTCGATTGAAGGCCACAAGATGAAATCAATGTAAAAGTTCATTCAAGTTTGTCTTGATCAATTTAGCCCCCAAAACTATGGCCATAGCCTCGATAGAATTCCGTTAAATGAGCCCGTTGGGTGCATGCTTCAGAAACAGTATCACCAACGCCAAGGTGTTTCGTAGGATAGGACGTCGTTAGGATACCTAAGTGACACCAATGTACCTCACTGAAAAACAAAGACAAGGTGCTTAGCTGTGACCTAATTCAACTCGTGTCCCCAGATGCTGCCACAGAGAGGGAAATATTGAGTTCAAGTGGGCGTTGCGACGTACAGGTACTGGCAATGGTGAGCGGTTTGGAGTGATTTACTGCATGAGTCAGGGACACAGCAAATGGCTCGCTACAAGCTCGTCCTGTTCCTCATGAGGGAAATATTCCGCTGCAGCTACCATAACGCAAGACCAGACACTGTATGCGTTTAGCAGTGATACCCGACGAGGGGTACGCGTGAAGCTGTCTAATATCGGGCGACTCTGGAGGGTCAACCATTTTGACCCTCTCAACAATCTCACGGCAGGTCACCATACAGCGGCACTGACCAACAAATTGCGACATGGCTACAGCACAGTACACATATATGTGCAGGTCAATTATACACAGGAGGTAGGGCTTACAGCGGCGGACATCATCAAGAGAGCATTAGGACGAAGCGGGATGGTAAGATACACACAGCTTCCGGCGACAATGGATCATCAGTACCTACTCTTCTTTGGGGGGGGGGGGGGGGGCACAAGTGGCAAGACGCAGAGGGCGGCAAGCGGAGCGATAGTACTCCACATTGGCGGGACTACCCGGACACCAGAAGCATGCTGGCTAAGTACAATGTCCAATGGGGCTCAAAACGTTACCACACAGAACGCGACTGGTTTCGGCCTACTCACGGGACTGGCAGAATGTGCGCGGAAGAGGTACTCCTCGCTTCACGTTATTGGGGACAATGAACAGGTGATAGCTCAGCATCGAAGAAGGAAACCACGAAAGGCGCGGCACCTGATTCCAGCGTACTGGCGGTGTCGTAGACTCTCGAAACGAGTGGCGACTCGCGAGTGGCATCTACATAACAACGCCATGGTGGGCACATTGGCACGGCAGGTAATGACGACAAGGATCAGTATGCAATGGACCCTACTCGGAGGGAAGAGAGCAGATCAACTCTGGGAGACAGTGCTTAGGAATGTGGGGACAGACATGTTGCTTTGGCTTGGAAAAATGAAAGACACGGCTCAAGCGGACGCCGTGGCCGACAGCCACAAAGGAGGCCGGCGTGTGACGGAGAGGCGCAAGCCTGGACCGGGAGAAAGCCAGCACTTGACATAGGGGCACTTGCTAGAACGGACGTCAGACGTCGGTAGAACTCTACGTGACATGAATGTACTGAAAAACGAAAATGAATATCGCGCGACTCAGGGGGGGGGGGGGGTTTAAGAGGTCCTCTATTTGTGTTTAGCTAAGAAACTATAGAGAGTCCTGATATCGCTGGAGGCTTTGCCTTATTGATAATCCTTTCTGTGGCTCATTGTCGCTGCTAGTGTTCAACGGCATCGCGCGACTCAACCCAGGCACGACTCCCTACAGGAACCGAATACTCGTCCGTCAGGCGAAAGTACAGTTGCGGCATTCCTAAAATTACCCGACTATCGCGACCGACCAGGCACTTGGTAAACTCACCTATTTGCTGGGAAACTACCCGCTTGAACGCAGTTCAGGACGAGAACGATTTTTGAACGAAGTGCATAATATCAACCTGCTATTTAGTATTATACAGCGTCTGCGTAAGGGCACCCGTGTTGTGGCTTACCCGCGCAAGGACAGCAGCCAACGCGGGTGTACAGGAGTTCTTTAGGGTGCGTTTGGGCGACACGAACGCGATGTCGACTAAGCGATTAAGCGACTAAGCGACTAAAACCGCACGTACGTGATAAAGCGAGTTCATCATGCTAGCGACCAGCAAAAAAAGGAGGAAGCTCCACGAGTCGGGATACTATTTACATGTACAGGAAGCGAACTGCTGTGGTAGGAGGTTAGCAATGATAAAGTTGCTGGGGAAGGCGCTTGTTAACCTTCTATCGACAAGTCTCCAGGTCAAGCATGAAGCCACGCAAGTTCAGCTGGGTTCCGTGAAATCGTTTGTTGCAGTCGGACGTGTAGGATAGGCGAACATTCAGGCGAAATGTCTGCACGTACGAACGATTTGGACCGGTTCAACACACTGCCTGGTCGCAGCTAGGCGGACCTTAGATCACTTGATTTGCCCGCTTGTGGCGCTGCCTTCTCGCTCACAGCGTTAAAACTAGACGCTTGGGTACAACGCGATCGCGATCGGGCCCAAATCGGTAGGTCAGACACCCAAAGCGGCACAGCCTTGCCCCGTGCGAACATCTAACAGACTAGTGGCGTGCGCGATTACATGTACTCAACGGTTCAATTAAGGACACGCGAAGCCGCTAAACTTCTCCGTTTCGATTCAGCCACCACTTGAGCTCACTTTCAAGTTTTCTGCCAGCGTAGCACACCCAACATTACCAAGAATCAAATATGAAGCTTTTCTCTCCTGCCCTCGCTACTATTGCTCTTCTCGCGGCAGCAGCGAATGCATCACCGATGATGCGACAGGAAGCTCAGGCTGGTGACCCCTGCGGCCTCACTGGCACATACAAGAAGGGGACCGACATCTCGGCCTGCAGCACCATCACGGTCGACTCGTTGACTGTCCCGGCCGGCGTCACGCTCGACCTGAGCCTCGCTAAGACGGGCGCCACCATCGAGTTCAAGGGGATCACCACCTTCGGAACGCAGAAGTGGGAAGGTCCTCTCGTACGCGTGAGCGGCAGTGACCTCACGGTGAAGGGTTCCGGCACCCTTGACGGCCAGGGTGCCTGGTACTGGAAGCAGGGTCAGTCGATCACTCGTCCGGTCTTCTTTAAGCTGCAGAACGTCATCAGCTCGACGGTGTCTGGCTTCACCATCAAGAACATGCCGTTCCGCACGTTCAGCATCGTGACGTGCAAGGACACGACCCTCACTGGTCTTACTATCGACTCTAGGGCCGGTGACGGACTCGCTAAGAACACGGACGGCTTCGGTCTCACCAAGAACGACCACGTGACCATCACGGGGAACATCATCTACAACCAGGACGATTGCCTTGCGATGCAGTCGAGCACCAACACGTTTTTCACCAACAACAAGTGCATCGGTAGTCACGGTATCTCCATCGGCTCGCTCGGTGGCGACGCCGTCGACGAATCAACCACCGTCTCTGGCCTCACCGTCGAAGGCAACACTATCTCCAACAGTGACAATGGTCTCCGCATCAAGACCGTCATTGGCCTGAAAGGACTGGTCTCCAGTGTCAAGTACATCAACAACAAGCTGGACAACGTGGAGAACGCTATCGCGATCCACTCGGACTACAGCAGGTCTAAGGGGGCCTACACGGGAGCTGCCACTAGTCAAGTGACGATCTCAGACATCACGGTGGACGGCCTCACGGGCACGGCTGGAAATATCTTCGACATTGTGGTGAACCCGAATGTGGTTTCGAACTGGAAGTTCTCCGGTATCACTGCGACGGGTGCGAAGGGTACCTGCCAGGGCCATCCAGGTGACATTGGCTGCTAAGGGTGTGGGAACCGCGGTTCCATCCATGGGCCGCTCTCTTTGTGTGTCGTTAAAGTGCAAAAGATAGAAGTTTGAGAGTCGTAGCGTAGCAACACGGGAACCATAAATGAAATACAAAGCACCACAAAACAGGGTGGTGCGTTTTCTACCAGGATTTCCACGCACTGGTGCCTCGATTTGAATGATCTCCAGAATTGTTGGCGCTTTTATTAAAAAAAAGAACTTGTAAGCCGTCAAAATACTACTTGAAGTAGTTACAAGCATCCAACAGCCGTCCAGGCGAGTCGCACATTCGGACAAGTCAAACGCGACAGCATTTAAACAAGTTGGAATCCACGTGAAAGGTGCACTGATTCTAGCGGATAGCGAAACTGAAAGTGCAGCGCGTCGCAACCGGAGAGGATGGCGCGAGGGTAAAGGGGCTAATACTGTGCTACCTTGTCATCAAAGGAATCCAAATGTTTGGACTTGTACTCAAGCAACTTCCGCTGGGACGATATGAAAGCTCGTTCGGTAAAACCACTTGTTGTGGACGGATGTTGAAGGGTAAGTTGTTTTGTCCGTACGAGCACACGAGATGCACCGGTTCAACACCTTACGAGGTGGACCAAGATTTGCACACGCACGTTATGTGAGTGCAGATCATTGTACCGGGCACGGGACACAAGACGCCGGGACCGATGAGCTGCGCGAACTGCGACAGAGGAACACATCATACGTCGGTGCTTGAATCGGACTCACCTGGTGTGTGTTCAAGTGAACGTAGCGCGGTTGACTCACAAAGTTGACTCAGCTCTCCAACTCCCACTTTCTAATCTGCCAGCAGTGCAGCACTACGAACCGACATCCTTCTCTCCAAGACCCAACGCACTCATGAAGCTCTTCACTAGCGCGTTCGCTACCTTGGCACTCGTCGTCGCTGCCGTCAACGGCTCACCCATGATGCGCCAAGAAACTGAGGCTGGCGATCCCTGCAGCCTCACCGGCACCTACCAGGCGGGCACCGACATCTCGTCCTGCAGCACTGTCTCGATCGGTCCTTTGACTGTTCCTGCTGGGGTCACGCTTGATCTGACCAAGGCGAAGAACGGAGCTACCATCGTGTTCACGGGCACTACCACCTTCGGCAACGCGAAGTGGGCTGGCCCGCTCGTGGCGCTTACTGGCAACTCCCTCACGGTTAAGGGCTCCGGTACACTAGATGGCCAAGGCGATTGGTACTGGAAGCAGGGAGAGTCGATCACTCGCCCTGTTTTCTTCAAGGTGCAAAGTGTCATCGGGTCGAATCTGTCGGGCTTCACGATCAAGAACTCCCCGTTCCGCACGTTCAGCATTGTCACCTCCGTTCAAACGACACTCAGTGGTCTCACGCTCGACTCTAGGGCTGGCAACGGACTCGCCCAAAACACGGACGGCTTCGACCTGACCAAGAACGACCACGTGACGATCACAGGCAACACGATCTACAACCAGGACGACTGCCTCGCCATGCAGTCCAGTACCAACACGATCTTCAGCAACAACCTCTGCAGCGGCAGCCATGGTATCTCTGTGGGTTCGCTCGGTGGCACCACCGTGGACCAAACGACAACGGTCTCGGGTCTCACTGTCCAGGGTAACACGATCCAAAACAGCGACAACGGTCTCCGCATCAAGACTCTGATCGGCATGAAGGGACTCGTAACCAACGTGAAGTACATCAACAACCAGCTCCAGAACGTGGAGAATGCCATCGCGATCCACTCAGACTACAGTAGATCGGCGGGCGCCTACACGGGAGCCGCCACCAGTCAAGTGACGATCTCGGACATCACGGTGGACGGTCTCACGGGCACTGCGGACCAGATTTACGACATTGTGGTGAACCCGGACGTGGTGTCGGGATGGACGTTCAAGGGTATCACCGTCACGGGTGCGAAGGGCACTTGCAAGGGCCAGCCTAGTGGCATCACCTGCTAAGGACTTTTGAACTGAAAGTCCTTTGAGAGCCTGCGCAAGAAGCTTCGTCAGGACTAACAGACAATTGCCGAAGAAAGAGGAATATACGATTGTAACGTTCAAAGGTATCATACCCTTGGTTTTCAAGAAGAAACAACCTCTAACTAGGACAGCCACCACGCTAAGCACATTGAAAAAGTGTATTGAACTGAGAAAACGGCATTACCAGAGAAGACCTATCTACCACGGTCTCCTCAATCGACGCACTATGTAATATATGCCAGGAGACACTCATGCTCACCGACGTATTGTCTCGACAGGTGCGACGGCAACGAATCCATCACGCACGCCGGTACGTCCTATGGCTTAGCACTTGACGGTGCTGGGCTGACCGCTGCACGTGCCCGTCTTGGAGGCCTTGACCGTGATGCCCGAGAACTTCCAGTTGGACACGACCTTCGAGTTGGCCACGATGTCGTACAGATTGGTGGCCGTTCCCGAGAGACCCGAGACGGTGACGCCCTTGATGGTGACGGCGCTCGTGGCCTTGCCCGTGTATCCGCCCTTGGACTTGCTGTAGTCCGAGTGGATCACGATGGCGTTCTTGACGTTCGAGAGCTTGTTGTTCGTGTAGGTGACGTCCGAGACGAGGCCCTTGAGGTCCACGATGGTCTTGATGCGGATGCCGTTGACGCTGTTGACGATGGTGTTGCCCTTGACGGCGAGGCCCGAGACGGTGTCGGCCGAGCTGACGGTGTCGCCGCCCAGCGATCCGATGGAGATGCCGTGGCCGCCGCTGCAGTAGTTGTTGCTGAAGACGGTGTTGGTGCTGGACTGCATGGCAAGACAGTCGTCCTGATTGTAGATCTTGTTGCCCGTGATGGTGACGTAGTTGTTCTTGCTGAGGTCGAAGCCGTCCGTGTTCTTGGCCGTGCCGTCGCCGGCGCTGGAGTCGAGCGTGAGGCCGCTGATGGTGGTCTTCTCCGAGTTGAGGATGCTGAAGGTGCGGTAGGGCGAGTTCTTGATCTTGAAGCCCGAGAGCGTGGAGCCCGTGACGCCGTGCAGACGGAAGAAGACGGGGCGACTGATGGACGTGCCCTGCTTCCAGTACCAGGCGCCCTGGCCGTCCAGCGTGCCGGCGCCGCTGACCGTGAGGTCGCTGCCGCCGAGCAGCACGAGCGGACCGGCCCACTTCTTCTCGCCGAAGGTGACGGTGCCGGAGATCTTGATGGTGGCGCCCGTCTTGGCCTTGCTCAAGTCCAGCGTGACGCCCGCGGGTACGGTGAGCGTGCCGATGGTGAGCGTGCTGCAGGACGAGATGTCGGTGCCGGACTTGTACGTGCCGGAGAGGGTGCAGCTGGAGGCCTCTTCCTCCTGGCGCATCATGGGCGAGCCGTTGACCGCGGCGACGATGAGTGCGAGTGCGGCGAGACCAGTGGAGAGGAGCTTCATGGTTGGGTTGTAGCTTGTGGAGGGTGTTTGGGGTTGTTGGTGAGTGAGTCCGAGAAGGCAAAACGATGAATGAGCTTATGATCGAATTCCTATACGGTATGTTGTTGTGAAGGAGCATTCGCGTGGACGGCGTTATGAGATTTACCGATTGTTGCAGTGCGTGTGTCAAGTCGTAGTCACGAGTACATGCACCTCTCTGTCTGGGGTGGGGCGCGCAGACTTTCGCTGGGAGTGGCAGTCGTTGCCAATCGCTGTCCAGAATCTCTCTGCTACGAGCGCTTGAAGGCCAACTACGTGCAAATGGTATTCAAATGACGCACGATTTGCCGCTTTTTTCAGCCGTGGGTTCTTCCCGAGCAGGTGGGGTGAGTGCGTGGCTGGTCTCAAGCTTTTCTTTGCTTGTTTCTTGCAGATTTCCATCCCTGCGCATGTGTAAACATGGTCTGGCGCCCTTACAAGGCAAAACCAAGCAGTTTGCGTGAAGTGGACGGCCGCTTTCTACACGGTACGACTATCAAATCGCTCTCGCTAGTCGGCCCGTGGCGATGATCTGACGGGAAGCCCGTTTCAAATCTCCCCGAACAGCGGACAGGGCATCCGAGCGTACGAAATCATTTACCTACGAGTGACACGCGATTTCATATGCGAAACCAGAGAGTCCGAGACGCCAGATTCTCCTTAGAATGCGTAAATCCGCTAATCTGCCATCACAATCCTTGATTTTCGCTGGTTCGTTCGTGCAGCCCGGGCGGTGTGCATGGTACACGTAGCCGGTCATGTATGGCAACAGTCCTGTTTGAATGCAAAAGCCACATACTGTTCCGGCAGCCAGGACGCCCATTGCCATCGTTGGCCTACACAGCGCAGCCGATGTGCGCGAGAGAGACTAAAACTTTAGTCCGACAAACACTAAATAACACTGCCATCTTGGCGAGACAACCACCAAATCCAACAGGGGAATAACCGCTGGTGAAATGGTCAAGCTCCACGTGGTCGAGATCATTTTGGAGCAGCGAGTGATATAATAGTTCAACCAAACGATGGTGCCAAGCCGGACGCAACGCTCACAGCCTTGGTCCGGTCGCGGGAAAATGGTTCGAGACGAGATCCGTTTTGAACGCAGGATGGTCTCGATCGAGCGCTGCATTGCCACATGGGGTGGGACTTGGGCTTACGTGGGCGGCCATGCTGTACAAATCCAAGTGTCGAACAGCTCAACGACAGGGACGCACCAAAAACAGCAAAATGAATCCCACGGTACCTGACACCACCGAGCCTTTACGGTGCCAGAGCTCAGCTCAGCTCAACTCGAGCGACGCAGATGTAGACGTCAGCATATCATTGGCACTGCCAGCAGTGAGTCAGTCCTTGATGTCACCGTTTCGAGCTCCTGGCTCATTCATCGTTTTGCCTTCTCGGACTCACTCACCAACAACCCCAAACACCCTCCACAAGCTACAACCCAACCATGAAGCTCCTCTCCACTGGTCTCGCCGCACTCGCACTCATCGTCGCCGCGGTCAACGGCTCGCCCATGATGCGCCAGGAGGAAGAGGCCTCCAGCTGCACCCTCTCCGGCACGTACAAGTCCGGCACCGACATCTCGTCCTGCAGCACGCTCACCATCGGCACGCTCACCGTACCCGCGGGCGTCACGCTGGACTTGAGCAAGGCCAAGACGGGCGCCACCATCAAGATCTCCGGCACCGTCACCTTCGGCGAGAAGAAGTGGGCCGGTCCGCTCGTGCTGCTCGGCGGCAGCGACCTCACGGTCAGCGGCGCCGGCACGCTGGACGGCCAGGGCGCCTGGTACTGGAAGCAGGGCACGTCCATCAGTCGCCCCGTCTTCTTCCGTCTGCACGGCGTCACGGGCTCCACGCTCTCGGGTTTCAAGATCAAGAACTCGCCCTACCGCACCTTCAGCATCCTCAACTCGGAGAAGACCACCATCAGCGGCCTCACGCTCGACTCCAGCGCCGGCGACGGCACGGCCAAGAACACGGACGGCTTCGACCTCAGCAAGAACAACTACGTCACCATCACGGGCAACAAGATCTACAACCAGGACGACTGTCTCGCCATGCAGTCCAGCACCAACACCGTCTTCAGCAACAACTACTGCAGCGGCGGCCACGGCATCTCCATCGGATCGCTGGGCGGCGACACCGTCAGCTCGGCCGACACCGTCTCGGGCCTCGCCGTCAAGGGCAACACCATCGTCAACAGCGTCAACGGCATCCGCATCAAGACCATCGTGGACCTCAAGGGCCTCGTCTCGGACGTCACCTACACGAACAACAAGCTCTCGAACGTCAAGAACGCCATCGTGATCCACTCGGACTACAGCAAGTCCAAGGGCGGATACACGGGCAAGGCCACGAGCGCCGTCACCATCAAGGGCGTCACCGTCTCGGGTCTCTCGGGAACGGCCACCAATCTGTACGACATCGTGGCCAACTCGAAGGTCGTGTCCAACTGGAAGTTCTCGGGCATCACGGTCAAGGCCTCCAAGACGGGCACGTGCAGCGGTCAGCCCAGCACCGTCAAGTGCTAAGCCATAGGACGTACCGGCGTGCGTGATGGATTCGTTGCCGTCGCACCTGTCGAGACAATACGTCGGTGAGCATGAGTGTCTCCTGGCATATATTACATAGTGCGTCGATTGAGGAGACCGTGGTAGATAGGTCTTCTCTGGTAATGCCGTTTTCTCAGTTCAATACACTTTTTCAATGTGCTTACAGTCGCGGTTGTTCAGTTCGAAATGATCAACGCGCTTTCACGATAAACATCAAATGTATTTGTTAGTTCTGTGATTCCCTCTAAGCTTTGGCCAACGAATCACTGCGACGAGAGGGCCTCTTACTCGCTTGACATGTTGCACGACAAAAGACACGGAGCGACAATTCAGCCAAAGCGTCTAGCAGCTGACGCTGCTTGGTTCGCCGCTGCAGCTGCCAGTGTCACCCGACACATCGATGCCCGAGAACGTCCAGCCGGATACCACGTCAGAGTCAACGAGAATGTCGTACACTTGGTCGGCTGAACCGGTGAGGCCGTCAATAGTGATGTCCGTGATTGTCACCTTGCTCGTGGCAGAGCCCGTGTACCCTCCTTCCGACTTGCTGTAGTCGCCGTGGATCACAATGGCGTTCTCCACGTTCGAGAGCGTGTTGTCCGTGTACGTCACGTCCGTCACCTCGCCGTAGTCGTCAATGATGGTCTTGATGCGGATGCCGTTGACACTATCGACGATCTTGTTGTTCTTGACCGTTAGACCGGACACCGTGTCGGATGAGCTCACCGACGAGCCGCCAATTGAGCCAATCGAGATACCGTGACCACCGCTGCACGTGTTGCTGGAGAAGACCGTGTTGGTGCTGGACTGCATGGCGAGACAGTCGTCCTGGTTGTAGATGGTGTTGCCAGAGATGGTGACGTCCGTGTTCTTGCTGAGGTCGAAGCCGTCCGTGTTCTTGGCGACATCGTCACCGTCGCTCGAGTCGAGCGTCAGACCACTGATAGTGGTGGACTCGCAGCTGAGAATGCTGAACGTGCGGTAGGGCGAGTTCTTAATCGTGAAGTCGGACACTGTGGAAGAGATGACCTTACTCATGCGGAAGAACACGGGGCGGTCAATAGACGTGCCTTGCTCCCAGTACCAGTCTCCCTGTCCGTCGAGGGTCCCCGTACCGCCAACAGTGAGATCCGTACCCGTGAGCAGGATAAGCGGACCTTCCCACTTGGAGGTCTCAAAAGTCGTGGTGCCCGTGAACTCGATGGTGGCGCCGTCCGCGACGTCGCTCAAGTCCAGCGTGACACCAGCGGGTACCGTCAGCGACCCGATGGTGATGGTGCTGCACGAGGACACGTCGGTGCCGCTGGTGTAGGTGCCTGAGAGCGTACAGCTGCTGGACGACTCGTTCACTTGGCGGATCATGGGCGACGCGGTGACGGCGGAGGCGACGAGGGCGATCGTGGCGAGGATGGGGCTGAAGACCTTCATGGTTGGTGCGTGAAGTGGAGGAGGCGGTTGGAAGCAAATTCCGGAATGAGGTTGGGAATGGCAAGTGAAGTGACGCCTTGCAGACATCGGTAGAAGCTGTTCCGAGTTGGGGTCCGGTCTCAGCAGCGGATAATCACTTCAAAGTCGAGTTGACGTCTATGGTCTCGCCTACGCAGGTTGAACCTTTATAGGGCCATAAAAGACTGCGATAGCTGGTTACTTGAAATCGCTTCAAATAGCAAATGGCTCGAAAGACGGCGCGAAATAAAGGTCAAAGGCCTTCCTATTGTGATATATGATGCTGCGTACGACTATCGAATGGCGTTGCCGACGATCGGCTCGGCATGACCCTCTTCGTCATATTTGCTCAACGCGACACCGACATGAGCCCTCCTGCACCCTTTCATCCACGAGCTCCACGAGCTCGGGGTATTCTGCACTAGCAGCCGATGCCTCTTCAATAATGTGACTTTTTCACAGGAAAACTTGATGTCCATGCGATTCACGGACTTTGCCACCGAAGAGAGATTTAAGCTACCGGAACCCGCACGACAGGGCTCAAGTCCACCTTCTGGCGCAGGTGCTAGTAGCTAACCGTCCCTATGGGGACCGGGTTCAAGTACCCCTTATGGTGCTTTGGGGATTTTCGGCACGCGGGGCTCCAGCCCACCCAAGTATAACACACCACTTCGAGTGCGGGTTGACAGGGTGACGGATCACTGAGTGACGAGTTTGCCTGTCTCCAGCATTAGTGGATCGACCGCACTCGGCGGGTATCGATCGATGTACCTCCCGGGTCTCAGCGTCAAGGTGTTACCACTGGCCCACTGAGGTCGGTACCGAAGACGCTACGACGTAGTCGCTCATCACTATAATAGTCACCTTCAGATGAAGCGCGCAACTATTGTTGGGGTTGCACCCGAACTCTGAGCCAACGTCATGCTTTCTCGTGACCAGCAACACGCAAAAGGAAAATCGCTGGGGTATTTTGTGAAAAAGAAACAAGTCTTGCTCAGTGTATTAAGAGAGCGCCAACCTCGAAACATAGCGGCTTGAGTTGATCTAGATACTCAAACATCACATTGATGTTACGGTGAGAGGCAAGTTCGGCCCCCACACCAACGAGGAATGCGCCACTCACGGAAGGGGTTCGGCTATTTAGCAGGGCACGCCGCTCGGTTCGCCGCTGCAGCTGCCAGTGTCACCCGACACATCGATGCCCGAGAACGTCCAGCCGGATACCACGTCAGAGTCAACGAGAATGTCGTACACTTGGTCGGCTGAACCGGTGAGGCCGTCAATAGTGATGTCCGTGATTGTCACCTTGCTCGTGGCAGAGCCCGTGTACCCTCCTTCCGACTTGCTGTAGTCGCCGTGGATCACAATGGCGTTCTCCACGTTCGAGAGCGTGTTGTCCGTGTACGTCACGTCCGTCACCTCGCCGTAGTCGTCAATGATGGTCTTGATGCGGATGCCGTTGACGCTGTCGACGATCTTGTTGTTCTTGACCGTTAGACCGGACGCCGTGTCCGAAGAGCTGATGGAGGAGCTAAGAATGCTGAACGTGCGGTAGGGCGAGTTCTTAATCGTGAAGTCGGACACTGTGGACGAAATGACCTTGCTCATGCGGAGGAAGACCGGGCGGATGATGGAGGTGCCCTGCTTCCAGTACCAGGCACTCTGACCGTCGAGGGTCCCCGTGCCGCTCACGGTGAGGTCCGTACCCGTAAGGAGAACGAGAGGACCCGACCATTTCTATTGACAACATGAAAATAATAAAGTACTTTTTGCAGGCTGAGTTTCAGAGACCAACCTTCTCGCCGAAGGCGGTGGTGCCGGAGAAGACGATACTCGCACCCGACTTGACGTCGGTCAGATCGAGCGTAACACCGGCAGGGACCTTGAGCGACTTGATGGTGACGGTGCTGCATGAGGACACATCGGTGCCGCTCGTGTAGGTACCCGATAGCGTACAGCTACTGGATTCCTCCTCTTGGCGCATCATGGGCGAACCGCAAACAGCAGCAATGGCAAGCGCGGAGGAAGCGAGCACAGGAGAGAAGAACTTCATGGTTATTCAGGAGCTTGAGCGGACTCGAGGAAATTCCGGCATGGGCCTTGGCGTCGGGGCAAATCGAGAGTCACCAATGCAGTCAACTACTTGACCGTCAAACAGGTTGAAGACGCACCGGTGTCCGTTCTCAGCGGAGGTGTCCGAGTCGACAACGGACACTCCATCAACAACGACACGAAGACGTCGGTAAACTTTCAGCCGGTCCTGATATCGATCTGCTCGGAGCAGAGTCACCTACGCACGGGTCGGTCGATCCATCTGGACAAAGTCGACGCGGAGAAGAATGTTTTTACCGTCGTGGGCCACCTCAAAATTCATGGCGACAGCCTTCCAGCCACGAAGGTCGGGTCGCTTCTATATCGTCCGGGCCGATGAAGGGATTGCATCTCATCTATACAGGAGCTCGTAGCGTCTCGGCTCCGATTTGCCGATTGAGCCTGCACAGAGAGAGAGAGAGTTTCTCATCCTTTGCGGACGCGAAGAAGGTCGCTCCAGTCCACGGCAGTGAACCTCACCAGTCGGCCCGCGAGAGCGACCCACGCTGGAAAGGCGATTTCGATAGGCGGGCAAAGTGCTACGTGGCGACATGCCGCCTCTCTTGTCTGTAGTCAGCACATCTTGATGACACGACATGACGACCTAGGAGAGCGAGAGCTTCCCTGGGGCGGCTCCGATTCCTTGGCATACTGTACCACTGGTGTTGCTGCTTGCAGGCTTCCAGGCTGGCAAACAGCGGAGGAACTCGGTTCCTGTCGGACCGGGTAGCAGACATTTTGCTCGTGAATAAGATGAGACCTACCATGTGTATCGCTTCAAGAAAGCTTCCACGCGTACCAGAATATTCTTAGCCCGTCCTGTGCATGTAGTAAATGGAGCAAACGCATTCATTCTTAAGAGACAGACATCTATTGTCCAGATACGAAGTAGCTGAACACGGCACTTCCTCCGCAGACAAATGAACGTGCGGGACGAATGCAACCCACTTAGCAGTCGACGCTGCTCGGTTCGCCGCTGCAGCTGCCCGTGGAGCCCGACACGTCAATGCCCGAGAACGTCCAGCCGGACACGTACTTGGAGTTCACCAGGATGTCGTACACCTGGTCGGCCGAGCCCGTGAGGCCGTCGATGGTGATGTCCGTGATGTAGACCTTGCTGCTCGCCGTGCCCGTGTACCCTCCTTCCGACTTGCTGTAGTCGCCGTGGATCACAATGGCGTTCTCCACGTTCGAGAGCGTGTTGTCCGTGTACGTAACATCCGTGACCTTGCCCGTGAGACTGATGATGGTCTTGATACGAATGCCGTTGACACTGTCGACGATCTTGTTGTTCTTGACCGTTAGACCGGACACCGTGTCGGATGAGCTGATGGAGGAGCCACCAATGGAACCGATGGAGATACCGTGGCCACCGCTGCACGTGTTGCTGGAGAAGACCGTGTTGGTGCTGGACTGCATGGCGAGACAGTCGTCCTGGTTGTAGATCTTGCAGCCCGTGATGGTGACGTCCGTGTTCTTGCTGAGGTCGAAGCCGTCCGTGTTCTTGGCTGTGCCGTCACCGTCGCTCGAGTCGAGCGTCAGACCGCTAATGGTAGTGGACTCTGAGCTGAGAATGCTGAACGTGCGGTAAGGCGAGTTCTTGATAGTGAAGCCCTTGACGGTGGAAGAGATGACCTTGCTCATGCGGAAGAAGACCGGACGGGTGATGGAGGTGCCCTGCTTCCAGTACCAGGCACCCTGACCGTCGAGGGTCCCCGTGCCACTAACCGTCAGCTTGGTACCCGTCAGGAGAACGAGAGGACCCGACCATTTCTGTTGATAAACACTGCAAGTTAGACACGTAGTCACAACCATGGATCAAATGCGTCAGGCTGACCTTCTCTCCAAACGTGGTAGTACCCGAGAACACAACGTTGGCGCCAGATTTGAGGTCGCTCAAGTCCAGCGTGACACCGGCAGGGACCGTCAGCGACTTGATCGTAACAGTACTGCACGAGGACACGTCGGCTCCGCTCGTGTAGGTGCCCGACAACGTACAGCTACTGGACTCGGCTTCCTGGCGGATCATGGGGGTGCCGCTGACAGCAGCAAACACCACAGCGGCAGCGGCGAGGACGGGGGCGAAGAACTTCATGGCAAAGAGAGGGGAGGATGAGGCTTGACTCACACAGAGGAAATTCCGGAATGAACTCGGCACAGCTACTGAAAGCGGACTCAATCGTGGTCCCAGGCATCGACTGGAGTGCGCCATACCAGTTCCTTGCACATCAACGGCAGCTCACGCGCCGGGATGTTAGCCACAGCATCTCCATCTAAAGCCTGCAGACAGCGGAATACCTCAACAACTCCATTACCGCGATCTGTCGAGCACTTGGTCACCCAGGGAGGAGCGCATCGGCATCACCATCTGCAGGCGCCCTGACGAGCACCATGACGAAGGAGTGGTGATACCTCTACAGACTCACGGCGACAGCCCGCTCTTGACATATCGCGTGCATGGTCGTCGCCGAGACGAGTTGCTAGTGTTGAAAGGCGAAACTCGACGTGGAGCCCTCCACGCCGATGGAGAAATGACCAAGCCGCGTTTCAGCAGTCAGTACCAGCGATCGTTTAATTTGCATTTCGATAGCGAGACTTGCGACCAGCCAAATGAGCTGAGCCGACCGTCGTTCGCTCGCATGAGCGCAAGTGAGTCAGGAGAAACTTCACCAATCCCAGCCGGTGGTGACTACGTTGAGACGTTCGTCTGCAAGTTGTACCCCGCTTCAACAACAGACAGGGTAGCCCGGCTCACAAGCCCAACACCGTAACGCAGCAGCAACGTGTCGATCAGTTAACATCACCGCAATACGCTTCTACTGCGTCTGCTGATGGTATCAAAATCACGTGAAGAGCGGTTCCAGCTCGGCGGACGTGTTGGCACTCACCGCTAGCCTCACCACCGCGCCAAGCAGCGTGTCTAAATTCTGCCACTCGTCCGCCAATGTGAGCTCCGTTTGCATGCGCGCGATCTCGCGGAGGTCTTCTGTGTCTGCGCTCTGCTCTGCAAAGTCATACCTATCTACGTGGAACCCTGCTACCCCTCTGAACTTCCCAGTGAGCGCCGGGCCCATCTTGGCCGTCAGCAGCTCGTGCAGTGCATCAAACTCCAACAACTTGGACGACCCGATCGTAACGCCGTCCATGATGCTGCTTCTTCCCCCTAACGTCCCGTTACCACCTCCTCCCACTTGATCTCCACGCTCTTCCTGGTATTTCTGCAGCACAATCTGTCCCACCACTTCGTCCAGCGGCAGCCGGTGCAGCTTGGGGTCATTTGCTTCGACCATTTCGACAATCTTGTGCTCCAGAAACTCCACGAACGGATGTCCGGGCGGCGCCTGCATCATGTGCAGCGCCAACCCGAACGTCTTGCTCCTGGGCGACTGGGCGGCCACCACGAGGTCCGTGTCCATGTCCACACGCGTGGCTCTCATCAAGACCGTGTTAAAGTCTGAGAACGCCACGCCGCCGTGTTTCTTGAGCGCGCGCAGCAGGACCAGCATCTCGATGATGCGTCGTCGCTCCTGTCGACTCAGAGACGGCTGTATCGCGTCGAACGAGACGGGCGGCAGCACCTGGTGCAGCCCCAGATGCCGCTGACACTGGGTGAACCACACGCCGCGCGGGGTCTCCAGGTAGTGCAGCATCATCATGTCGGGCCGGAGCGCGCGCCTCGCAGCCTGCAGCGCCGCGAACTGCAAGTACGTGAACTGTTCCCTGTCGACCGCTTGCTCGCCTGGCAGCGGCGGCACGGCGTCCACTGCGACGTTGACAAAGTGCACAAGACGAAGGTTACTAGAGATTGAAGACCGATTTCTAGTGTTCTGTGCCCCACAGAGCGTCTGCAGCTTCTGTAGCGCGTCTGAGGCCAGGAATTCCTGGCTGGACACGCCCAGACACGGCGGTAACGAGGCCGTGGACGGGAACGCGGACCGCACACGCCGCTCGAGCGACGCCACGCGCTGGAAGTCGAAGGTGAAGAAGTGGTACACGATCAGCGGCACCGCCACGAAGCACAAGACCAGCAGCAACAGCACGGACCGCAGACTCGCGCGGCGCAGCGGCCGCAGGTTGCGCATTTTCGGAGCTCAGACACGAGGTTGTGTAGGATACCCCAAATGAAACTACAGCAATCTTTTCGGTGCGCTCGTAGCCATCTTTCATAGGTAGTGTGGGTCACACCATATTATAGTAGTGCAGTCTTTTCGATGCGTCTCTGATTGGGCCTCCTGATCACTATTTCCGACCGGCGTTGAAGCTCTTGTCCACGGCTTGCAGTAAAATGCCGTCGCCTGGTAAGGTGCTTCAGTTGCAGACTGTCTACTTGACATCGCCGGGGAAGTTGCAGGCTCTCGACACTGTAGCTTCACCACCAAGAAAGCGCAAGCCAGCTCCGCGCAATCCTAGGCTGTCGGGGCTGAGCCCAGTGCCTGATCGTTTGTCGCCCCAGCAATGGAAGCAGTGGATGCACGAGGCGCAAGAGCTCAATGCGTCTGCGTCCGTGTTTCTGGCAACCACTTCGAGCGAGAGTTTGGCTCAAGCAGCGAATGAAGGACTACAGCTCGTCCTAAACCCAGAGCTGGCGCGCACAGATGAGCGGCTTACGACGCTGATTGATGCCCACGCCACTGCGCTTCCAAGCCCAATGACAGGAACTTTTACAATGAAGTATTCGCCAACCGCAGACACTACCCAGCAGTGGAGATGGCACGTGACGAAACCTAAGAAGAGGAAGAAGACAGCAAACCTCTCGATCGAGCCGCTCCTGTCCGATGAGGTGCGTGCAACACCAGAGTTAACGTGTTTGTGAGTATACTGTGCATTCTAATGTTTGGGAGGATGCAGATGCGGACGAAGCTGCAAGCTCACTTAGAAGAGAAGATCAAGGGCTCAATTTGGGAGAACGAGATCCGCTCTCGGCTCGCTAGACCACTCAGCGCCTCAACCTTTTGCAGCAGGAATGAGCAACTTCGGCACCCACTGGCTGCTGCTCAATTTGCGTCTACAACGCCAGACCAGACTACCGAATCAGAGCCGCCAAAAGCTTTGGGACCACGCCAAACCTCCGAGTTACCCAGACCCCCGAGATTCCCGTTCTCGATGGAAGCGCACGAGTCTGTCAATTGCATCCGCCGCTGCAGGTTGAAAGCCTGTTTTCGAGTCGCATTGAAAGCGCGAGTGAGGGTCCTCGCCATAGCTATTCGAGTCTTGCGTCGTCGGGGTGTTCCTTTGCTTGTGCGAGGCTTTCGACGCCGTCGACGTGCCGCCATTCGAATTCAGCGACGCTATAGGCGGTTCCTCCGTTGGCGCGCGGAGTCCCTACGGCCATTCGTTTGCAGGAACGTTGCAGTCTGGGTTCGACAAGCGCTAGAGCTGGCAGCAGCGCGCGTTGTAATTGCGCGCTTACTCACTGCCTTGTATCTAGCCCGGAGAGCGAGGTGGGAGGAAGCAGCTCGACGCGCAGCACATCTGCGTCGATGGGTTGCCAAGACGCGCGTTAGCCTGTTTGTTCACCAGACGTGGACAGATTGCTGGTTCCGTCGTAAGCGTGTCGTCAACGTGGACGGCATGAAGCAGGAGCTTGCAGCTCTCGAGGCGAGTGATCATGATGTGAGTCTCCAGTACACCGCCATTTTCGCCTCTCCTCTCGCCAAAGGTATGGTGAAGAAAGAGCTCGCTTTGTGGCGCATTGGGACTCAGAAGAGAACGTCTCAAGAAGCGACGCCAAGTTCACTGGTAAACTTGACCTCCATTAAGACGGATGAGGAGCCAGCTATCGTACGACTGCGACAGTGTTTCCAAATCTTCGATCTCGACGGCTCTGGGACGCTCGATCTGGACGAATTCCAGCTCCTGCTCTCGTATCTACGTGGCAAGAAGCAAACACAGCCCAATCGAGGTAGCGTGAGTGGTAACAGGCCAACTCAGCAGCCGCCCAAACTTACCCAAGCTCAAACGCGCAGCCTGTTTGCTGAGCTAGATTGCGATGGCAATGGAGGGATCACGTGCGGCGAGTTTGAAAGCTGGTGGCAAAGAGAGCACGGGCGAGCAACGCTGTCGACCTCCGCTTCGACAAACTTCCTGTCTCGAGGTCTGGACGGACTGCTGCTTCAAAGTCACGGCCTGCTCTTCTGGCTGCTAGGACGCAAGCAGCAGCTGGAGCGAAAGTTTGTCAAAAAGCTCATGGTGCGTCGTGCAACGGAGAGCGCTAGGCGTGAGATTTTGCATCGGGAGATCGATCGAGAGCGTGTAGCCGGTTTGTTTTCCGGTGTGTTTCGTTGTGGCAGCTGTGGTCGTCGGTTCGGTCTGCGCAGAGATTTGATCGACCACATTGGTCACGATTGCAGCTCAAATGAGTTGGTGGCCGACACGTTTACGCTGAAGCGGTGGGTGCGCGAAGAAGAGTTCCGCTTGCTACAAGACGTGAAAAGCGGCGTTTGATCGGGATGCAGGGACTCTATTTGGTCCTAATATTTGTGTCTAGATGGCTTGTGAACTAGCTAACGTTGAGTTTCACGGTGAGATCCAAATGGCCACCTTGGCTTGCCTTCGGTACCCAGAGCTTCAAGGAGCCGCCACCAGAGCCGGGCAAGCCAAAAACTCCTGGTCGCCATCGGTCTAGGTAAAGCGACTTGCCTCCTAGTGCTGTGATATTGGATGTCCATGTTGTGTTGACCCCTGCTGGGACTGTTTTCTCGCCGATCTTGTCGCCGCCGGAGAATATGTTCACAGTGACAGCTTTGGTGTCTTCACTGTTGAAGGCGAGAGTGACGACGCCGTCACCCTTTCTCTTCCAGGCGAGACTACTGCCTTTGAAAGCTTTGCCGACTGCGTTGAGCCCAAGAGTGTACGGCTCCGTGCCGTCGTCAATCTCGCCGATGAACTGTGTGGGGCCGCAGATTGGCTGGATGAACTCGGTGACGACACCAATGATTCGCGTCATGTCGACGAAAAGAACGAAGATGGTCATGGCCACTTTGTCTGCCACGACACGCGTGTATTCCGTGGCAGTCAATGAAGTCCCGTTGTCACTCGTCCCTTTGTCGATCAAATCGTCCGCAATCAGTCCGAGGGTTTTGCGCAATGTGTCTCGAGTTTGATACGCAGTAGCCTCGGTGGATTCAGCGATCATTTGGTCCATGCAGTTGTTGGTTACCGTGGGGATGTCACGAACCATTAGATCGGACTCGTAGATCGCCACACGAAGCTCGTCCTGGGTGATACTCGGGTTATCTTTCTTCATTTGGGCCACTGTCAGCCACGTTCGGTCTGTAAGCCGCTTCAGCTCATACCCACAGGTGGAATTGGAGGCCAGCCCGGTCTTGAGCGACGAAATTTCGGTCTCGTTCAGCTCTGACAAAGGTTGGGTGAAATTGGCGCGATGGAGAAAAGCCTTGAATCGGTCCCAGCCTCTGACGATCTTGTCTCCATGGTCGACGACCTCTGCCAACAGAAGTTGGGCCGTGTCCATCATCCAGCTACCAGGATCGAGAATTTCGGGATACGGAAGACCCAAACACATCGCAATCGTGACGGGGAAATCGATGGTCGCGTAACTTGTTTGGTACACAAGGCTCATGATCTTGTCGTGGGAGGTCTGTGGATCGGTCACCTTGATGGTGCGAATGTACTTGAGCAGCATCTTGACGGTGCCAATGATGGATCGGATGCACTTGGCGGCCGAAACGATGGTCTTCGTCGCAGCTGTGAGTTCGCCAAACAGACCCATCGTAGCAAGCGATATCGCAGATTGCAACACGTAGGCCGCCTTCACCACCACTTCCAGTACACAATCATCGCTCTGACGGATGCATTCCCAGCCGCATTGGAGAGGATACGACAGCGGACACTGGGCCCAGCATGTCTTCCGCTTGTGGTTAAACCCAACGGGGCAAGTCTCCATGACGTGCGCCTTGCGGTAGCAAGCAGCATCTCCACGGTCAGGTTTGCCGATGGTAGGCCCCACCCAATTCCTGTAGGTCGATTGAACTTTGTCGACTGTTTTGACGTGTGCTCCGATCTCGAGTTTACCAGCTACGAGCGTTGACGAAACACCTTCATCTTCACTATCTTGGTAACTCGAGTCGAACGCGCTCGAAAACGAAGAAGAGGACGAGATAAGAGTGTCTTCGGAATCACTGGCGTCTGAGGAGCGATCGCGTGAGATTGAAAGCGATGCAGTGGCTTCTTTTGTAGGCGGTTCTGTTGGGCTGATCACCACCGTCCTAGTCGGTGTGGTTACTGGACAAAACGCACTGGTGATCAGTGCAATCAAAACCAGAGGTTTCATCCACCCCCGCATGATAAACTCGAATCGGTGCTGGAAATCGAATGCTGGTTGATGGGAATTTGGCAAAAGCGAGAATGAGATGGATCGTTGTACTTTCCAAACGGTAAGAAGACGGAGTAGGGTTCTACGTAGGATTTGCTGCTGGGCTAGCAACGAATTATGAGACCTGTTCGTAAGAGCTCTGATTTTACCTGCAGGGCACCCTTCTCATGATTAAAGTCCGAAAGGGTCACTTTTCGACGGCCATTTTCTCTTAGTATACGTATGAGTACAACCTAGCATACATTTTTTTTTTTCCTTTTTGCACGTGCCTTAACCACTGTATTTCCGTGTGCTACCTGTCATACGGAACCGACGCGAACTAGACAACAGTTTGTAGATACGAAGCAAGTACATTTCTGTCCGTGCTGCAGTGACCGCATCACTGTTCCGTCTGAGGGCAATACTCGGTCCCAGCTAGGAATTACTATCCTCGAGGATAAGGTTTAGGAGGGCCTACGAATAACTTGCGCCCCTACGTAGGACCTTAAAACGGAGAGCGTTTTGCCAGAAAGACACAATACCGGTACGTGCATCTCGACAATTGCAGATGGGAAGGAATGTCCATAATCCAGTGACTTTAACTGAGGATTGTGATCGCTATTTAACAACCGTGTGTTCCCGACTAAGGAAGAGCCGGAGATGTCATCACAAGATGTGTTCTCTATACGCGAGGCACCTCGCTCCTGCAAGTGGAGGGGGTGAAGGCGGTTGACGCTCACAGCCCGAGGCATGCCTAGCATCTTGCCGTGAACGCGTGGTGCTGGAAACTGACATATATGTGAAGTGATTCCTGGAACCTTGTTAATTGTGCAGCATTAAACAGATGTCCTAGAGATTAGCCGTCGTAGTGTAAGGCAACTTTCTGTAGAGTACTTGAGACTTTGCGCATTCTGACAGGCATGACACCCGTCCTCTACTGTCTTGCCAAAATCAGCTGGTATCAATTCTTAGAGTGATTTAAACGCTCCTCCGTTGCTCAAATTGCTCTACACATCGGTGTCGTCAACTCGAATTCCGGTTGCAGGGACGAAAGTCATCCGTGAGGTGAGGTGTGAGGTGAGATGACGCACTTTGCGTCACTGGCGTTTGACCCAACTACTGTTGCGTGTCGGTGACATATTCGCAAGCCCCCTACTTTATACTCGCAAGAATCCAAAACACCATTACTCGCGCCAACTTGGGCGAGTCCGGAAACAGGCCTCAGTTTCGGTGTTGTCGGTATAATCATTCAAATTTATTAATACATGTACATCAAAACTGAAGGGAGGCTAGGGTTAAAGGGAGGGGATGATTTCGCTTGAAATTTCTGGAGACCTCGCCCAACGCGCTCTCTTTCAGTTCCCTGGGTATACTCCGGCAGACTAGAGCTTGCTAACGAGCTCGTACATGCCTCAAACGCCCTCGTTGGGCCAACCTAGAGTTTTTGATTCTCTCTGCACTGCATTTTCAGGGTTGGAGCCCATCCTCGAAACTGAGGCCTATTTTCGGTGGTAGCAACATGATCCCAAGGTGGGACACATGCAAGTGCACAGCATGCACTTGCAGCATTGCACTTATAATGCAGTACACTGCACTTATGTAGGGAGTATTATCCTAAGCCTACACGTCTTCTGGTCGAAATCGCACGGCTGCCGCGCTGCTGAACTTTGAGTTAAGCCCAGCTCCGAATACAATACATGTAGCACGCGAAACTTCACACGCTTTCGTACATTAATGTCATTTAGGACCTTCTAACGCCATCCAATATCCGTGTCCAACCAGTACCCTTAGCGCACCCGTCGGCTTTGCGATCTTCTTCACGCACAAGCGCTGGGTGAAGTCTGCCACTCCCTAAAGGTTACACGTGCCCATCCTCGACGACGAGCGGTCATCTACTTGAGTGTCTGCAATCTAGTGCAACACATCCATCGCCACCTTGTGAAAGTCCGCTGCCTACGTCTGCCTCTGGCCAGGCTGAGTGTCTGCGTTCCGTTTGACTGGCATGCGTGCGGTCCCTGCAATCCACGCAAGTGCATGAGTACAAGTACAGAGGTCCATCTCAATAAGCGCACCTCGTCGTCTCGATATCTCGGTATTTCTGGCAAAATCAGCCAGCACAGATCAGCTTGCACATCGCTAATCCCTCCGAAATCGATTCGGTGACCCCCTGCGCTTATTGAGAGGGACCTTTGTAGTTTGGTTGTAGTTGTACTTTCCAATTGAGCACCATGATTGCAGCCGTCATGCGTCGTGTTTTCCTATATATGTACAGTACACCCTGCATTATGCAGTGTATATACTTCACTCGAGGAGGCTTACGGGAAGCATACGTCGCACCACCAGTTCACTGTCCCCAACTACAATACGTGTAGAGGCGTTCAACCAAGCTCGTGAATAGAGTTGTTACAGTATTTAGTTGGTTAAGTACTTAACATAATAAATGTAAATAGCGTTTCCCGCAGTTAAATAGCGATTAAATACGAATTAAATACGGCGGGAGGGAATAGGCTCAGGTGGTTCAGGGCGACACGCGAGTCTCCATGTTCGCACTCGGCGGAGTGAGCGACACCCTGATCGTGGAGGTGGACCATGCCACAGGATACGATCGTATGCTGTATGTGGGAGCCGCTGAGTACGGAGGCACAGCCGCAGCTTTTGACTCTGAAGAACCGTTTTCGCCTGTCAACGTTGCTACCTACTGTGCAAAGAAGTATCTCGTCGGCAAGGAAAAAAGGGTAACGTTACGGTCTTCATTGCAGTCGCATGCAGAACTGATATGAAAATATGACGGGCGAAAACAAGAAATCGTAGCGGGTTCCTACGGCGGTCTGCTCCCTACAACGTGAATGGAAATGTGGGTCACTCACTCACTGGGCTTCACATTGCCTGGTGGCTCTTCATCACATCAAAGTTCAAACTCCTCCTCGTGGACGTCAAAGTGGCGGACACCGATGGCCGAAATGGCGTTCTCAGTCGCGTTCTTGAGAGCCCCCGGTCCGGAGATGAAGACGCCCACGGTGGAATTCCCATTGGACCCAGCGTCTGGGTGCGTGGACGAGAACTGCTTGTGGCTGTTGTGCACCTTCTGCATGAGTTGAGCCATGTTCGGGCGCTGACCGACCGCGACACGGTAGTCCGTGACGAGGTCGCGGAGGGTGTGGGCGTCACTGGCGTACGGCTGCACACCACCGGGAGTCAGCAAGGACCCAGAGAAGCCGGTAGACCCCTTGTTCCTCTTATCATCGACAAAGGTAAATGCGTAGACTCCCAGCATGGCGACGACAATAACCAGCGTGATTTCCACGAAATTCTGAAGTGGCCAGAGATTGTCGTTGTCTGCCTGCACCTTGCTGCCGTACTTGACGATGATCCAGATGAGGAAAGTCAGGAAGAACACCACAGTGTACATGACAACCCTGCTCGTGCGAGAACGCAGCGGCTCAGCAAACGGTCGAGGCGCCTTGGATGTGACGGCCGTGTCATAACGGGTAGCCGAGACGTGCGGATTTCCAGTGAGTCGATCGTGGTCGATAGTCTGGTCGAGCTGCTCGTTGGTCGGAGCACGCGTGAGGCTGAAGTGTAGGCTGAAGTAGTGCTGCTGCGGGTCCAGCTCCTTGATCTGCATGAGCAGAGGGTGGATCTCCTCCAGCAGCGACAGCTCACGGAACGTGAAGATGAAGAACACCTTCTGACGTAGCGACCCACCGTGTTGCAGCTTGGCCACGATGTCTTCCAGAATCGCGAAGAGCGGAGTGACACCGATGCCGCCCCCCACAAGGCACACGGTCGAGTACTCGTCGTACATCTCGAGGGAGCCGCCGTAGTAGCCGTCCATGTACATGGTCGGCAGCACGTTGTTCTTCTTGCAGTCCTCCGAGTACCGAACGAGGTCGTCGGTCCAGTCTCCGAGCGACTTGAGGAGGATCGTGAGCGTGTCCGGACTGGTCCGTGGCGACGAGGCAATGGTGAAGGCGTGCCACTGCAGCTTGGAGATGGCCGGCACGTTGAGGTACACGAACTGGCCGACCTTGTAGTTGCCGGCGGGAGCGGTGGAGCGCGACAGTACCACCTTGACGACGTCGTGCGAGATGGTCGTGAATTCACGCACCGTCACTGGGGTAAATCCGTTGGAGCTGGAGATGGCGCGGCAGATGACGTACAGCATGACGGAAGGGAAGATCCACGCGAGGATCGGGTTCCAGTGTAGCACCGCGAAAATCGTCCCGAGGATGAAGAGGTGGTGCACGCTGTAGAACGTGTTGTACATTTTGCGTCGCACCCACGATATCGAGGTGAAGCCGATGGACAGGAAGGACAGTAGAGCGATGAGACCGAAGAAGTTCATCCACGGATCCTTGCCCTCTCCTCCGACCTCGCAGTTGAAACACGGCAGAGCCTCCTTGACCCAGGTGCCTTCCCTGATCCAGGACCAGTAGTAGCCAAGGCAGTGCAGGAAAGCCGTGACAACGGTGACCACACCGACCCAGCGGTGGTACTTGATCCCGTTGGCGTACGAGATGTTGAGGAACTCCATCCAGACGCAGTTCCGCGTGGCCGGCAGGAAGAGGAACGCCATGTTGAACACACAGACGAACCCGAAGGTGAGCGCGATCATCTCGAGGTACATGGAGAAGTCCAAGTTCGGGCTGCGGGTCTTCATGCGCTCCACACGCGCCCTGTAGTAGTACTGGAAGACGTAGATGTTGCCACCGATGAGGAACGCGAGGAAGAGGAGGTCGCCGAGACTTCTGTTGATCACACGGCCCAAGATGCGCGGCTTGAGTCGGAGGAAGCGGGCGAGGTTCAGGACGAAGCTGGATGAGATGCGACGCACGTTGAAGTGGCGGAGGAACTCAAGCAGCAGAATGGCCACAGCCATCGGGACGAAGCAGAACAAGAAGAAGAACATGGGGCGCACCATTTCCGAGTGGCCCCCGGCGTTTTTGCCTCCTCCAATGGGGACACCAAACCACGTTCCGATGTTCGAGCTCACAGTGTTGCTGTACGCGTCCGAGAAGTAGAAGAGCTGCCCGTAGGCGTACACGACCATGGAAGCGAGAATCACGACTTGGGCCAGGTTCCCAAGGAAAGCGAAGTTGTCGGCCCACGGAGATGGTCCGAATTGGCGAGGAGAGCTGAGGCTGCCACGCTTGTCCTGGAGGTTATCCGCAGGAGTCTTGATATGGGTGAACTCCAGGTCCGGGTGGGGGGTCATCGAGTTGTGCGGCGCCATGGTCGACCGGTGTTTCACACGGCCAAAAGACAGGAGTCGATGCAGCTGATGCTCACTCGAGTTCTGTAGTCGAGAGGAGATTGGAGAATGAGACGATTGTGAGCAGCTTTCGAGTCGCTGGAGTGTTCGGCCGGAAGCGATTCGTGAGGCGATGGTCAGTTCAATGGCAGCAACGAAAGGATGCATTTACTTTGACTTGTCGTGAAGACCAACGTGCAGATCCACACCTCTCGGGATAAAAGGGGTAGACCTGCGGTTTGCAACGCGCACTTCTGAAACTTGGTGGTGTTGTCGAGCTTGTACTCTAAGGCCGTTAAACGCGCGCGTCTTTCGAGCAAACGCTTTATTACTGAGCCGTCCAGAGCCGTCGGAGCGTGCGCCCTCGGGCCAATGACAAGAGTCTCAACTATCGGGCGATTGCCCTCGCCAATAATTGCGAGTGTTGTCTGGCCAGAGCGTATGACGTGAAGAAGGCTAACCTCTGGCCGTCACCCAGTACTATATGGACTTGCAAGCGTTTGCTGTTACTACAGTACCAACTCGCCGTGGCTCGAACACTGAATGAGAGGCATACAGTATGGGGGGGGGCAACTTCGTTTTCGGGAATTAACAGCCAGCACGATCCCCCGGGAGTGGAGTTGCGGCAGACAAGTTTGGAACCGTGCGGTGCCAAACTGAACTTGAATTTGCGTCGACTCGGCAACTTCAGCCTGAGACTTTTGACTTGCGAGCGCGTGGCACGTCCCAATAAGCTGCAGGACCCTCGTTCGTGGAGAGTAGTACGTAGTTTGATGTAGTCTCTGCGATCCTGAAGACCGCCGGGATACAGTAGCTAAGGAATGGAGGCGGCTACGCTGTTGTCCAGGCTTGAGCTTGGTGGGCGCCCGACACACTGAGCCGGGCTTGTGCAAACTCGTATCTTTGCCAAACGTAGGTCTTGGACTCCATAGATCTCAATATTTTCTAATATCGATGTAGTTCTCCACTGTCGATTAGGAGGCCGGAGCTGGCCCCAGACTCGTCTGTAGGCCCCATTGCGCGTCAATTCATCCCCGGCAAGTGCCATTGGCTAACGATGGCGACTCGACTGTCAAAAGCATGGGCGGTCTCAGCTGATGCGAGGGTTCAGCAACACCGCCTTACCAAGGGTGGCAGGGTGAAAACGCGTAAATCCTACGACAGTAATGCATCAGCGTCGTTACTTGTCCAAGTATCAGACTGTAAGTGCAGCACCCCCGCCGGCATTCACCTACAAGGTGAAGGCATCAGCTGATCGGTTTGGCACGCTTGGATAAAGCAATCAATCGAGACCTGACTGCTTGCTGGCTGCCCGTGCCACCAGAACCGGTGCACGCACCGCAAGTTCTTACAAGCTGTCCTAGTGCTAATGGAGGAATGACCGTTTGGAGCTGGAAATGAAGGCAGAAGACACGTGCCTCTGACCAGGAAGTTGCGTATGGCTAGCAGCAATGTCGCTTCACGAAATCGGAACTAACCACGCGTGTGCTGGAGCCCTCAGACAACAACACGACACAGAATGTCGGAAGGATACCTTGGACTTTTGAGACCGTTCGAACAGCACAACATCGTTGTTTGGACTTCGACAAGCTGCCCATGCTGTCCAACCGATCGTGGTCTGTCGCCGTCGGATAACGTGTACTATTAATAGTACATGTACTCGCTCACCAGCTTACGATTCATCACACGTAGTGTACAACCTTTTTAACAGTAAAAGTCGCCGTCGGACAAGTGGTGTCCCCTCGTGCGCATACAACTCGGTGGTACAGTCAAACCGCGGTATCGGTTGGTTGAGAAGAGACGAACTTGTTAAAGCAATTAGCGAAACACACATCCTGGGCAGCTTAGGAAAGATACCAGCACCTTGGTCCGCTCTTTCGTTTCACGGGAAAGCTCAGGAAAATGCCGCCACATGTGGTAGTATACGTGACGGCTGGTCCCGGTACCGGCAACATGCGTGCTCGCCAGCTACTGCTCTCTCTCCATGTCTCAATCGCCATTTCAACCACGATCTCCGACGGCGACCCGTTTGTCAACAACAAGGATGTCCGAAAGGCGTGAAGCTGGCTGGCTGTCTGGTCGCGCATAAGGCGTGCACGCGATGATGGAGCATGGCGCCGTTCATAAGCACCCATACCATGCACGCGACCAAGACCCGGTCGTGCGACAGCACTCGCCAAGGTGTCGGCTCAACTGCATGTACAGCTAGCGGGTTTCGTTAGCCTACCGTCAAAAGCCAAGACCACCGGCCTGTCCTCGGCATTCGTCGACAGTTTGCGTTATCCCAGCTGGAGCGCCGCCGAGTCCCATTGGCCTGAGGCACGATACCCGCCGTTCTGAAAAGTCCCCACCGGACCAACGCGCAGCAGCAGGCCCGATTTCTTATGGTTGTCATTTTGTACGACCAACTGTCCGTCTCAAAGACCAGGCGAGGTTAATTTGCATTGGTGGCCTGGATTACCGCAGTGAGCCCACGGCCAGCAATCGCGACCGGAGGGAGGGAAGGAGGCTTGAACATGCACACAAAGCTGCGTGAGAGCACATCGCTGCTGCTTTTCGGCTGAACCCTCGAGCCCCCGTACACAGCGCAAACGGAGAAGATCCCGTGTCGCCCCAGCGAATCGAATCGGCTCTCACGCTGCCGGAGGTGCGCGATCGCAATTTTCTTGCATTGCAAAGCTGCAATGCTAGACTATCGGATGTGTAAAGGGGGGAGGAGCGGATGCACGCTGGCGGTGAGTGACAGGCGTGAACTGAGCCCGAATCCACTACCGAGACATGCTGCCAGTCGAGCATCCCATTCTCGTTTTTGCGGTCGTCCTCCCACACCAGCATGGCGAAATGGATCAAGCTGCTGGCACTGGCTGCAGCGGTTGTCGTCGTGAGCCCCCGGACGGCTGACGCAGCGACGTCCGTCGTGATCGGTCGGACGTACACACCGGTGACGCTCACACCGACGGTGGCGTCTTCCTCGGACGATATCGACTCGGACGACGATACCTCCTACTCCTCTTCAGCCGACAGCGACTCGGACGACTATTCTGATTCGGACGACGACGCGTCCTCGTCCTCGAGGTCGTCGGCACTGGTGCCCGTGCCCGACACCTTCAAGATCGGCTCCATGGCCAACACCACCGACACGATCGTGTCGACGTACCGCAACTGGGTCGGCCCCAGCATCGGCAAGCCGTCGGACCCCGCCTTCGACAAGGCCTGCTGGCGGAAAGCGCACATCATGGACACTTGCCCGTACGGCTACGACTACAGCGCGAAAATGTGCTGGGCCGAGTGTCCGATGGCGTATCCGGTCGAGTGCGGCTTCGAATGCTTGAGACAGAGCGACGACTGCGGGTCCGAAGTGTACGCCAAGTTCGTGAGTGTGGCCAACGCCTTCTTCTCGGTGCAGATCCTGGGCGTCTTCGGGCAGTTCGCCAAGCTCTCCAAGACGGTGCGAGTCGGCATCAAGTGCGCGCGAGCCATGTTTGGCACCATCCGTGCAATTGTCAACTACGTGCGCGCGCTCAAGGTGTCGGACCCGCAGACGTCCATGGACAAGGTCATGCTGGCGCTGTACCAGACGAGCTACATCACCATCGACTTGCCGGTGAGTATCGTCATGTGTATGGGTAGATCGTACCCGTGGGAAGTCCTGGACCCTGCTAGTGTGCTCATGGGAACTGTGCAAGTGATGCTAGGTGAGATCCTGGCGCGGCAGGACGGGATCATCAAGTCCTGGGGCAAGTTCAAAGCGTTCCTGACCCACTCCAACTTCACGTACGCCGTGAATGACCTGAACGAGACGGAGATCTCGTCCTTGAAGACTGGCATGGAGTCCAACTCGAGCTGTGGCTACGAACTCCAGCGTCTCACCGACCGCACGTGGAGAACCGTCGCCGAGATGAAGGAGGAAGACCCCGACGTGTCCACGGAGCAGCTTCGAGTGGCAATGTACAAGTCCGACCTCATGCTGCACGACATCCCGACCGTGACCAACAACTGCATGGACCAAATGATCACCGAGTCGGACGAGGCCACCGCCTACAAGACGCGCGACACCCTCCGGAAAACCTACGGAGTGATCGTGGACGACCTGATCAGCAAAGGACGGAGTGACAACGGCACCTCCCTCACTGCCAAGCAGTACACGCGCGTTGTAGCCGACAAGGTGCTCATGACGATCGCCACGCTCTTCTACGTCGACCTCACGCGCATCTCGGGCGCGCTGTCCGAGTACATCCAGACGATCTGTGGCCCCACGCAGCTCATCGGCGAGGTCGACGACGGCACGGACCCCAACACGCTCGGGATGAAGGCCGTCGGAGACGCCTTCGAGAACAGCACCATGGCCTGGAAGCGGCAAGGCGACGGTGTGGTCGAACTCACCTTCGTGAGCACCGACACGAAGGACGTGACCGTCAATATCCTCTCCGGCGGCGACAAGTTCGACGAGACGGACGTGCCGGCAGGGAAAACCGTGACCTGGACATCAACCGTGAAGGAGCTGGGCGGCAAGACGCTGTATCTGGATCGATGGCGGCCTGGGTTCCTGGGTCTGCCTGGTACCGGCGGTGGCTCGCTCAAGCTCTGGGTACCTCGAGCGACCGAAGGTGGCCACTTGGATGTGAACGCGAAGCTCAACGTGAGCTAGATAGAGACATGGAAGTCGTAGTAATCTGTAGTCAGGTGAAGAAATTAATTAATGGTAAGCGTCTTAGAATTGACCAGCATGCTCGTCTTGCAGAAGTTACAGTGCCCAGAACGCCTGACCTTCCGATAGGGCAACAGGAAATTCGTACACCACCATCAACACTTGCGTGTCTTGCACGGCGCGTGCCATTTCAACGGCGAGAGCCGTAAATTCACACAAGGTCGGTCGCGGTTTCTGTACGATCACTGAAGATTGGCATCTGGACGTGTGGCTTTCACCAATAAGGAATCTGATGATAGGGTCGGGATTGTGAACCTCGGCGTCGGACAAACGTTCGGATGGCTGGTCCGTGGACTTCGAACAGCAAAGCCGCGGCATTACCAAGACGGAATGATCGCATTCATAATCCAAGGTTAAAAGATTTGATAGTGGGATTTGTATGGCGATAATACAATACGATCGTGCAAGATGTACTAATATGGCAAGGTACATGAACTGTTGGAGGTAAAGATTTGTGTATCTGGTTCAGATGGCTAACTTGAATGAAATCTGTCGAAAATCACCACACTGCGTGAAGCGACACCACTAAGTAAGGCTCCAACTCCTTCAGGGTGTCCATCAAGCACGGCGAATGAGCCCTGCTTCGACGATGAATAGATTTGGCAGCTCAACCTTGAGACGAGGGCGCGTGTACAAACCTGACTACATGTGTCATTGCGTCACCCAAACAAAGGTCAGTAGAGTACCACGCCCCGAAATTTAGTGTGTGCTGTGACCCACAAGTGCCAACACCACTCGAAGTTATCCCGGAAGGCGACGGAGGCTGTTGCATTCGCAAGCTATACATGTATGCACGCACGGTTAGCAACGTAAGATCTAAAGGATTGACGCTTAGCGTTAATTTGGATTAACACAGTTTAATCGAGCCAAATCGAGACTTTGATCGAGCCACTTAACCACCGACTTTGATCGAGCTTAGGAAAGTGCACCAAGACGCTTATCCGACAGTGGGTGCGCAATTAAAACCGGCTCGGCACGACCGGAACCGACCAGTCAGTCTGTCCACGCTGATTAGCCTTGCGAGTCTGGGGACCGCAATCTACCGCGCGTAAATGGCAACGCTATTGGCGGGCGGCACGAGGACTGCAGACGCATATCTGAGTCGCCCTCGAGATTTGACAAGAAACACGGTTTCGCTGTGAAGACATCCAGACCTTGAGGCCATGGCCGTGTCTTGCAAGCTGACAGTTAGAAAATCACCCACTTCTCCAAGATCGGAGACGTCTCCTGTGAGCCCTTGAGCCGCAGAGGCGAGGGTATTCTCGAAAATGCTCTGCTTCGTTTCACAGTGGCAAGGTATCCTGGATCACTTGGCCAGCAGACCAGAGGGATAACGCCGCTCCACGCAAAGTACCACTGACTGCTTGGGATGATCACCGCTTGATGCTTTGCCCGTGAGACGGCTCCACCCGTCAACAACACGTCCTGCTTGCCACGCGAAATACGATGTTACCATTGGCTTGGCGCGCGTGCCTTAATACTGACGGTCCAGCTTCTGCGTTCGTCTGCTATACCTGAACCTGTACTGTACCCGTCGCTTCTACAATTGCTTCGGCCCACCACCACCTTCGTCCTATCCATACCAGCTTAGCGATGGCAGCCACAGCAACAGCTCGCCCAAGTTTTCACCACTCGACCATTCCGCAAGTTGCTTTCGACTGCGCAAGTCGATCGGTCTCACTCCTAACTCGAACACGCGACCATGGCGCCTAGCAACGTCGACTCCACCACCACTCCTCGTGTCGAGGCCGTCTTCTCTTCGCTCAAGACCCCGGAAGTCGATGACAAGCGCAACAGCCTCGTGGGTGAACCTCGGGCCGCCACCGCCTCGTGGACCGCTCGCCTCCCGCTCTTCGGGAACCTGCTGCAAGTCTTGGTTGCAGCCGCCATCGTCACGTACGCGTACGGCCAGCTCTTCTACTTCACCGACACGTACAGCGACCTCAGCACGACAATCGGCACGTGGTTTGGCGTTCCGGTTAACGCGGACAAGCACGATACCTCTGGCCACTCCGAGATGGTGCGGCCGATGTACTTCTTCCTGTTCGGGTTCCTCCCCATTGCGGCGTCCTTGCTCTTCCTCGAGCTGCTCAAGCACTTCAACGTCCGTCGGATCACGTCCAGCTACATCCTCAGCTTCACCCGCTTCCTGCGCCGCAAGCCCCGCGTCTTCGGGTGGGTGGCACCAGTCAGCCTCGGCGAGCTCTTGTTCCTGCTTTTCCTTGTCGGTGGCAACGTGTACGTGTTCCACTACTACTACGTCAACCGAGTGGAAAAGATGAGGAAGCGCGGGCGGGAGTTCAACTTCGAGCTGTACCTCGAGATGATCGCGCTCACCCTGGGCTTCGTCTGCATCTACAACATGGCGTTCCTCTTCCTGCCGGCCACGCGGAACTGCGTCTGGATGGAGTTCCTCAACATCTCGTACGCCAACGGGATCAAGTATCACCGCTGGGTCGGTGTGGTCACCGTCCTGACGGCACTGTTCCACTGCCTCGGCTACTACTGGTCGTGGATCCGACAGGACGAATGGGCCGACAATGCGCTCCCGTGCTTCGACTGCGCCGTCGGCGGAGACGATGGCCACGACCCGTGGATGAACTTCTTTGGCGAGATCGCGCTGCTCGCCTTCCTGGCGATCGGACTCACTTCCATCCCGTGGGTGCGCCGCAAAATGTACAACACGTTCTACAACGTGCACCACCTCTTCTTGGTCGGGACCGTCTTCGCCGTCATGCACTACAACCCCATCCTCGCGTGGATCTTCCCCTCCGTCATGCTGTACTTCATCGGTCGCGCCATCTCCACCTCCAACGGGTTCCACCCCGTGGCGGTGCGTGAATTCACGACGCTCTCGCACGACGTCGTCAAGGTGGTCATGTCGCGCTCCACCGCTCCCGCCGGAAACTACAAGGTCGGCCAGTTCGTGTACCTCAACGTGCCGGCCATCTCCAAGCTGCAGTGGCACGCCTTCACCATTGCCTCGTCGCCACGGACCAGTCCGGACACGCTCACGATCCTCCTCAAGTCGCTCGGAGACTGGACCGACGACCTCGTCCGGTACTCGGAGGACTGCAAGAAGAACAACGTGCTGCCGACCATGTACATGGACGGCTACTACGGCGGCTCCCTCGAGATGTACGACGAGTACTCGACCGTGTGCCTTGTGGGGGGCGGCATCGGTGTCACTCCGCTCTTCGCGATTCTGGAAGACATCGTGGCCAAGCTGCAACACGGTGGGTCGCTACGTCAGAAGGTGTTCTTCATCTTCACGTTCCGTGAGCTGTCGCTGCTGGAGGAGATCCACCCTCTGCTCATGCAGATCAAGGAGCTGGACCCGCAGCAGCACTACTTCAGCCTGCACTTCAGCCTCACGCGTGCTCCGACCGACGAGCAGCTCGACCAGCCTATCGACCACGAACGGCTCGCTGGAAAGGCCCACGTCTCGGCCACCCGTTATGACACGGCCGTCACGTCCAAGGTGCCTCGACCGTTTACTGAGCCGCTGCGTTCTGGCTCGAGCAGGATCGCCATGTACGGCGCGTCGTTCTTGGTGACGCTCATCGTCGTGACGCTCGTCAAATACGGCAACAAGGTGCAGGTCGACGACGAGAACCTGTGGCCGATCCAGAACCTGGTGGAGATCGCGCTGCTCATTGTCGTGACCACGCTGACGGTGTACGCGTGCGCCAAGCTGGACAGTAAGAACAGCAGCCAGAGTTCGATCCCCAGTCGTCCGTTTGAATCGAGTGCGACGCCCCGAGCTCGATCTGCGCTTCCCGCGGACGTCCACAGCTTCCAGGACCTCATTTCAGAGTACGACGTGGCGGTTGGCCACCGAGCGAACATCTCGGAGCTCATGCACAAGGTATTCGACGGCCACCAAGAGTTCACCAAGGAGCACCCGGCTTCTGCCACTGCCGGCAACTCGGTGGTCGTCTTCTTCTCTGGACCTGCGCCGCTGAAACATGCAATGGAAAACGCGATCACAGACATCGGCACGAGCCACTTCGACGTCTTTGAGGAGGAGTTCGAGCTTTGAGGCGTAGGAAGTGTAGGTCATCTTCGTTCATAATTCAAACTCTTCTGCGTGAATGTCAAAGTCGCTCGCTCCAATGGAAGCAACAGCTTTGGACGTCGCAGTCTTCAGGCTTTCTGGGCCGGACACCAGCACGCCAATGACAGATCCATCGCCAGAGCATCTTTGATGGTGTCCTGCGTGCAGACTGCGTAGAAGCGCTGCCAGGTCTGGCCGTTGGCCAACGCTGACCCGGAGCTCGCTAACTAAGTCACGATATGTCGATACGCCAGCACTGAAGCTATGCTTTCCCTTTGGCGGTAGCAGGTTTTGTTTGAGACTCTGCTCCTCGACAGAGTATCGCGTTCTCCACAGCTTGTAGCTCTCGTGGGCGTTGCGTGTCCACTTCATCACAAGGACGCCACTGTAAACGCAGATCCCCGCAGCAAATAGTGCACAAACCTTCACCGCAGTCTGCACCACCCAGATACTGTCTTGTAAGCCGTCGACCAACTCGCCGTTGCCAAACTGAAAGACCGCCACGAGGCCCACCACGACGGCAAAGGTGGCGAACTGAACCATGCACATGCCACTTCGGTCGAACGTGGCCCCGAACGGACAGCCTTTGCTTGCTGTGTGCCTAACAGCTCGCGTTTGATAGGAATTGTAAGACGCCAGCGTCGTTGCCGACCATTTCGTGCTGGGGTAAAGCGGCGAGTCCAATTCGTCGGGGCGAGGTGCGCTTGTCAGCGCTAAGTGCACAGAAAGGTAGCGCCCTTGAGGGTCCAAGTCGCGGACACGTGCCAGCAACGGGTAAACCTCCTTCAACAGCTCTACTTCTCGCATCGCGAAGATAGCAGCCACTCGTCTAGGAAAAGGACTCCGCCCTTGGGCTCGACGGTTCTCTGCTGCGACACAGACATCCTCCAGCACACCAAGCATCGGTGTCATACCAACTCCACCGCCAACCAAGACCACCGTGCTGTAGGCCAAGTAAACGTCAGCCAGAGACGCACCGTAGTAGCCATTGACGTGCACTTCAGGCTCGACAGAGTCGCGTCTGCACGCTTGTTCGTACAGCATCAACGCCTCCGTCCAATCTCCCAGCACCTTGACGAGTATCGTCATGGTGTTGCACGAGGATTCGTCGTAAAGCGCCGCCCGCGGCGATGAAGCGATGGTGAAGGCATGCCACTCCAGGCGCGACACTGCCGGCACGTTCACGTAGACGAACTGACCCACTTGGTAGCGTCCGCGTTCGCTTGATGCATGGGTAATTACAAGTTTGCAGAGTGTAGCAGACAGCGCCGAGAAGTGCACGACTTTCGCGGCTGTAGCACCATTGCAGTGCGAGAGCACGCGGCTCACGAGGTAGGCGACAAACGTCGGGAGCAGGAACCACAGCGCTCGAGCCCAATGCAGCGCCGTGAAGACCACGGCCACGAACAGGAGCTGGTGCACGTTGTAGAACACGTTGTACAGGTTTCGCCGGACCCACGGGATGGACGTGACGCCGATCAGCAGGAAGCACAGCAGCGCGAGTTCACCGAACACGTTGATCCAAATCCTCCGCCCCGTGCGTTCACGAAGCGAGCAGTCCCAGCACGGGAGCGCCATCTGGGCCCACCGCCCGTCCTGGAACCAGCACCAGTAGTAGCAACCGCAATGGACGAAGCCCGTGAGCACCGCAGCCACCCCCATCCATCGATGATACTTGATGCCGTTCGCGTACGAAATGCCCATGAAGTCCATCCAGACACTATGACGCGTAGCCGGCAAGAAGAGCAGAGCCAAGTTGAAGACGCAGTTAAACCCCAACGCGTTGCCAATCATCTTGATGTACTGAGGACCTGGTTGCGGCCCTGGTGGCTCTGGAAGTGGCCAATCGCCCGTAAAGTGTGGCCTGTGGCCGTGGGGCTGAGTGAATTTGTACCAGAACACGAGCGCGTTGCCGCCGACCAACACCAGGAGGAACAGCAGCTCGCCGTAGCTGAGCCAGTGGACTGACGGTCTCCGACGCAGAAACTTTGCAACACTCCACACTCCGCGTTGCGTACGGAGCCGACGTAGCCACTGCAGCACAACGGCACACAGCAGCGTGGGTGTCACCCCAACCAAAAGTAGATAGGACGGATCGACCATCTCTTCATGAGCCCCCCACCACGTCGCCACCATCGACTGCAAGTGGTTCCGGTACAACGGAGTCACGTACGCAGCTTGGCCTGCAATGGAAACCACGAAACAAACAACCACGAGCGCTGTCAACGCAGTGGAGAGTGCGACTCGCCACAGATTCCACGACTGTCGACGCTTGCGACGGACATTCGGCTCTGATTCTGGTTCGTAGGCGTCCGACACCATCGTGTAGCAACCGACTGCCACTCGAAGGCTGCTGCTTAGCTCTTGGCAGTCGACGGAGAGCTCTGCAGTGAGACGGTGAGAGATCGGAATCCGTTCCATTCCGAGTCGAGTAAACGGATGGCGAGCTTGTTGACGCACTTCGGATAAGTCCGCACACTGAAGATTTATTTCTATCGTGCGGACATTAACCGAAGGGTCAAATATGATGGGGGGACCTGAGCACGCGTCTTGCACGTGCCACACGGTCCATGATTGGCCCCCTGCGTGCACTGCAACTCAATCCCGCTTCAACTTCGTTTATAACGTTCCCACACACATGAAGTGATTGCCTACAGCAGTTCAAATGCTTGAGTCGTGGCTTCGACCTGAAGTTGTCGACTCAGCGCCTTCAGCACCTTCGGTACCGCAACATGTTGACTTTTGGTCAACTGGAATAGGAAAGCTACGACTGGTGAGCGCTCGACCACTATCAATACATGTAGCGGCAGTTTCTGCGATTGATGGAGCTCTTCGAATATTACAGCTCGTCTATCGATCTATTCAAGCGAATAAATTAGTCTTTCAGCAGACACTCGCCATCACGCTCTCAATATGGAGTGAATAACTTTGGCCAACTTTGATCCAGCGTTGACTACATGTATACTTACGCTCGCTTATAGTCCAACACTGCAAATGCCGACAACTCCTCAATGTTTTAGACATTTGAAGAATTTGCATGTGTACATTCCTTTCTTGGGGACTGGAATGGACCGAGCGCCATCGCGGTTCCAGCGCACCCTCCACGCTTTGCCATTGGCGTGGTTGCCTACAATTCCGTTGGATTGCATCCAACATCCATCGTGGCGCTGCCTGTTACAAGCATTACCAGTCTCACTAATCAGCATTCAATTCTACGTCACAGACCTCGTAGTTCTTCCGAACGATTTTGCTTCGCGATGACCCCCCAGTTCCTTTAGCAGTACCACCTCGGAATTTTTCGTTATCTTCCTGTAAGTATCACGGGGCTTCCCATTCTCTTTTCTACCAGTTCCTTCGCCCGGAGGGATCACAGTTTATTCTCTCCCTTTATGACACAGAAGCAGGGTTTTGAGACGATCTACATGGCGAATGTTGCTGCAGAGTCTCATCAGTACACTGCTCATTGCAAGGCTCGATTAGATAAGGACCATCGCAAGGACTTTCCGCTGGGTATGATCAAGGTCGAAGTCGTTCCTGCAACATTGATGCAGCAGGACAACAAGTAATAATTTGTGTTGCTGGGTATTTTATTCCACTTTAATTTCCACCTTATTTTATAATAAATTCTCACTCAATCTCGAAATTTTGTGGGATTTTAAAATTTAACTAAAAACGATCCCCCCCCCCCATCTTGTTTTGCCTGAACTGGGAGCGAAGCAGCCAGGATACCGAGGAAAGGGACACCCGCTTCGCGCACGTCCACGAAACCCAGCACGAGAGGGGAGAAGATACCGATAACGACGAGGAAGGCGCACGTGAACACACCTTTGGAGGAAATCGAGGTCGAGGGAGGAACTGGTACATCATGGACACTAACGCGCCTATCATTATTGAGATTAATGCTGATAATGTTTGCTGCAGCGTGACGCAAGTCACTTCGAGTGTAAAAACCGACCGACTACGTTTCCGCTGCTCATGGGTTCGTCAAGGACACTGAAAGCGACGACGACAACTAACCGGATAAAGACATAGACGATGGACTAGATGATGACGCTATCGTGAGCGCTACGGCTGCCCACAACGCTCACGATAAACTGATTGACGACGCTACCGTGGACACTGCGGTTGGTATCGTAGACAACCGAGGGCAAGGTGCTGCGGAGGGGACCAGTTCCCGTACGTTTCTTTGATTTGGTTATGTTGCTTGACTGTATTATTTGCTTATGTTGTGTGTTTGTGTTGTTTGCTTCGATAACGAAAACCCGAATGGTGATGCTGCTTGCTGCGGCGGATGCCAATCATGAAGATACGAGTGGTGCTGCTACGGAGGGTACCGTTTCCCGTAACTCGTTTTACTATTATTATATTGCTTGCGTATGTTGCTTGATTATGCTGTTGATTATTTTGCTGTCTCGTTGGTTGGTTCTTCCTATAGCACTAGGAACTGGATTAAAACGAGACAAAGGATCAGTGTGCTCAAAACCGTCACAGAAAAAAGAACGAGAGCGTTGCTCGGCGAGACGGATATTGATACCCGAATGGCGAAGATGCCACACAAAAGCAACAACACGTGCCAATGTGTCCGAAAGCCAACAAGTCGAGCAAAACCTTGGGAAGCCCGTGAGAAGATGAAGAAATCCCATTTACCAGTCAGAAACTATGTGCCGGAGCTACCTCAAAAAGTGCTTGACAGTTGGGACGAGTTTGAAACAACACTGGAGAGCTACGCGATCGAGAACTGCTTGTGTTTCCGAGCTCGAAGCTCCGAAACTCGGGCAAAGCACAACATGTATGTATCATTCCCACGAAAACGTCAAGTTGGGTTTCATCATGTACTGGACGTTAGGATCCCCATCAGTAGTTTAGCCAAATAAATTGGCAACCGTTAGCCCAAAGTCACTGAACATTTGAACGATCTAGCGCTTGACAGGGCCTCAAATGCTGCTCTCGCGCTCGCCATATAACGGTTGGAAATGTCTAATATCCAAGAGAACTGAAACAAGTTCCTATTCAACAGTAATTAAGTATACATGCATCTCAAGGAATTGTGTGCCTGTTTTTTTGGGGGCCCAGAAGTCAGCGACCATCACCAAACGCTTGATACCTGGGAGTCGGCTATCAGTGATAAAGCGAGTCAACTTCCGTTTGGGGAAAACAAAGAGCTCAATGACCGAGTGCGTGATCGACCTGCGGTTGACTACAGCTACAAATTTGCATTTAGTGACAGCAGCCAACAAAATCCAAGATTCCTCCCACTTGCCCATGATAAATGGAAGATTGTTATGCACAACCTTTAGCGTCTGCAGAGCCGCTCACAGCTCACTTGTGTCTATGCAGCTGATCTAATGTGAGCAACAATCCCATGTATCAGTTCAATGACTTCATCTTTTGTCGCCTTGGTGCACTTACTAAAATGTTCCACTTGTCCCAATCATTCACTCTTCATTCATAGTCACAATCTTAGTCTTCCGCACACCGTGCGGTGCTATAGCATCCATGTGTGTCATTCAGTCAACCGAGGGAGGGGGCGGTTGTCGTCTGCGTGTTCACTACCAGTGTCTGTAGCCAATGTTAATCTTGTAGTTATGCTCTTCATATCTATCGACAAATTACCCTAGTTATGTCGGATTCTCGCTCATTTATTCACCGATGCCAATGCGGTTGCGTTCAGTGGTCGCCCAGATGACGGGAAATCGTACAGATAGCCGTCTGTCAGGATCGTGTATACACGTGGTCTGTGCAGAAGCTCCTAGCGGTTCAAATGTACTTTTTCTCTTTCAAAGCAACTCATGGATACGGTTTGAGGTGTTCCCTGGGTTCTCATACTCGCATGCGCAACAGTCATGTGCGTGCTGTCGTCGGTTGTGGCCTCGTTTTCGCATGTGTTTGATTATCCATGTGGTACATCTTGCTTTCATATTTCTAGTGAGCTGTTTTCACACTTACCCGTTATGTGGGTCTGTGTTCACTCAGTTGGGGTCCCTCGTGTTACTGTGCCACACCAGCGCACCATCGGTAGTATTCATCGTTACCGTCGTCCCTCATATTGTCGTGAGATATCTTTTGTCGATCTCTTGTTCTTGCTCGGAGCCATGTTCATCCGAGCACAGTTCTATCGTTACTATAGCTTTCCGCGTAGATCAGCTTGTACGAGATCGGCGCCTCCCCCGTGTAGTTGCCACCCGCTGTGCCGACAGCGGCCGTGTCGTCGATACTCGTCATACCTTCTGACATTGTACATGTGCCTCATCATTTCCTTGTACTTGTAGTTACGTGTGTGTATAGTTGCGTCCCGTATGCAACCCAATCTTCCTGCCGCTGTATTTGTTGTCATCGATCATCCTCCGGTCATCGATCAGCCTTCAGATTTATATTGTACCCTTCCTTGAAGCCTGAACGGATGCGATCTTTGTTGTAACCTTTGGGAAGAATCGCTTGGATTCCCACCCGCCTTCCTTGGTGGACAAGGACACAGCTAGTACTTGGTGTGGTCGCTATATCTCGGAGGATTTGGATGTACATCCTTATACCGTGCGGGTACCGGCCTTCCTTACTCTTGTCCATTGCCTTCCCGAGGGTCAGAGTGTACACGATACCCGCCACTCCATGTGGGCGGCCGAGGATGCCGCCACTTGATCCTCTCCTCGGACACCTGGCGGTTTCATGTGATGTAGTGATTTCAAGTTTGTGTCCACGCTGAGACCAGGGTAAGCCTGAGGTGTGCTCAACTGAGCCTTAGGACCAGAAGTTAAGTCTTCGGACTGGTGTTCCATGGGTACAAAACCGCTGCCCCGCACGAACTCGACAAATATGTCTTAGGAACAGTGTTACACGGTACGATATCAGTTCAAGACCCATAATCGTCTGGGTGTCATTATCCGGACAGCAACCGAGTCTAGAAGACGTTAACACAGTTGACGCGTCTCGTTAAGTGTAAAAGAAAATCTCGCCAAAATCGACGAGTCGGTGCTCCGAGGCCTGGATGCCGTGGCATTTCAGTCAAATAGACTATGCCTCGACGATCGGTAAAGTTCTAGCGCGCCGTCAACAATCCTTTGGTTGTGGGCACAAGATGACGTGAACGGCGCCAGCCAAGTTCGGTAAGTCTTTGAAAGATTCGTTTTGACTGGCTTGGTTAGTCGGTGCTCGACGGAAGCACGACATCTACATGTTGCGAAAGGGCGGAGCTGTGTGGGGATCAACCCAGCGCAAGCCAACAGCTTCGATTAACGCAGCAATTGTTGTGGCTGTGAGGAAGGGATCCACATCTGCCAATTCCCTATGTTATGCAACACCACATTCACCTCCGCACCTCCTGGTACTTGGGGGAATAGACCCTTCTGAGGTGCAGCACACACGCTCTTTGATTGGATAAAACTGGAGTATGTTGCTTCTTTGATTGGTTGTAATTTGAATATTATCGAGCCGGATGTCCAACAAACGCGTGGACAACACAATTAGGAAGCTGGACCCGGTGGAGGGGCTCGTGGGGTGCACGAGAAGGTGGACACATTAGCAGACGCCTGGAAGCTCGTGCTACAGCAACTGAGAGCGAAACCGACTGACAGTGAGGACGTGGTGGACTGGATAGACTCACCGGATCAACCCACACGTGACCAGAACGGGCTGGCGGGCCCGATCAAGGACGACGAAGGTAGTACTATCATACAGATCAGCAAGGCAACAGGACCTGATCGTCTGAAAACCGACTGGTATCTAAAGTATGTCGATAGTGTTGCCCCGATGCTCACGCTCCTATTGGTACTGCGGTACAAGGATGGTTGCTTCCCAGACTCATTCTTGAATGCCGGCATCTTTTGTCTCAAGAAGGGCAGCGGCCAGAGGGAACCGCTAATCGACAAGCCTCTAGCTTTGTCGAACACTGACTACAAGGTGCTTACGCGCGCCTTAGACGACTCTACCGGACAGGATCCACCCAAAACGGACTCGGGGCGGTCGATCCACGAGACACTGTACCTATATGAAACCGTCCCGAAGATGGTGCTAGCCGATCCTAACCAGACAGAGGCATTAGCGCTGCTCCTTTACTTCAAGAAGGCATTTGACTCACTACACGCAAAAATACTACTGAAGCACGAGTACCCAGAACAGTTCACTCTGACCGTATTGGAATTGCACGGCGGGACTCAAGCGCGATTCCTCGGGAATGGTGGGGAATCACGCAAGGTAAGATCACGAGCGGCATCCGGCAGGGATGTCCACTCGCACTTATGCTGTCCATGTTAGCATTGGATCCCCTATATCAAAAAATTGACTGCCACTCTGGACTCAAGAGAGTTGTCATACAATTGGATGAGTGTAGCGGGGCTACACATTCGGTTCACCTCCTACCTTAGTGCAACATGCACTAAGGGATACATTCAGGTGACCACCACAGGGTGGTCCACATTCATAGCAAAAGGCATATGACTGGTAGAAAGTAACACCTTTCTACCAATGAGAGTCATTCAATAGATAGGGGTTCTCCCAGCCATCCAATGGCAGAACCTCTCATTAGAAATATCAGTTTTAGGAGGAAACCCCATTTACAATCAATACAGTTCTCCTTTGGCACCAAAGCTATCGTTCGGTTCCTTTATCTAGGTTTCAGTATACTTGCGGATACAAGTATACTAAACTTAAGTAAATTACTCCTACGCTTCCTCATACACGTGCGCACACGTGTAAGCTTAAGTAGTGGGTCTAAGCAGACCCATTACAATGAGGGTGAACTGGAACTACGGGTTGCAGGCTATGACGACGACACGGTGGTGTACCTCCGATCGCCAGCAGAGGTGGGTTTGTTGCGAGACAGCACGTGCCAATTTGGAAAGGCATCCGGATTACAAAACAATAGTCGTCGCACTTTGTGGTAAACCTAAAGAGGGGACACTTCCATATCACCTCGAGTACCAAACATATGAGGTAGCTGTGTGATACCTTGGCCTTCAGGTTGGGATCCAGCAGGAGAACGGGCGACTATAGGAGGTGGCCGATTCACAGCTAAGGGTCCGACTCAAGTTGGCATGCTTAAAGACCACCACCGCTGACCACCGCAGTATGATTGTGGCGACGATCATCATGCTGAAACTCACATATATCGCTCAGTACGGCTGGCCAGCTACAGGCATCACCAACAGCTTTAGAAAAACTCTGCATTACATCTGCCACATATTTTCTCAGAGGAGGCGGGCGGCGCACGAGCATTGCTAGATGCAGGCTTCGCGGTCCTAGAGATGACGCAATGGGGCTCGAAGATGCCGGACCTGCGAGTGGCAATCTTACCGATGCCCGCTGTTGTGGTAACTGAGCGGACCTTCGAAGGCACCTGAACACAGCACAGTATTGGCGATGTTCTCAGCGCGGCTACGGGCAGTTCGAGAGTGGGGAAGATGTAGGTGATACATAACGTTTTGTCTCTATCTCACCCATCGACAGGATACCGGAGCATAAACATGATGTGGGTGACTTGTCGAAAGAAAGTAACTCTAGCGCGTTAGGGGTACCATTCTTCATGCTGGTTGCCCAGATATGAATGATGATATGTGGTTATGGCCGACTCATTCGAAGGCGTAGTCAATACGGAGGAGTGAGACCAGTACCGTGTGGAAGTATCACGCTTGCTCAGATCGCTCTATCTGAAAATGACGGTGATGACTGGTAGCGCGGACGGCCTCTAATGCCTGGAATGGCTAGAGGCGGTGCCTTATACTTATATCACACGGATGCCTGTTTTCTGCCGGCGTCTACTTGGATGGTGGGATCAGACACGAGACACCAACTGCTCGCAGACATCTGCACGTGGCGGTTCGAGGGTCAGGGAATGCTGACGGTTCACAACAAGCTTCGAAGTCAAAGACAAAGGGTCAGACCAGATCTGGCACCGCCGATCATTGCGATGATGACGAACTGCCCGCTGCTTTTAACTCGACGATACGACGCGGCGGAAGTGCGGCTACCAGCAACTCTTCTATAGGATGAAGGCCCGGGCTTGTTCCATGTACGACATTCAGAATGGTAAGTTAGGCTGCTCGCATGCGGAGCGCGCCCACTTGGTGAATATGGACGTATACCACCTGACCGGCGGGCTGCAAGCTGAGGGCGATTTTCGCGCACACATGGAAATGATTATTCTTTGGCCTATGGATACCGCTGATCCTACGGGAATTTTGAGATGTCGCGGCTGACAGGGAACCAGGGGTATGGAAGGACGCTATATGCCTCGAGGACTTCGTCACCCAACTAGTCATATGCTGTTGGAAACTTGGGGCGGCGGTGTACTTCCATGAAACGTGAAGGTGGAGAGTGCAGCACTTTGATGAATTGAACAATGTTACAGCACAGCATCACGCATAGGCACCAGCTGACCAACTACAGATCGGATACCAAACACATTTCCGAGACCAAGCATTCGGAGGTCCTGAGTACGGCGGCGTCGGTGGTGACGCAGGTTCTGAAGACAGAAGTGAGCGCTAGGAGAACATACATCTTGTTCTTTTTTTACGGAGGTACCCTGGGGGACCAGGGGACCATAATCGTATGCATCACGGGGCTGACGGCATACACCAACTGTTATGAACCGGCAGCATGTCTTATGCTGCGATGACAATGGCCAACACCATGGCAGAGAATACGGGGTTGTACACCGGACTGATAGTGTGTGTAAACCGTGGTTACCCTCCAGTGCATGCCGTCGGTTACAGTGCGATGTTTATAAGGCAGCATCGGGTCAGACAGTGAGTTGAAGCAGATCCAAACAAAACTTCGGTAGGCCAAGATGGGACACGAACCTGTAGTTTCGCATGCAGATTTAACAGTAGGTAGTACCGGACCCGATCAGTATAGTGCCGGATCCACCTCTCCGATTGAAGCAGAGGCTAGGGTAATCACGCAGGGGTGATGGCCAGTAGGCAGGATGATGCCTTGCCAACTGGAAAGATAGGACCAGAGGGAGTCAAATGATAGCATAAAGCAGCGCCGATTTTGATTGGAGGTATAAACACTGGTTATTAGTATTGGGGCTGTGCGTCTCACGCCAACAAGAGAGCAGATCCAGTCCATCGACGGATACACAAGATGAACCTATCAGCAGTACGCGGTTATCGGAGTTACCCCCTCCGTTACTCGGCGTCTGGGCACAGTGTATGAACATCGGATCCCCAGAAATCTTAGATCCACTCCACCATAACAGCCCAAAGCAGTCCACATGTAGCCGCTATACTGGCAATGTCAACGAGCCATCGCAAAAGTGGTGGTGCTGTCTTGGAAACACCACCTGCAGGAATTCAGCAAAAATGGCTAACTGGCTTGCTAGTTAATCCATGAAATCAAATAGAAGCAATCAGGTCAATATGGAGAGAGGTGGGGAACAAGCGGGAACATGGAGACAAGTGCAGCAGCGGATGGTGATGTAGGGTACTGGCTACTCGAATATGGAATTGAGACTTCGACAGGAGAAGCACACGACCAACCGTAGGGAGCGCCGAAGGAGACTGTCGAAAAAGATGAGAAGACGACGGGGTCCTCAGCCGATGGCTGATTAAGAGTCAACCGAAGGAACGGACACATGAAGTCGATAGAAGCAGAAACACAACTAAATAACATCCATGTACCTGTGGTGTAGGGAAACTCATATTTTGGGTAGACCACCCAGTCTGGCCCAGTTGGGCACATCGTACCTAATCGAAGTTCGCACTTAAGCGGCGAACTCGGTGAGTGATCGGATTCGGCGAGTATCAAGACTCAGCGAGCGGCAGGACTCAGCGAGCGTATACCATTTGTGAGTTATTCCAAGTGGGAGAGGATAAATCAGGGATCGGAGCGAAGGGTCGGCGGAGATCCATAACGACCCATTTCGGCGACGATACATTAGGAAGCTGAGCGAAGAGTCGCAGGGAGATCTGTAACGACTCCATTTCACTAGATATTTGTATACGATCGATAGGAGACCAAGGGAGGGAGCCCGAAGGGACTCCCTGAAGACACAGCGATATATCAAAATAGAGCAGAATATTTTAAGTCCAAGAACAGCGTACACTTTCTGGTAAGTCCCTGCGTGGGCTGGATGATGTCTGCCGTCGTTCCCCGAGAGGCATAGCTTGTAGGGGAATCGACTGATAGCGCCAAGAGATCAAGGTTGGCCCGTGGTGGGCATTTCTCGCTACCAGCGAAGACAAACCTCGTCGAATCGACGAATCGGTGGACCTGCACAACACAGGACACCGCAATATTCTAGCAGAGCGTATTCTGCGCTCGGTGACCTGTAAAACTGCTCGCACGCCGACGTCCATCCGTTGGTGGAGATCACAAGGTTTGTGGAACGGAAACTGTCCCGCTCAGGCGAGCTTCTGGGGCTGTTTGGATCTGTACTCAGCGAGAGCGGAGCCTCGACTGGACCCGACTGGGCCTAACCGCCAAGGGAACCAACAGAATCCAGCGCAAGCCCAACAACGCCGACCTGACTCGGCGAATTGTTGTGTTGTTACATGAAAGCCGCACTAATGAAGTGTTCTGTGGATCACAACACCACATACCCCACTGAGAACGAAACGAAACGTATTTGAAAATTATTTAGTGGTGGGATAATTCGCGAGACATCGGAATTGAAAGGATGTGTCAACCTACCCCTTATGACAAAGAACTCACTTCCGGATCTGTGATGAAAGGCATCAGCACATCGTACCGTATTCCATAAGTTCTCTGCAACTCTAGCCGGGTGTGGAGGCATGCCACACACAACTGCCGCGTTATCGCCTCTCACAGCCATCCAATTGGTTCAATGCACAAACTATATAGGTTAAACTATGGGTGACTTAGAAATTGCAGGCCAATTTAAGGTCCACCTATAAATATATGCAGCCTTAAATCTACACTGCCTAAACGATTAGACCAGGAGTTAGTGAACTGCCGTTCGCTTGGAGTTTGTAAACATATTTCCTCAAGCAAGGTGTTGTGTGACTCCCGTCACATTTATGATCCCAATGAAGTGTCTCAAATGTGGTTGAACGTGTGTGCCTTCTTAACGCTTACTTTGTGGATGCAGGTTGGCTGTCGAAGGGATGCCACTTCACATATTTTGGTCGTAAATCATGAGCGGTACATACATATATTTCATTTTGTGATGGGAATACGAAACTTACACGTTGAAAACTTGTCCTTCCAGGCGGAGCGGCTTGTTCGTCATGCTGTATATACCTTGCGGCGGCTTGGCTGATGACTCGGGTAAAAACTGGCAAAGGCTTCAGCCGTGTCGGACTCGCTTCGAGAGTCGAGGTTTCTGCTGACGAATCCGTCCTGCTCGACGTTTCACGAGAGGAAATCGAGTCCAATCTTCGTATCGGAGTTTGACGTCACGCTGGCGCCTGGTAAGAAGGCACCCGGTGGTGGTTAAGTGACCTTCTATTTGAGTGTTATATTATTGTCCAATAGAAGCCTGACATGTAGTGAGATGTGTTTGTATGTCATTCGTCGTTGGGTTTTGTCGTTAGCATAGCTAAGTGACGTCACTGTACCTCATTGAAAAACAAAACATCCTCCTATAGGCTTTGCTGACGCTTTGTCTGTGGTGAAGAAGCTGCTGTGATGTTTACACATGGTTGCTAGGTGTCGATCCACCGGTGCTCTGGATGTTGTAGCTGGTTGTTGTGTTTGCTTTTGCCATGGGTTTCGCCGCCTTGAATGCTGATCCAGCTGGTATTCCCCACTGCACCAAGAAGAACGAATTCAGGTTCTGTGTTAATATCGGTGCTTGGTAAGAAGGCGACCGACTATATTCGTAGGCAGAATCCACTGATCCTTTCCGGTTTGCAGTGAGGTCACTTAACTCTATACACGAACGACTTGCGCATGAGGAAATTAAGAAAGGTGGCCACACGTTGCCGCTTGAGTTGTAGTTGTCACAGTAGAAAGACGGGCGTGTCCTAATGTTGTTGGACGTTTAGTAACAGGGTGAGAGATCCGCAGTGGATAACACCAAGCAAGGCAACTCAAGATGCGAGCTTAAGCAAAGGCGTAGAAGAGATTTCTACAGCAGCAATATTCAGTAGATAGGATTGAAGTGTATCTCAAGCCGCTTCGTTGTCATGGTGACCATTGCTCACAAAAGTGGTTAGGACCACCATTTACCTTTCTGATCGTCCCGTCAACTCCAAGGATTCCAGGAAGTACGTATTGTTCCTATACGCTTTTCGCTTAGCTGCAGGCAAATCATCCATCCCCAGCATTCCCTTCACATACCCATTCCTTCGCTTCGCCTTGGCCCAAATCTGTACGTTCACCTTCATCTCCGCTGGGCTGGCTTCGCAGTGAATCGGAGTCTGGAATATGCTGTTCTTGTAATTCCAAAACTCGCTGATCAACAGACTTGCCAGGAAGGCATGACAGAAACGCATTGCAGTAAGGCGCCAACGCGAGGGTTACTTGGACAATTGTGAAGTGGAGTCGATCGAGAGAAGAGAAATATCAACAACAACTGACTTGTCATTCTTAGAATAGTGACGATGATCTGCAAGGACAGAATCATTAACATAGCTCGACCGAGGAAACGTTTGATGGGACTTACTCTGTCCAGCGTGACTAAACATCATTATACCCTACTGGGTAGACTCGTACCTCCTGAAATTCCAAAGCAAGGTGAGAATGAGTCGACAGGTGCCAACAGCGAAATTCGTGGCCAGGATTGAAGTGCATTCCCAAATAAGGAATGGTGATTTCCAGATTCTCGCGTTTCAAACTAATACAAATATCTGATACGATCGTTTGACCTGTTGGTTGCGCTGATATGCACTAAGAGTGCCATCGATAAGAAACTTTTACAACACTGCTGTTTCATACGTGAAGCCAAGGCGCAATAGCACAGATATGCTGTCACGCGTGTACTCGAAGGTCGCCAGCGACTTGGCATACTCACAAGGAAAACGTTTACGTAGATCAACGGGCGTACCAAGCTGGCGGAGTCAGAGCCAGGAAGAGACTCCTGGGTCCGCCTGCTAGTCCAGTGGCAGCTCCTTGATGGATTCATCTTGAAAGGCTTGTCGTGTTCGCTATTCATTCGTTATGTAGCACCTGTTGCGTACATGAACTTCAACTGGATGCAATGGCTAGAGAACGTTTTGGCCATTTCAAACTGACAAAAACCGTGTTTAACCCGTTTTATTAGAAACACGAATCTAGCTGATCACTCCATAATTCCCAAGCCGCTCGTTGTCATGGCGATTGTTCCTCACAAAAGTGACTAGGAGCGCCATTTACCTTTCCGATCGCTCCGTCAACTTCAAGAATTCCAGGAAGTACCTATTGTTCAAATCCCCTTGTCGCTCAGCTTTGGACAAACCGTCCAGCCCCAGCACTTTCTTCACGTAGCTATTCGTCCGCTTCGCCTTGACCCAAATCTGTATTATCACCCTCATCTCATCTGGGGCGACTTCGTAGATCTTCGGGGGATGGAAAATGTTGTTCCTGCGGTTCCACATCGCGTTGTCGTACTTGGTTGCATAACGCACATACATTCTGAATTTGTTGCTACTCTGGCGTTGCGCCTCGTTCATTCGTCCCAGCCCAAACTGGTGCCAAAACTTATACGTGGGGGTTCCAAACAGAACCGAAATGTCCATCCCACGACCTTCGAGCTTATACCAGAACTCCTCTAGTTTCTTGTAGTTCGGGTGGTCCTTCAAAGCAGCACCCGTCAACCCTTCCATCTTCAATGCCTTCTTGACCTGATCGTCAGACTTGCTGGTTGTGATCCAATACTCCATTTTCGCCCAATTCTTGATGGACGACCAGGCACCCCTATCTTCGGTGTCGATGGCACTTGCCTTAGCAGCGTCAGCCTTCCGCAGTAGCCTTCCTCGGTTGTATCCGACGTCAGGAATGCTGCTGGATCGGGTAGACTTTTCCGCGGTCACGGTGATCGCGAGAAGGATCAACAGACTTGCCAGGAAGGCATGACAGAAACGCATTGCAGTAAGGCGCCAACGCGAGGGTTACTTGGACAATTGTGAAGTGGAGTCGATCGAGAGAAGAGAAATATCAACAACAACTGACTTGTCATTCTTAGAATAGTGACGATGATCTGCAAGGACAGAATCATTAACATAGCTCGTCCGAGGAAACTTTTGATGGGACTTACTCTGTCCAGCGTGACTAAACACCATGGGGTAAGTGGCCTTCTATTTGATGTTTATGTGTTTTCTATAGAAGTGCGTGACTAAACACCAGTAGACACAACATGTAGACTCATAGATACAGCCTGATTATTAATACTGGTACATGTAGTCTACTGTCCGACTCTACAACTGCTAGATGCTACCTGCACTCCTGTACAATTGCGGCACCTGGGTACTCTCGACTCCGGAACTCCTCAGCCTCGAAAGCTTCCACCAGCGCCAGCTCCGCAGCGTGCTGAACATCCGCTACCCCCGCCGCCTTGTCAACTCGACAAGACGTTGAGCACCTACGACGGATCGCCATTGACAGTGGAAGCGTCTTTTGCCTCCGATTACGCCACTGCCACATGAATCGAGAGACTCGACATGTACGGACACGCCGCCGAGTAGCAAAGTTGAGCCTAGCCCATCCATAATTGGCTACGCGATAATGTACATCATTTCATTCCATGTAGTCTGCTGTGAATCGCGCGCCCCTTTTACTCGATGTTTGAGTGCATGTGCTTGTACTTCCTTCGCGAATTTCTGATGACGGTGTGATAGTAGTGTGCCAATTAGTAACTGTTAGTCTGCTATGCTTAGTACTAAGACGACGCATATCCTTCCCGGTTATCAACAGGCTCTCAACCCCCGTGCGAGCTTGGGTGTTCTCCAGCGTTCTCTTCTCCTGGACTAAAAAAGCGGTTAAGAACTACCTCGGATCCCGGACTCGTCTTTCAGCTGTGTCCATCACGAACAAAATCGTGGAGAAGACGGAAGGTCTCACGCAAAAGAACACCGGGTGTTCAAAGTTTTCACACTGCACAAAGGACGCAATTTAGTGGCTACTACTTTCAGTTCACCTAATCAAGACAGTATGGCAGCGTCTGGCAGTGAATTGGAGCTTGTGTGTTGTGGGATACTTTCGTAGCTCCCAATCTAAGATGCCGCGGACCCGGCGAGTTGGTGAAGAAGTTGAAATTTTGCACCAAACAAGGGAAGTGGCGTGTGGGACATTGGATCAGCTGTGGCACCACATTCGTTTCGTATAGTTTAGAGGTGCATTATTGTACTTAACGACCTTGTCGTGAGTCGTCTATGTTTTATCAATTGATGGTTGTTGTTTGGTGAGTATAGTGAAAACGAAACCCCGACGAAGAGTTGGGGGGGGGGGGGGGGGGGGGGGGCTAAGAGGTCCTCAAGTTGTGTTTAGCTAAGAAACTATAGAGTCCTGGTATCGCTGGAGGCTTTGTTTTATTGATAATCCTTTCTGTGGCTTATTGTCGCTGCTAGTTTTCAACAGCTCGTCTTGGATGCGGATCCGAAGTGTTGTAGGTACGCTGTCGTGGCGGAGCACCTCTTTCGTATATTTTGCGACTTGAGTAATGCTGCGACCGCTTTTTGTAGTGTTTTGTGTGTGGTTTTCCAAACAGTCGATGCAGTATCCGCCACAATTGCTCCGATGCTCTGGTTCGCTCTTGCAGGCTTTATGTCTACTTGTGACCCTTGTACAATAAGCCTTACCGTAGACAGGAGAGTCTCTTCCTTGAGCTACCGGGTTGCCCTTAATATCATCCGTGCTGTCACTGTAACTCCTGGCAATTCTTGCTCAGTTTGTAAGAAGCCCACCCACGCCACCCGTGGTGGACTTTGTCCCAATAAAACCCAAACGCCTCGCTTTCCCAGTGCAGCTGCTCGTTTCACGGAGTGAAATAGGACATGCCACTCATGCATTGCTATCGGCCGATTCACAGGTATCACCACCATGACCACAGCATAACAGCGAGTCATGGGTGTAACAAGTTATCATTACTTGCTTTAATTATGCCATAACCCCACCGGGTCGGAAATTGGTCTTACTGTTCCGAACAGCAGGAAACTGGTCCTTCACGCCAAATCGCGGCCGTGGCTCCAAAGAGTATACAGAACAGTGTAAAAGAAAAGAGCTCTTTTCGTGGGTGCTTTCACTTTCCAGAATTTCCATCTCAGTGAAAAGTTATTGTGAAACAAGTGCAAGAGCTTGGGAAGTGGCTGTTCCTTCAAACCTCAAGAAAAACCGACTTCCAACATGAAACGTGGCATTATTTACAGAATTGAGTTTTTTGTCGCTTGCCAACGCAGCTTACTCGGTAAACAAACTTTCGCACCAGAAAATCAGCGGAAATGCAATTGCAGTTCCAGACATAACGCCCAACTGTGTAGCCAAACCGTTCCATTGATACACGCGCCGCACAAAACTCGTCGAGTACTTCACGTCTACAATGATAACACAAAAGAGTGAGCCAAACTGGAAAGCACAAACATTACGTCGCATTACTGTAGGATAACGCGTTCTGTGGCGTGCCTCCAGCTCGTTTCAGCGTCAGATAGAGCATCGTCTGCGTGTACGCACACCCAACCAGGTAAAATATGTGGACGAGAAGTGCTGCGCAAATGGATAGGGCCACATGCACGATTGTTAATGCAATACTCCCCGATCCAAAAAATGGTAGTTTCCACGCATGGCTTACGCAAAAATATCCATGCTTGAGATCACTCAGGATCGGTCTGGAGGTGAGCGAGAACGACAGGAGCAGCGACTGAGGGGCAGAATGACAGCACGTACATTCGTCAGTTTACACCTCACTTTCCCCAAAATTGCAGTAAACTCACCGCAAGTGCTACCAGCACGAGAGTCATACTCTGGACGTAATACAACCGCACCCACCTTCCCGTACAACGTATCACAAAGTTAGCAATTCCTTAGACACCTTCTGAAATGGGTACTTACGTTGTGGCCACACTAGCAAGTGGAGAAAGAATTAGCGCTGCAATACTGGCTGTAGTCTGGAAACGTGCTGTCATCGTCTCTGTATTGTCTGCCGGCTACGGAACAAACATCATCAGATGAAGCTGACTGAGTACAGCAGTCGCTTTTTGATATTTCGTTCGACGGACGGCAAGGTCGGCACTTCCTTACCATTTTCCTGGTGCGAGAGATCGTGGAAGTGGCCACACAGACGTATCAAGCATATCGATTCAGTCTCTTTTTACCGCGAGTGTGGCTCAACGACGCCGCAGTGGCCTTGCTGGTCATCAATTGCTGGTCGACGCTGGTTGTGCATCATTTTCTGCGTAAATCCCCGGCGCTGGAGCGGGTCCTGGCACTCTTTGTGGACGTGTTCATCTGCATTGCCATGGTTATTGGGGTCCCAGTCGTGCTGTTTGCACGATACGTAGCAGCTTTCGACTTGGCGCACCAGAGATTCAACTCCTCCGTCTCGCTGTATGACCCGACCTTCGTGGCAGTATTGATACTAGATGCCAAGCTAATACTGGCGACGAGCTTGATGGATTTCATTGCGAAACTTATCCCACACGGCGCAATCTACCTGTCCCTCGTCAGTATCAGCGGACTTGTGGTTCGAAAGTGCCACAAAAGCCCGACTTCACAGAAATTAACATCGGTATCGCTCCAGAGCACCGTTAGACTGCCCAAAGAAACCGGAAAAGCACCTCACCGGACAAAGGTGCCCAAAGGTTCCTCGAGCAAGGGTCTTACACACGTTGGATCGGCCAGCAACGCCATGAAGATGTTTTTCTGTCTGTGGGGAGTGGTCGTTCTTACACTCCATCTCCATGCCAAGTTTCTATCGCAATATTCTGGTGTAAATGGGTGTCGAGCATCAACACGTCCATGGCTCATGAGTCGGATGGCTTGCTCCACTTTGGTTGTCGACTGCCATGAGCAGGGCTCGGCATCCGTGAATGAAACAATCTTCGAGCAGATTGATGGCTCCGTTCTGAGTACGCTTTCACTCATCCAGTGCTCGGCGTTGTCCATGCCTCCAGCACTGCTACGGTTCAGAAACCTTGTGTTACTGCATGTGTACAACTCGACGGTGGTCTCTTGGGGTAACGAAGAGAGCGGCAGCTCGAACCCATACCTGCTGGTACTGGGGGTCGTTCGGTCTCTTGTGTCTTCAGAAGCTGCGGAGGGTCTTCTTAAGCCAGCATCGCTGTACGCTGCTCAGTTCTGCGACACAAATCTCACCGCAGTCCCTGACACGATCAAGCTGCACCAGAACATGGCGATTGTCGGGTTTGACTACAATGAGCTGACAACCGTCCCAGCGTCGCTCTTGTCCTTGCAATCGTACATGATTTCTCTACGAGCCAACCGCCTCGAGACTTTACCGGATTTGTCCAACATGTTGCGGGGGCAGACACTTCATAGTCTCGAGTTGAACGATAACCCGCTCCTCGAGTTGCCAGACACCTTAGATTTGTCGTATTTTATCGAGAGATTATACCTCCAAGGAACAAACATCACGGCTCTACCTGCGTGGACACAGACTCACGTCCTGAAAGAGATTTACATGCACGGTACGCCGTACTGCTCGAGTACCTCGCCTGAACTCGTGCAGGACAAAGTTATTTGCAATGACCTGCCAACTGAAAACCCGAACCTGGAGCTGCCATTCAACTGGTTCGACTCCATGTATGCCTACAGTGAAGACGGGTAGGCCGCCTGCATCGGAAACGTGCTTGACCAACTGTACAGGTTCAGGTTTTTTGCTTTGAAGCCTAATTCGTAGATAATTCGAGAAATTGGTCAGGCGGAGTACATGGTGCTAAAGTAATAAGTTTTTGGGTCCTAGCGACTCAATTTTTGCTCAACAACAAAACGAGGACAAGAGCCTTGATCCAGTCCACACCCATTCATGCCAAACAACCCCCACAACACCCCCCGTCAACTGTGGTGAGAAGCATCCCCTAATTTGATTTTGGAGTTTCTCGGCATCCAGTTTTATTTTTCGGAGAATCGTGAATCCTTCCACTTGCAACATTGTCAGCTCCCTCCACCCACGAACATGTTTGTTGCATCATGCCTGCCATCTCTACAACTCCAGCCAAATGCTCTCACCATCAATGAGAAGAAGCTCGTCTCGTCAGAATCGCCCAATACGAGGTTGAAACTTGAATCAGATCTACGCTCGACTTCACAACAATCTGTCGTATATACACTGTACAGTGACGCAAGGACAAATATGAGTTGCCCTTGCTGATTAGAAGCTGGCGAGAGATAAACAGTAGCATAACATTGTCAAGATTCCAAGACAGTCTAGTCAAGAGAACAAAATCTCGAGGCTTTCATCTTCCACACGTTCCGAATCTGCTTTGCCCAGGTCAAAGACCTCCAAGCTCAAGACCGACGGGTAAGTGGTCACTCCCAATGACACTGCTGCGGATGTACGAGGACCGCTGCAACACCACCCCAATGTCAGCAAAACTGTAAGTAGCCACTTCCATCCAAAAAAGCGTCCAACCAACGTACCACTTTGGGCATGAGCGCCTCCGACACCACAAAGTAGTCCAGCCGCCAGCCCTTGTTCTTCGCGCGCATGTTGTTGCGGTAGCCAAAGTACGAGTACTCGATCTTGTCCGGGTGCAATCGACGGAAGGTGTCGACATACCCGCTGTCCAGAATCTCACCGAAGCTCTCTCGCTCTTGGTCCGTGAAGCCCGCGCTCTTGCGGTTGCCCTTGGGGTTGTGGATGTCGATCTCTTGATGGGCGACGTTCAGATCCCCGCACCAGATCACGGGCTTGGTCTTCTCCATCTCCTTCATCTCGCGCAGCATGGCCTTGTCCCACTGGCTGGTGCGGAAGTCCAGACGCTCCAGCTTGCCCCCAGCATTGGGGACGTACGTGTGGACGAGCCAGAACTGGGGGAACTCGAGCGCCAGAAAGCGTCCTTCTTGGTCCTTGCCGCCATTGTCCTCCTTGGTCGCTCCTTTGGACTCGTGGACGCCCAGCACGATCTCGTCCTTGACACTCAGCGGCTTGGTCTTGCTGAAGATGGCCGTGCTGGCGTACCCTTTCTTGACGGCGCAGGACCAGAACTGGTGCGTGTACTGCGGCAGAAAGTCCTCGAGCTTCTGTAGCTCGTCGCGGCAGATTTTGGTCTCGCTGAGACACAAAATGTCGGGGTCCTCCTGGGCCACATATGCTCGGAGATGGACACTTTCGTCCCGCTTGAGGACAGCGCGGAGACCATTCACGTTCCACGCGACGATTTTCATGTCAGCGTCCTCCGACCGTTTCGATACGTCCTCAAAAGATGGAAACGCATCAATTCGTGCTTGAAGTTCGGCGGAAATGGGTGCTGCCGCCATCGGGCGCACATTTTGGGTCTTTGTGCCCTTTTGGCCAGCGAAAAGGGCCCCCCATGCGCTTTTGGCGTCCGACACTTTGGCTCGTTTCGCCTTGGGATTGGGCGCGCTGGAGGATGTCTCGGAGATCTCGGAGGACGCTTTGACAGTGGTAGCGACGGTCTTGCGCTTCTTGGCGGGGGATGACGCCGCCACGGCCGTCACGGCCCTGGAGGCGGCCACCTGCAAGCGCTTACTCTGACGAACCATCTTTGGTAATCGGGTAAGTCGTTTAGAAATCGTTTCTAAAACGTCAAATCAGTACTCTACACAATTCTACTATTATAAGAGACATGTTTCCTAATAGGACTGTTTTTGCTGATTGATCGGCGAGTACACCCTCACGTTTTGCCAAGTGTGCTAGTCGACGTGCGAATTCGTGCAGTTCAAAACCGGCCCGTGCTTATTAAACACTGTCTTTGCGAGCAATACTCCACACTGTCCGGAGATTGTTTGGCTAGGACAATGCATACAAGTTTGCCCCCGCGCTGAAGCACAAAACCCAAAACTCCGTCTCGCGGACACATTTTCCGACACACTGTACAGGACCGCTGGCAGCTCTAGAAATCGCTTCAGTCCGTCCCTTGTGCCTACCGGTACATGTATTAATAACAACGGCCGTGACCACAGCAGAGAAATTCACCCCTCAGATGTCAAAAGGAATACACCATCGGCAAAGTTTCCTGCTGAGTGGTGTTTTTAAAGTTAAAATGCTGGATATGGCGAATGGAGAAACCACCTTGTCAAAAAAAACGTACTTGACGAACGTGAACAAAATTCATGTTTGTTGACGTCTAAGAATTCGCGTGCGTCGGAATGAATGGCTCTCCCTGCATCGACGGAGTTTCGAGCGTGATGACATGCCGGCTAGACGGAATTGACATCAGAAACTCCCTCGTCGTCCCAGGTTGGGTTGGTTTTTGCTCGGATCACCATCATACCCCTGGTCGCTGATCGACTTCCGATAGCGGCTTAACATTGGTCGCCGCCGACGTTGTCCGCGGTGTCTTGTATTACTCCTTGCGTTCCCGTTAGCGATGAAGGTCCATCGCACATAGGACGGTAGCCAGGATGGACATAGGAAGTCGTTGGCATAGCTAAGTGACATCAATGTACCTCACTGAAAAACAAACAACAGTAGCGGATTCGTAGCAGTGAACCCGAGGTTCGGCCACTCTCACACCGCTCAATCGCACCTCACCGCCGAGATGACGAACACGACGAGTATGAAGGCCGAAGGCTCCAACACCCATATCCGTGAAAACCTGTAGAACCCGCAGCGTCCAGGAAGACATGCAACCTGTATAGGTTTTATAGGGTTATAGGGCGTATGCGTGTTTGCCAGTCCAATCTGTGCCAGGTGTATATATTCTTTGGAAACGGTCGAGAAATCACTGCAAGGCTCCTTGGTTTTGCTTTGCATTGACTTTTCCACTCGCACATATGCCAGTCAGGCAAATTGTTCTTGTTTGCGCACTTGCAGTGCTGCTCGGCAAGCATTCCCTTCTCTCATTTTTAACTCCATCACCAAACCCAGGCCACAAGTCAAACTTAAGTTCCAGCAAGAAATGGCCCCTGTCCGCCAAGTACACGGTGCATCTTCCGCACGGGTCTAGGTGTTGCAAAAGGCCTTGTTCGTGGCCAAGCGTACACTCGTACCCAGCGGAACTGTTGGAGACGATCAAGAGGGAGAACCCGAACGTGGAGGTAGTTCACGAGAAACTGGACGTGTCGTTGATGCAACAAGTTCGCAAGTGCTGATCTACGACATGTTGGGTCGTCGTGGTGCACCACGTCGACGACCTCAAACGCTGCGCGCTGGCTACGATGCAATACTCGTACGTTTGTTTTCCTGAAATCGAAGTAGACTAACGTCACTTCTCCACTTGAACAGCGTCTGTTAGCATGTCGTTTGCTATGGTACAACGACCTGATGGCTCGAGCTTTCGCCGAGCGCTTCCTTCATGCGACCAGCAGCAGTATTCGTTCGCACTTCCAAGGCGCGCGCCAAGCACATGGTGCAGGCACTGCTCAACGACAACTACGCAACCGGCTGTACGTTACTCGACCAAAACGAGCAGGAGTTACCCGCAACCCAGTGCAAGACTGGGGGGGGGGGGGGACACGCAAGAGGGAAATCGATCGCCGAATAAGCCGGAGAGAGAGGCAACATTCCAGATACAAGTGGGCTCGAAGGCCGTAGGTCATGATGTATTGTCACCATGTGGCCATTCTTCTTCACTGCCTCATGACGTCTTCAATGGTTTGCAGCGTGTGCTTCCAGACTGTGTCCTTGAGCTCTTCCGTGTGGTATTTGGTCTTGGACACGACCACCGCGTTTTGATTCAGCAGCTTCCAACCCTTCGCATAGTCGTCGTTCAGAAGCCATCAACTGCACGCACAGGTTGTTTCACTTTCAATGGCGTTAGTGAGATTTGTTGTTAGCAATGCTAGTTTTCAGGGCGGTAGCTAGAACGGACATAGGGCATCGTTAGCGCAGCTAAGTGATACATACCAATATACCTCACTGAAAACAAAACAAAAACTATGCTAGTTTCCAAGTAGAAGTGAGGTACATTAACGTCAGTTAGCTCTACCTAACGCCATCTAATGCCCGTGACCGATGGATGCCCTTGTCAGCAATACATGTACTAACGCCACGTTTGTTTCACCACCCTTTTTATCGTCCAGCATTCACGGGTTTGACTCGAATGGTATCGTAGTTTCTGTTGTACATGGAGGCGAGTTCTTTGTACTTTGACTTGGTTCCGAACTTGTTGAAAATGGCAGTGGGGATCCATCCATCGCGCTTCCATCTCGCGAACCGGTCGAACGTTTTAACCCCGCTCAGCATCTCGTTGAGCTTGGAAGTCGTGAAGAGATTAGCACCGCCAGCCCTCTCTTCTTCCTCGTTCTCGTTCTCGTTCTCGTTGCTGTCGTCATCGTCCTCCTCCGCTCTGTGGCTCCGCAGGAACCTCTTTTCGTCACCAGCGCCATTCCCAATTTCGAGCGAGGTAACCAAGTCCGGTGACCCCATCGCTGAGATGTCCGCGGTCTGGTCGGCGTTCGTGGCTGCAGATAGCGCGTTGCCGCTAGCGAGGAGGGTGGTCGCAGTAGCCACCAGCAGGACGTAAGAGAGACGCATTGTAGATCGCCTGGACTCGGGCAGAGGCTTGATAAGTAGTGGACCTTGGAGCGGTGGAGAGCAAATTGAAGAATGAGATTAAAGTCGACCAAAAGCAGGCAGTTCTCGTAAGAATAAAAGACCAATGGTTTCCGAACTTTGCAAGGGGGTGCTTGCACTGCATGTAAATTACGGTGCACGTGTACAATCACTGATGTTCAGATCCCACATGTAATAGGGGACCGCTCGGCGATCATGTTGACGCATCGTTTGCGGTGTGCGCACTACATGTACTGTGCGTGTTGTTATTGCGTAACACAGGTGCTCGAGTTTATGGTAGAATCTTCTTGGGTCAGAGCATCGATGTTGAACGCTTGCGAACAGGCTTGCGAGCGTTGTAGGTGTTGCTGAGCGAGTGGTACTGATGCAAAGGAAGTTGTAGTACGTGCATGGGTGCTCTGTGGGGGCCAGGGATGCTGGGTCAAGATGAGAGGATTTAAGATTGCCTTCTCTCTGACGTTGTCCCAGAATGTTGACGAGGATCTGCTGTCATGCACGTTCAACGCACGCTACATTGAGACCACCGGCACAATACCGAGTACGATTTGCACATGTACACATAGTTAGTATATCACGTGCAGGGCCAAAAAGTCTGAGGAGCACAATACCAGCAGCTGCTTGCGACACTAATCCAGTCCAAGTAAGGTATGTATTTGGGACCAAGAAAGTGACTACTCACCCGCCGATCCAGCATTCTATCCCATCTGGAAATGCGGACGTGGGTCGCGTGCTTTTAATGGGCAATGCCAAACGCACAATTCCTTCGGTTGTTACAATACTGGGATTGAGAACGAGTCAAAGAGGGGCTGGTATTCTGTTGGAGGCATCAGATCTCGTTTTACCATCCCAGTTATTTAGATGATGGAGGTGCAAGATTGGAACCAAGAGAACGTGCTTGGAGAAACATATTATCTGGACAGGATGGCGAAGAACATCACTTACTCCCGACAATTGTTCGCGAAGTGGTACACGCTTGATATCGCAGACGCGACGATCCAAACTCGACTCGAAGCCGCGGGCGCACACTTCGGCGCTCTGTCTACTCAGTATGCAACCTACTCAGGCTTGACCCGCGGGGTTGCATAGGCATTCGTTCGCCACCACATACAGTACGTCTTGCTCTTGGTACATTTAACTGTCCTAACCAGCAGTTAAAGTAAGAGCCACAGTGGACTAACTTCTCGTCGTCAGTATGCTACCCACGCTGGGCTCTGTGCGTTTAGTACATATATACGGTGACGGGACGATTACAGGACACGCAGCAACGTTTAGCCAGTTTTCAAGGCTCCGTCCCATGTCAGCACAAATCGAATTTACATCTTGGTTGGTACAGTTTGCACATCAAGAGATCGACTCTAGCTTTGCATGTCTTCACCCACGAGTCACCACTTCGTATGTTCCTCCTCGCGAGAGCCCACGCTCGTACTCCACCTGGAAACGTTAGTTTCGCCTTCTCCACATCACCGCCAGGCAAGTCCACGAGGAGAGCAACACAACACAACTTCGCGTCAGCAATTCGCCCGCAGAAGAAGAGAGAGGAATCCTGACGGGTGTCAAAATGGCGGTGAAGACGACGTACTGGGCGCAGATGCAGAAATCCGACGACTTCGTCAAGAAGACGCTCAAGTTGGACGGACTGACAAAAGGTGCGGTGAAGGCCAGCCCCAAGTACAAATACTACCAGAAATATCTGTACAAGACGCAAGGAGTCAAGATGGACAATTGGGCGTTTAATGAGGTGAATCTGAAGACAATCTGGAACAAACTGGGGTTGGGTACCATGTCTGCTACTCAGCGCGAGGGGAGCCCAGCGCTGAAGATCTACGCGCGCTACGCGAGGAAATACGACGGCGCTGTTTACCATAGTGGGTACAAGGCTTACACTCCCAGCACCGACGCAGAGATGGATGTCCTCCTGAGAGTGTGGGCTCAGGCTGATAGGTCTAGCGACTACGTTCGAAAACGCCTGGGGGTATACAGCAACGTCATCGTGACAAGGTCCGACTACGAGAAACTCGACAAATTCAAGAGCTACAAAGGCCAAAACTTGTACCAGGGTCTTTGAACTCGTCGTTAGGTGAGGATACACTTTCGGTAATGGTAGTAGTTAAGATTTTAATGACGCATGTGGACCTGTATCCATCGAAGCAACACCACACCCGAGTCTTTAAAGAGAAAAGGACGAATTGAATCAGATTCTTGGTACCAACAAGAAAGCGAAGAAGACTACCGGCTCCACTGAGGTTTCTCATGTTATGTTTACGGATATCGACTGAATCGGTGACATATGAGCATGCGTTCAAAGTAATCGTGACCGGAAATGCAGCAAGACGGCACTTCATTATGTCTGTGTTTGCTAGTGTTTGTACGCTTTTCGATGATGCCCGACGTCTGTCTGGAGAAACAGTAACTGTTTGACAGCAGTTGCCACGGACTTGTGTGTATTGGCATCCTAGCCAAGCGAGATGATACACAACAGGACCTTGCTCAAGCCAAGCCTTGGACGAACATGCGGGTAGGGGAACAAAAAATGGGTGAAAAACGCTTCCACAAAAAAGAGGGAACATGAAAAACGTGATTTTTGTGTTCTCCTCGCTAAAGTGCGAGAACAACGAACATTTTTGCGAGCTTCCCTCCCGATATTCGTTCTCGCGCATTTCGTATTTAAGCGGATCTGGCGTGTTCGTATCCTATGTGTTGGATTGGCTGAAAATCGCACGATCTTCCACGGCCGCACTGAAATTTATCGAGCTCACTCGCGAAGATATCCTCTGCCCAAGACGCGGCCTGCGCTCGCGTGTGCTGAGCCTCCGACGCGCTCGAAGCGCAGTCGATAGACTCGTGACCCCACCAGGGACCCCGAGCACCGCAAGTCTATGCTCGTGACCACCGCACGGACCACGGCACCTCCCAGCACACGGATCAAGTCAAGGACTTCAGGAGAAGGTCAGAGGTCCGCCTGAAGCAGCAGTGCAGGGACTAAATCCACCTCCGACCCACACTCGTGGCCACCGCAGGGACTCACTGTGCCGCCAGTCCAAGCTTCAGTCCAAGGGCTTCAGGTCAGAGGCTCCGCCGCCAAGCATCGAGCTCACAGCGCAGCCGACAAGACTAGAGACCGCCTCGGGGACTTACTTCACATCCAGTCCACACTCGTGACATCTGCAGGGACCCACGACATCTCCAGCCAACGCGTGACGATGACAGAGCCACCGTCTGTGGCCAGCCAAGCAGTGAAAGAGTTTCAGGCCCTTGGACCCTTCGAGTTGGTGCCTCCACGACGAAAGGAGAGTTCGTACATATTCAAGTGGGGGGTTCGTGTCAAGTACATCGAGAACGGGAAGGAGGTCTTCGCGTGGGCTTGTTTGGCCGACGAGGCGTGTCGGACGTCAGGAAAAACCCTGTTCAAGCTCTATGCTGGCAAAACGACCATGGCCGTGAAGCACCTCCAGAGGATACACAACGTTGGCTCGCCGAAAACGGAGACAGCGACCGTCAAGAAGCGCTAACACGACCATGATTACAACCACCTGTCATCGTCCGCCCTGTACTCAAACAACCCAACCCGGCTAAACGTGCTGATGACCACTCTCATGATCATCAACCATAATTTGACGTTTCGTTTGGTTGAGTACGAAGAGGCAAGACTCATCCAAGCGCTACTCTATAAGGACGAGATGAAGGCCAAGATAACTACAAAGCAGGTGAAGGTATCTATCGTGGAGTTGTATTCTTCAACACGCAAGGAGATCACTAACTACCTCTAAGAGAACCGAGAGGACTACCCGAACTTTACGCTCGTGGCAGATTTTTGGACTTGCAAAACAACGCAAGACAAATTTCTTGTGTTGCGGGTTTACCTGGTGGACAAGGCCTGGGAGTACAAGTCCATTCTTTTGGGAACGAAAAGGTCAACCCCGCATATGGAGATCGTGATGGCGGCATTGTCAAGCCCTTCAAAGGGTGGTCGAAGCACATGCTCGAGGACTTTGGCTTAGCGACGAGCAATTTCTATGAGGCTACGAGCGACTCGGGGGGGTGACGTGAAATCGATGCTGTGCAAAGAACTCGATCTGGATAGGGAATGGTGCTTCGCACACATGGCCCACGCAGCTACAAAGTCATCATGTGGTGTAAATGGAGCTGCTAGTGCTGCAGCTAACCCGGAGATGGCGGACTTAATCTCACGGATGGTAAGAACAATATTTCAGGTCAAGGTGTTGTCTGTCACTGGGAGCTTATTTGCAGAGCTCTGTAAGTCTAAGACTCAGGGTGCCTCCACGCGACTTGTTGGATATTCTACTTCACGTTTCCTGAGCATGACGCGTTCATCGGAGAGAGTTCTTGAGAAGTGGCCAGCAATAACTGCGTGGTATGAAGTGTGAGCTCGTAAAGCACTTCGTGCCAACCAGCCACCACCAGAGTTCCCGTTGGCTAATCGCCATGACGACTTGGTTCATGTGTTGTCTGTGCTGAAGCAAAATCGGTGAGATCAAGCGAACATGTCAAGCAGAGCATCCTGTTCAAGTCGACGTGCTCGTACAGTTGTATATGGTGCGTATTCACGACCTCGACCCTGATCAGCCTTTTCCACACTACCTATCAACCGACAAAAACCCTCGTTGGATTTCTGCAAGTGACCTTACACCACTGGCTGCGGATGTACGGAGACTATTGCGAGAAGCATTGGACGAACGCTTCTTCAGCAGATATCACAACGACAAGCAATTCCACAAGTGTCAATTTGTATTTGAAATGCAGTTGAAACTCCACCCTATCTTCCAACGAACGGAGAGGAGTCTCGATCGTGCAGTGATGTTGTCGTGCCATCAGCATGGCAAAAGCGGACGGGATGCTGTAATCAGGAAGAATGATGTGAACGCCAAAATCCGCTGCAACTTATTGGACTTACTTAAGGCAGTAAATGAACCCGCGGACGTCTCTGAATTTGAACCACCTCCATCTGTTGTGCAAGTCAGTCGACTGGAAGCAGAATTTGCGCCGAGATCAAGCCGACCACCAACCTTTAGCCGGCAGGATCGACGCGCAGAAGAGGAACTTGATCGATGGCTGGAAAATCCTGTCGACATTGCACGAAAGGAGGACTACACACCAAAGGAATCAGTACTTGAGTTTTGGCAAAGACTTGAGCACCAAGGCGACTACCGTATCATACCGAAAGCTGTGAGAGTGATGTTCTCGATACCAGTATCTTCGTGCCAGATTGAGCGTGGTTTTGGTGTAAGCGAGCAGATGGTAACTACACAGCGCATGACGTTAGCCGAGCACAACATCGATATGTGCTCATTCCTGAACAGAAACAGCGAATTCGTTGACTTACTGCAGTGTGAGGAGATCCCAAAGGGACAACAAGACTTGCACACACCTACCAGCTTCATCGTCCCCGTCGCTGAAGAAATGGACTATGATCTGGACGAGATGACAAGCGACCTTCTGACCGACTTCGCTTCTAGTGTATCACTACCTGCCGACTTTGAGGAAACGAAATCGGAATGGTGAATGTATTAAGAAATCGACAAAATGACTAGTGAGTGAATTCATACACGTATTACGTTATGCTTTCCGTTAACCATCTCTCTTTGCTACGCTTACCTTGCCCAGCCAGCTGCACTTGAACAACGCTGCAACATTCACGTTCCACTGCTCGACAAGTAGTGTTGGGCTGTCTGCTCCGCTCTCAATTGCGCTTGAAGATGAAGCTCTGGCACGGGTACATTTGCGTCACCTGTTGGTGTGCTCAATGATGTGTGTGCCTGCAGGAGCTCGAGCACGCTCTCGAAGTGACTGCAATCGCACAAGGCTGGTGGATGTCGGCCGAAGTGGTGGCGAATATCCTTGATACTCCTCGGTTTGTAACGAAACACGAATCCCCGCTACCACTGCCGTGGTTGGCCTCACAACCACCACCCTATTCGATATGCACCGCTTGGGTGATTTTGCCAGTGGCGAATTAGCTGTTTGTAGTGTCTGTGGCGATTGATCCTCTGTCTGTGTCGCAACACTTGACGCCAACGTAATGTGCACCATTGCCACCGAGTGTGTCTGATCCCTCTCCAACGCTACAGGCACCTTTGACTCATCGTCGTCAAGGTTGCTTGGTGGACGGCTCTCATCTTCTGGAGGTGCTTCACGGCCATGGTCGTTTTGCCAGCATAGAGATTGAACAGGGTTTTTCCTGACGTCCGACACGCCTCGTCGGCCAAACAAGCCCACGCGAAGACCTCCTTCCCGTTCTCGATGTACTTGACACGAACCCCCCACTTGAATATGTACGAACTCTCCTTTCGTCGTGGAGGCACCAACTCGAAGGGTCCAAGGGCCTGAAACTCTTTCACTGCTTGGCTGGCCACAGACGGTGGCTCTGTCATCGTCACGCGTTGGCTGGAGATGTCGTGGGTCCCTGCAGATGTCACGAGTGTGGACTGGATGTGAAGTAAGTCCCCGAGGCGGTCTCTAGTCTTGTCGGCTGCGCTGTGAGCTCGATGCTTGGCGGCGGAGCCTCTGACCTGAAGCCCTTGGACTGAAGCTTGGACTGGCGGCACAGTGAGTCCCTGCGGTGGCCACGAGTGTGGGTCGGAGGTGGATTTAGTCCCTGCACTGCTGCTTCAGGCGGACCTCTGACCTTCTCCTGAAGTCCTTGACTTGATCCGTGTGCTGGGAGGTGCCGTGGTCCGTGCGGTGGTCACGAGCATAGACTTGCGGTGCTCGGGGTCCCTGGTGGGGTCACGAGTCTATCGACTGCGCTTCGAGCGCGTCGGAGGCTCAGCACACGCGAGCGCAGGCCGCGTCTTGGGCAGAGGATATCTTCGCGAGTGAGCTCGATAAATTTCAGTGCGGCCGTGGAAGATCGTGCGATTTTCAGCCAATCCAACACATAGGATACGAACACGCCAGATCCGCTTAAATACGAAATGCGCGAGAACGAATATCGGGAGGGAAGCTCGCAAAAATGTTCGTTGTTCTCGCACTTTAGCGAGGAGAACACAAAAATCACGTTTTTCATGTTCCCTCTTTTTTGTGGAAGCGTTTTTCACCCATTTTTTGTTCCCCTACCCGCATGTTCGTCCAAGGCTTGGCGATTACTAAGGCCACGATTACGGGACAAATTGCATTGTCCTCTAATCTTGGTGCCCGCCTCTCAATAAGCGCCAGGAGGAGTCACAGAATCGATTTCGGAGGGATTAAAGAATTACAATCGGATTTGTACTGGTTTATGTTGCATCAATGATCAGAAATACCGGGATATCGAAACGACGAGGTGTGCTTATTGAGAGAGACATCTGTATTCAAGCCGGTTTTTAAGGTTGAATATCAGCTACACAGGTCGACTTTCACTTTACCGGGAGCTACCTCATCCACGAGTCACCACTTCGTATTTTTCTTGTCGCGAGAGGCCAACCGCCCGTACTCCACCTGAAAACGTTAGTTTTACCTTCTCCACACACTTGTCATGCGCTTCCTTCTTGTGTTGCTGGTGACGGGGCTCGTCTTGATCGCTAGCAGCGATGCCTTCGAGTTGCCGGTATATTCCAACGATCGTTCAATCACCGCCCAACAAGTCCGCGAAGAGAACCACACAAGGCGACTTCGAGGCAGCACATCGCCCGACGAAGAAGAGAGAGGACTTCTGATGAGTATCAAAATGGCGGTAAAGACGACGTACTTGGCTGGGACGGGAAAGTCGGACGACATCGTCAAGAAGGCGCTGAAACTGGACGAGTTGACAATACCTGCCATGAGGGCTAGCCCCAACTACAAATTCTACCTGCAATATCTTCACAAGGCTGATGGAATCAAGATGGACAAATTGTTGTCTTATAAGACGAGTCCAACGAGGGTCTGGGTCAAATTTGGACTGCAACAGATGGATCGCGACGAGCGCTTCGGTCATTACTTCTTTAAGGCCTACCTGCGCTATGCGACCAAGTATGACAATAAGGTCTACCACAATGGGTACCCGCCCCACAGACCAAGCTCTGACGCAGAGATGGATGCCCTGCTGATGGTGTGGGCCAAGGCTCGCAGGCCTGACTCCTACGTTCTCAAACGCTTGGGGTTCAACAAGATGAACAAGAACTACAGCAAGGATTTCAAGACTTTCAAGGAGTATATGGAGTTCCACAAGAAATTCGCATCATGGTGATGAAATGACGAGTCTAGCCATCTCCTTAGAAAAGACGCGGTGCGTGTATAAGGGGGTTGTTTAAGGGAACAAGTCATGATACGTGGCGTTCAAGTCTGGGTGTAAAGTGTCATGATCGTGGCGTGGGCCCTGTTCCATCAAAATTAACTGCCTGGCACACACAAATTTGCACTGAGCGGGAAGCTCTGGGTATTGTCATCATGGGTCACAGCCAAGTTCCCAAAACTAGGGGGCCTCTAAGAAACTGTAGAGTCCTGGTTTCGGTGGAAACTTTGTCATACTGGTACATTGATAAACCGTCCTGTTGAACTACTGCGTAGAAAAATGAATAAATACTACTGGTTGATGCGTGCCAACTACCTGTGGTACGGGTCTAAGAAGTGGTGTAAGGAACTATGGTTTCGGTGTATGGACCGCCACGGAAGGGAGAACGATCTTATTGTCATGAGCATCTGCAAAACACTTCAAAGTCCTGTAGTAAGCCCAATTATTTTTCGTTTGCAACGGCTGTTCCGACCCATGCGTCGTAAAAAGCGTTTGATGCTGGACACAAAATCATCGAAGAGACGAGCTTGCTGGGTCCAATTGAGACATCACGCTGCTACGATGCTCGAGACGCTTGAGACCCACTATTTGATAAATTCGCTGACTCACATCGGGTAACAACCCAGTTGCCCAGAGTGCAAAGTCTTGTATCATATAATGTCCTTCCACTCGAACGGCATTCCTGCGTTGGTGATCACAGTTGCCGTCACTGGTGCGCCTTCCTCCACGATGTCTGCTTCGATGCTCAAGGAAATATCTTTCGTCTCGCCGACTGCGAACGATCAAGCACTGTGCAATGAAAAGCAGAGCAAATTCCTACCAACTGGATAGGTTTGGTTAAGTGTCGCTTATTATCTCATGATGAACGGAGAAATACGTTCTCGCATCTAAACAATCGTCCCCCAAAGCAAAATTGTATGGCTGCGCAGTAGACTACCTCTTCTTGTAATCATACAGGGTTTCTGGAATTAAGCCAATTTGTAGTGTAATGATCTCCATGATTCCAATGCTGTCTGCTCTAATTAACCCTTTCGCGGTAGAAGGGCACAAAATGCGCCCTTTAAGAGGTTTTGCGAAACACGGTGCGACAGCACCCCCCTCTAAGGGCGCATTTTGTGCCCTTTTAGCGCTGAAACCTATCAGCGCTATCGTCTTTTGTTTCTGCCAATCCGTGTTCTTCTCGTCGCACGGTCTGTTTGAGTGTCAAGAACGTGCACTTCCCGACAATATTTTCTGCTACGGGAAGTAGTTGGGTTAGCTGCACAAACGTACCAGATCTACCGCTCAAGTGCTCCTGCCTCGTGAACAACTAGATCATTTTTTGGTGGTCTTGCTGGTGACCAATTGGAGGTCTACGATGGCTGTAAAGTACCTGGTCAGACAAAAAGCTTCGCTGGAACGAGTTACTTCGCTATCTGCAGATGCCGCAATTTGCATCGTAATGTGTGGTGGTGCCTGCCCTGATTGCCTCTACATTGCAGACTTCAACATCCCAAGCTACACGTACAAATACTTGGATCACTTCTACGATAATGTTTTCCTAGCAGTAAGTAATAAACCAGGAGTTAAATTGCTACCCGAAGCAACTGTAAAAGCCAAGAAGACCTTCGACTTCAGCCACCTACTTGTAAAAATGTTGTTTCTGTTGTGGGCGCTCGGATCCTCGGATTCCACCTTGACGCTACTTTACGAGCTCGCTCGACTGTTATCGTTGGGTGTCGGGCATCGACACGGCCCTGGCTCACAGCACGTGCTTGTTCGAGTCTTGCCGTGGCCTGTCGTGAAAGGGAAGCCGACTCTGCTGACTCTGGTACTTTTGATCAGCTGGATCTGCAGGCGCTATCCACACTCGCGTTTACACAGTGTGCAACTCGAGATGCCCTTAAATGTACAACTCATGGCCAACTTGATGGCTTTCCGCGTCTACAATTCCAGTATCGTTGAATGGAATTCTTCCTGTGCTTAATCTGAATCAGCTCATCCTCGGCTTGGACACTATGGACTTCTTCGTGTCGGTCCCCAACGACGTGCTTTCAAAGTGGCATCCAATGTCCTTTGTCTTCTTTGAACAAGGAAAGCTTACACAAACCCCTGCATCGGTGCTGTCTGAACCAGCTTTTACCATTTCTCGGATCGGAAATCAACGTGAGTTCGTGTCAGAGCTGGCAACTCTGCCATCCGGTTTGATGGCTGGTGAGCTCGCGAAAAGCCACAGCCCAATACGCGAACTGCCAGCAGAGTTGGGATCGCCCACAAATGAATTTTTATACGTTGGATCTAGAGGAGACCAGCATTTCAGCCTTGCCTGAATGGACTCAGCCACACATTATCGAGTTGATCTACATGTATGACACACCTCACTGCACGGACGTCTTACCTGAACCCGACAATCCAACGTCGTATGCACGCCACGAGCAGAGGAAGATAATACTGAAGGTGTAGTGGCACACGCAATCGAAGCATTTTATTCCTACAGTGAGTAGCAGAACCAATGACCGAACATCTGCAACCAAATTGGTGTCAATGCGAAGGATAAACAACCTGACGTTGCAGTTCTGGCGTGGTTTCCCGTTCGAAGACCACGCGGGAAGGTTGGATGTCGAATTCTAGAGCCAAGATATCACGATTTTCTGAGCCAACATTCTCCATGATTTTTTTCTGAGACTCAAAGACCTTCATCGCTCCTCGTGGGGGAAGTACCTAGCGACGAGCTAAACCTAGGCTTCGTTCTCAGAAGTATTGGCTCCTGTATTCCTTGAACTGCTTGAATTTGCTGGAATTCGCGTGGCTCCTGATCTCGACTTTGGTGTCATCATCTTATGGTAAACATAAGAGTAATATCTGTCCTTGTCCGTGTAGATCCCCAGCCGTTTGAGAACGTAAGATTCGGGCCTGTCCGCCCTAGCCCACACCCTAAGAAGGATATCCATCTCTGCGTCGGTGCTGGGAATGTATGCCTTGTACCCACGGTTGCAAACCTTGCTGTCATACTTGTTCGCATAACGCACGTAGTTCTTAAGCGCTGGGCTCTTCTCCCGTTGAGCGGCAGACATCCCACCCAGCCCCAATCTGTTCCAGATTGTCGTCGGATTCACCTCATCAAGTGCCCAATTGTCCATCTTGACTCCTTCCGCCTTGTACAGATATTTCTGGTAGTCTTTGTACTTGGGGCTGGCCTTCACCGCACCTTCTGCCAGTCCGTCCAACTTGAGCGCCTTCTTGACGAAGTCGTCGGATTTCTGCATCTGCGCCCAGTACGTCGTCTTCACCGCCATTTTGACACCCGTCAGGATTCCTCTCTCTCTTCTTCATCGGGTGTCTTGCTGACTCGGAGTAGCCTTTTGTGGTTATCTCCAAGATCAGGTTCGGTGGTAGACTTGGACGCGAGTGCATTGGTGGCGGCGACGAGGATGAATACTGTCTCCAGCAGGCCACGGTGGAAACGCATGGCGTGGGCTTGTGCTGCTGTGGGGGGAAAGCGAAGTGATAACGAGTTGATCAAGTGAAGCAAAGAGAGTGCGCTAGGATCATTCATCCATGATGGTTTCGCTCGCATACTCAAATGGAGAGAAGGACGTCCTATCACGTGATCGAGTTCGTATAGAAAAACTGGCTCACCGCTCATGTGCTTTGCTTTTTGTTAAGGTTCAAAACGAGAGGCTGGCACAATACGATGCTCATCCATGTCGGTGATAACAAAAGATGTCACCATTGAAGACTTTCATACTGGTACTAACAAATAGATGAGTTGGGTGAGTCGGCTCGATATTTTCGTGCGTGAATTTCTGACACACGCATGCGCTATCCATACAGACATGATGCACCGGGAAAGCGAGGCGTTTGGGTTTATTGGAACCAAGCCCGCCACGGGTGAAGTGGGCGGGCTTCTTTCAAGCCCTGGGCTTATCTTGATTCGACGAGTTGAGGACGCCGGGGCACGAACCCAGTCTCAGTACAAGGCCACCTCGAGCACGCGTAAAGGACCCTGCTTAATCCCGATAAAGCCAAATTCGACTGGGTTCGCCGACAGATCCTCCCAGTGAGCAGCGTTGCAACACCATTCGTGGACAGCTCTTGCGGGGCGATTATTGTCAGCTGTAGTGACATATCGAGCGGGGCCAGCTGGAGCGGGCGCATGTCCTACGCCAGCTCGTCACCGACGACCACGGAAGCGGAACACCTAGGGCTCCTCATGGGACTCAAGGCGTGCGAGAAGAAGCGGTACTGGCCGCTATGGGTAGTGAGCACGAACAAGATGCTGATTGCAACGCAAGCCCCCCAAGGCACGGCATTTAACACAAATCTACTGGAAGAGTCGGCGCATCGTGGATCGGCTCCGGGAAGTAGAATGGCTACACCACGCCAAAGACGCCAACCTTATGGCGATGGAGCTGACAAACACAGCGCTCGAAAGCAGAACGAGTGTACAACAGTACACGGATGACACGGTCACCGATTCCGGGCAATGGAGGAAGGTACTCTGCCACCTAGATGGAGACATGATGCAATGGAAAACACACGAGGACAACGCGGCGCAAGCGGACGTCGTGGCCGACAGCCAGTAAGGACGCCGGCATGTAACGGGGAAGCGTAAGCTTGGACCTGGAGAAGGCTAACTACCGACATAGGGGCGATGATTAGAACAGACATAGGAAGTCGTTAGCACCAATAAGTGACATCAATGTACCTCACTGAGAAACGAAAACGAAACCATTCGTGGACAGCTCGCAAGATGTATGAATGTAGCCATTCCCCATTATTATAATTTGTGATGCTGCTGCACATCGCTCACGTTCTTATCGCTCCCAGTTCTTGGACTCGTACACAGCCACACCCGGTGCCTTGCCCACGCGTCAACTTCCTCGCCTGACTGTCGTGAGGACCGAGTCCTTCTTCTCCGCAGAGCGTTCTGCGCAAAACCTTCAGCGTCAGCTTCACACCCTCACGGAGTGTGACTCGGCTCTCCTCTTCGGCCATGTACTTGGGATGAGTGGTCCTGCTCTTTTCAACTGCAGGCGAGTGGTGCACAGGAGGCCCACCAATTTCCTTCAGATGATCCGCGTCGCCAGCAACCGAAAGCAGCAAAACTTACGCTGTGTCACCAGCAACTGAGCAATAATTAGCAGGAGTCACCGTGACGGCACGGATGATATTAAGGGCAACCTGGAAGTTAAAGCAAGAGACTCTAGTCTACGGTAAGGCTTATCGTACAATGGTCACAAGCAGACAAAAAGCCTGCAAGAGCGAACCCAGGGTATCGGAGCGATCGTGGTTGGTACTGCACCAACTGTTTGGAAAACAACACACAAACCACTACAAACAGTGGTTGCAACATTACTCAAGTCGCACCAATTGACAAAGTATACGAAAGAGATGCTCCACCACGACAGCGTACCTGCAACACTTCGGATCCGCATCCAAGACGAGCTGTTGGAAACTAGCAGCGACAATGAGCAACAGAAAGGATTATCAATAAGGCAAAGCCTCCAGCAATACAAGGACTCATAATTTCTTCGCTAAACACAAATAGAGAACCATTTAACCCCCTGGTATCCAATCTACTTCATAGTATTGCTGCCAGCATAGAAGTACTCCTTTACGTGGGCTTAGTGCAGGGGCGGATCTAGAGCGAATTTGTGCCAAGATAGTACAATTCGGCAAGATAATACATGCGCAATTTTTCTACCATTAGAAACGAAACATGTACAGCATGCGTCGCGCCTTGCAGACTCGCCCTCAAAACCGCTCCGAATCGGAGTCCGATCTCCTGTACGCCTCTGGTTGCAAGTGCAGATGGCACGAAAGAAAAAGCCTCGTCGTCCGTCAGCAGTGATCAAGAGTATATGTCTGTTAGTACCGTATGTTTTGCCCGACGGATGTGCTCAGTAGTCATGCTATTATACCCGATCAGTAGTTTTTTGTAGTACACTAGACACGTCCGGATAATTTGGCTGCATACCGGTATACAAAATAATCACGCGTCCAATCCCAAGCAATCTCTCGCCATCCGGCATGTAGCCATCTGGCCATAAATTCATGTCTCTCCCCTTGCTCCCATTGGTCGAAAACCTTCCTTTCCCTTCCGCATCTCAGTCTCCAATAATGGGCGAGGACGGCGGCGACCACCTGAGCAACTCGACGCGCTACGCCGAGCGCGCGGAGACGGCCGGCATGCTGCGCGCGACGCAGGAGGAGCTGGCGAGCAAGATCAAGGAGCTGCAGCTGTACGAGGGCAACTACACGACGCTCAAGAGGGACCTGTCGCGCTGGAAGAAGAAGTTCGAGTACGTGTTCCGCGAGAACGAGCTGCTGGCGCTCGAGACGGGGAAACTGGATGCGTCCCACAAGCAGATCGCGTTCCTGCAGCAGGAGCTCAAGTTCAAGGAGGAGGAGGGATCGGCTTTGAGAGGGTTGGTGAGCGCGCTGGAGGCCGCGAGCAAGAAGCAGCGCGCCAAGCAGCTGGAGGCCGCCAGAGCCAGAGACTCGGAGCTGGAGGCCGTGGCTGCGCTGGCAGCCGAGCGCAAGAGCAACGAAGACGCAGACGCGGCGCTGGTGGCGGCCAATCATGAGAAGGAGCGACTCGGGCAGGAGATCGCGGCGCTCAAGGCGGAGAATGCGCTGTTGCTCAAGGACGTGGACCGCAAGGACGAGGAGTTGCAGCGACAGGAGGAGCAGGTGGGCGCGCACAAGGGCCGCATCTCGGGTCTGGAGGAGGCGCTCAAGGGCGAACAGGAGGCAGGTATGCAGAGACTCAAGGACAAGCAGGACAAGGTGCTGGAGCTCGAGCGGCAGGTGCAGCAGATGCAGATGCGGCGCAGGTCCAGCGTGGCGGCAGCGCTCGCCCAGGCCGAAGAGGAGGGACGTGACACGGTGGGCTTTGGTCCCACGGACAGACTCAAGGCCAGCCACATCAGTGAGGGCGACGAGACCGTGCACAGCGACGAGGAGCCCGACACGCCCCCAGGGACGCCGCCGCCCATCTCGTCCGGAGGCCTGTTGCCGCCCGAGGACCCCACGGCCGACCAGACGATCCGCGACTGGACGGAGGACCGCAAGCTGCGCGCGGCCAGGAGCTTCGACGAGGCGCTGGACCTGGACAAGCTGGAGGAGCTCATCCGCAAGCTGCCGTACGAGCACCAGGACGGTGCCAGTCGCGTGCTCATGGGCGCGCTGGACCCGGACTCGACGGCCGACGCCGTGGACGAGTCGCAGATCGTGCTGCGCCACTTGTCTAGCGAGCGCCAGGCGGACCTACGCGACTTCCTGCTGCCGCTGCTCAAGGCGCACCCGGCGCTGCGCGTCTCGTACGCGACCATGGAACGCCGCACGCTCGTGACGGACGTGCGCATCACGATTGAGCGCCGTCGCAACTCGGTGCTGGGCGGCTTCGTGCCCGGCGAGAACCGCTTCGGGAAGGACCACATGTTCCTCGGCCCGTCCGTGGAAGACGTGGGCAAGCTCGTACCCCACCAGCCTCGTGTCATCAGCACGAGCAACAAGGCCACGTACATGTCCAAGCCCAAGCACGTGGAACCGGTGGACAATGCGCCGACATCGTCTCCGCTGGAGCGCGGCAGTGAGCACACGGAGGACATGGACACAGCCTCCGAGTCTGCAGACGTGCCAGACGTCACTGCGTCCAACCGCAAGTGGCGCGGTCTGACGGCGGCCAAGTTCATTGGCACGATGGCCGCCGGTGCCAAGCAGCGCGTCGCGGCGACCTTCAAGAACACCAAGTTCACGCACGAGGGCACGTCCTGCCAGTTCTGTAAGATGACGCCCATTGTGGGCGAGCGCTACTCGTGCGGCACGTGCGTCGGCTTCGACCTGTGCGAGAATTGCTACTCGCTGGGCGGCCACGGCCTCGAGAACTCGGACGAGCTCTTCTACCGCGTGCAGGAGCTGGTGCTCGCGCGCTGCCCTCGTCTGGTGGAAGAGGTGGACCTGCTGGAGCTCATGCGCTTCGAGATCTGCCGCTCCAACCTGCGCAAGTTCAGTTTCTGCCTCAACTGGCTGGCCGACATCGTCAACGGAAAGTCGTCGAGAGACTTGCAGGCTCGTGCGTTGGAGATTCCAAGCATCAGGCGAGACGTGCGCAAGGTGTTCGTGCCGCTGCTCATGCGCGTGTGCAGCGACCGCGAGGACATTGAAGTCAAGACGGAGTGGGAGCTCGAGGACGACAACCAGGCAGCCGTGCGCACGGTGGCCGGTAACACGGCAGCGGAAGGCGACGGTCGTTTCCTCGAGACGCTGCGTATCTGGGTGGCAGACCAGTACCGCACCACGTCGCCCTTCGTGGAGCGCAGTCTACTCAAATATCGTGAAGGTGAAGAGGGTGAAGAGGGTGAGGGAGAAGAGGGCAGCGACAATGACAATGACGCTCAGAGTGACGGCGGGCACTCCCACGAGAACGGCGGCCATTCGCATGACGAGCCGGATGAGCCCGATGAGGATCCGTACGATGACGTCGACGACGACCCGTATGGCGGCGGCATCGAAGGGTCCAGTAGTCAACCAGGATTCGTGGAGCGCAATCGCATTCATAGCGACCAGTTCTAGAGAGGATATGGGTAATTTGTGTTTGATAGGGTGCCGAGCAAGAACGAAGAATCAAAGCCAAGCAGTCGATCAGTTAACGGGCGGCGTTGCGCTCAAGTGTCCCTGTCGCAGGTCTAACGCTGTGCTGTCTTGTAGACTAACGTGTCGTTGCTGCGTATTATGTAGTGCTATCGACAAGCCTGCCCACCCTCCAAACTACACCCGGTTAATCGCGTAAATCTTGTCGATGAAGTCGAGGGGGAAGTCCACGTTCAAGTCCAATACGGAGCGTGGTCCGCACTGGACGTTGGCAGGTTGCAGCTCTGGTGCGACGGTGGAGCAGTATGGAGCTCCGCGCATGTAGTTCTTCTTGAGCACTTGTGTCTCCGCCCATGCAGGCAGAGACGTCAAGTTGGTGTCCTGCAAGTCCAAGCGAACGATGAACGTTGTGGACGATCCGAGTTTGTCGGGCAGCTCCTTTAACGGGTTCTCGGTCAGCGAGAGCTCGGGGATGGTCAAGTCCGGAGGCATTTCGGCCAGCTGCGGAATCGTCTCGAGTTTGTTTCCCTTGAACGAAAGCGTGAAGACCTGGAGCGAGAGCAGCGACGCGGGGATCTGAGTGAGTGCGCCATATTCAAACGCCACGACGGCCATCGCGTGCCAGCGAGATGGAAGGTCGTCCGGTAGGGCAGTGAAGTCGGTCACGCAGAATTGGATGCTGAGCAGTGAAGCTGGCAGTGGTTGTAGAAGTCCTTCCGGGAAACCCGACGTGAAGTTGGTGCGGCCGACAGCAGTGACAATCAGCCTGGGGTGGGCCGTGGCTGAAATGGAGTTCGAGCCACTGCCCCACTCGACGACAGTCGAGTTGTAAATGTGGAACACAATGAGGTTGCTGAAATGCTGGATCGCTGCTGGAATGCGAAGCTCCGGGCAGTGTGCGAAGGTGAGCGTGGCTAAAGCTGACTCGTCGATCGTACTGAACGCGCTGTCGTCGGCTGACACGGTTTGTCTTTCGTAACAGTTGATAACGAGGCTAACGCAGGAGGAAGTACTCGAGAACCACGGGCGAGTGAACGCACGACACCCTTCGACGGTAGTCAAGCGCGAATGAATGGCAGCGTGCAAGTGAAGCACCATAACGGTAACCCCCCACAGACCAAGAACGAGTTTCACGGCTCTGTGAGCTCTGGCAGAACACTTGGAGTGTTGTCTCTTCCAGGATGCGACTCTCGCGAGGGCAGACGGCGTCGTTTTCGTTGGCTGATGGACTCGGTTGTGTTGCGAAAGCTGGGGGGTCTTCAGAGTCGTGCTGGTAGATGCTTTGCCCACGCAGCGACCAGTTGGGCCAGCAACGGACGAGGGCAACTTTGTTGGGCGAGTGAGTAGTGAGCCGATAGTGACGAGCGACATGAAGACGGCTAGGTGTGGAATGATTTTGGCTGCGAAGTCCGTCAAGCTGGAGGCAAAAGTCAGCTGGAATTCCAGCACCAAGCGCGTGATGTACACAGGGTCATACAGTTGATCAGGGTCCTTGAAACTCGAGTTGGCTGTGTCCATTGCATTGGCGTACGGAGCAATGAGCAGACAGGGGACAATCACGCACATGGCGATACAAATGACTGCGTCTGTTGACAGTGCTACCACTCGCTCGAGGGCTGGCTTGCTCCCCAAGAAGTGCTGCACCGCTAGCGTCGACCAGCAGTTGGCCAACAGCATCGACACCATGAGCGTATTGAGCCACACCCGCGGCAAGAAGCGGCTGAATTGGTAAGCTTGATACGTTTGCGTTGATAACTCGAGCAACTCGCGGAAGATGTAGACGGTGAGGAAATGCTGGTTCTCAACGCCGAACAATCCATCCTGCGCGAAAAGGGCCCCCCATGCTCTCGTGGCTGGACGAAGGAAGATCCTCGAGTAGTTCCGATACTCAGTAACGATACTCCTCACGCGGACTGAGGTTTTGAGGTCTGTACCGACTCCTTTCGGCGCCTTGTTTGTGTGGACGTCGACGGTTGCGACCATGGGTTTCCTGCTGCGTCTGAAGGAGAGTCGACACTCTCGAATCGAGTAGTACACAAGCTGGAGCATTCGCCCCAGATGAAGGAAATAAATATTCGCGCAAGTCATGGCGTACAGATCGTAGTGGAGGTTTCCGGTCTTCGGCGCCCAAAGGTGAACGTAGTAGCCCATGATGGGATCCGTGAGGTAGTAATACGTGGCTGCAAAGATGAGGAGATACATGCCGCAGAGCATATGAGCACACATGACCAGCACCCACGCAAGTCGGAACAGTCCTGGACTAAGTTCAAGTTCTAGGGCTTCCTCCGGGGAGGCTATTGGGGAAAATTTTCGGGCAATGTCTTCGGTTTTCGTAGGCACAATGCTGGCAACGGGAGTAGGAGCAATTGCGCCTAGCTTGGACCATGGGAGCCGAAGCATCGTCGGTGATTCCGGTTAAAGGCACCTGTGGTCGAAGAGTGTGGATCACTTGCACTGGATCAGATGCATTAAATAATGTGTTGAGCACCAGCTCAAAATAGGAAGCAAGATTCCAACAACTCGGCCACTGGGGAAGAAAATAAGTGGACGTCCTGGGACCTTACGCAGCCGAAATAGGTCGTGCAGTTGACAATTGAAAGAAATCCCCATCGAGTTCTGAAACCAAGGTCCAAACATTAGGAGCTGCTGTCCATAGTGTCGCGATTCTATCTCTCTTGGAGTAGTTCCAGACCTGTCGCGCCAAGATTGTTTTACTTCACATCCACACCAATTGGATTGCAGGACCCTCAGTATGATCTTCCCCTGCTCGTGGCGTGCATACGACGTTGGGTTGTCGGGTTCAGGTAAGACGTCCGTGCATCATACATGTAGATCAACTCGATAATCTGTGGCTGAGTCCATTCAGGCAAGACTGAAATGCTGGTCTCCTCTAGATCCAACGTATAAAAATTCATTTGTGGGCGATCCCAACTCTGCTGGCAGTTCGCGTATTGGGCTGTGGCTTTTCGCGAGCTCACCAGCCATCAAACCCGGTGGCAGAGTTGCCAGCTCTGGCACGAACTCACGTTGATTTCCGATCCGAGAAATGGTAAAAGCTGGTTCAGACAGCACCGATGCAGGGGTTTGTGTAAGCTTTCCTTGTTCAAAGAAGACAAAGGACATTGGATGCCACTTTGAAAGCACGTCGTTGGGGACCGACACGAAGAAGTCCATAGTGTCCAAGCCGAGGATGAGCTGATTCAGATTAAGCACAGGAAGAATTCCATTCAACGATACTGGAATTGTAGACGCGGAAAGCCATCAAGTTGGCCATGAGTTGTACATTTAAGGGCATCTCGAGTTGCACACTGTGTAAACGCGAGTGTGGATAGCGCCTGCAGATCCAGCTGATCAAAAGTACCAGAGTCAGCAGAGTCGGCTTCCCTTTCACGACAGGCCACGGCAAGACTCGAACAAGCACGTGCTGTGAGCCAGGGCCGTGTCGATGCCCGACACCCAACGATAACAGTCGAGCGAGCTCGTAAAGTAGCGTCAAGGTGGAATCCGAGGATCCGAGCGCCCACAACAGAAACAACATTTTTACAAGTAGGTGGCTGAAGTCGAAGGTCTTCTTGGCTTTTACAGTTGCTTCGGGTAGCAATTTAACTCCTGGTTTATTACTTACTGCTAGGAAAACATTATCGTAGAAGTGATCCAAGTATTTGTACGTGTAGCTTGGGATGTCGAAGTCTGCAATGTAGGGGACGACAATCAGGGCAGGCACCACCACATATTACGATGCAAATTGCGGCATCTGCAGATAGCGAAGTATCTCGTTCCAGCGAAGCTTTTTGTCTGACCAGGTACTTTACAGCCATCGTAGACCTCCAATTGGTCACCAGCAAGACCACCAAAAATGATCTAGTTGTTCACGAGGCAGGAGCACTTGAGCGGTAAACCTGGTACGTTTGTGCAGCTAACCCAACTACTTCCCGTAGCAGAAAATATTGTCGGGAAGTGCACGTTCTTGACACTCAAACAGACCGTGCGACGAGAAGAACACGGATTGGCAGAAACAAAAGACGATAGCGCTGATAGGCTTCAGCGCTAAAAGGGCACAAAATGCGCCCTTAGAGGGGGGTGCTGTCGCACCGTGTTTCGCAAAACCTCTTAAAGGGCGCATTTTGTGCCCTTCTACCGCGAAAGGGTTAATTAGAGCAGACGGCATTGGAATCATGGAGATCATTACACTACAGATTGGCTTAATTCCAGAAACCCTGTATGATTACAAGAAGAGGTAGTCTACTGCGCAGCCATACAATTTTGCTTTGGGGGACGATTGTTTAATGCATTTCTCCGTTCATCATGAGATAATAAGCGACACTTAACCAAACCTATCCAGTTGGTAGGAATTTGCTCTGCTTTTCATTGCACAGTGCTTGATCGTTCGCAGTCGGCGAGACGAAAGAGATTTCCTTGAGCATCGAAGCAGACATCGTGGAGGAAGGCGCACCAGTGACGGCAACTTTGATCACCAACGCAGGAAAGCCGTTCGAGTGGAAGGACATTATATGATACAAGACTTTACACTCTGGGCAACTGGGTTGTTACCCGATGTGAGTCAGCGAATTTATCAAATAGTGGGTCTCAAGCGTCTCGAGCATCGTAGCAGCGTGATGTCTCAATTGGACCCAGCAAGCTCGTCTCTTCGATGATTTTGTGTCCAGCATCAAACGCTTTTTACGACGCATGGGTCGGAACAACCGTTGCAAACGAAAAATAATTGGGCTTACTACAGAACTTTGAAGTGTTTTGCAGATGCTCATGACAATAAAATCGTTCTGCCTTCCGTGGCGCTCCATACACCGAAACCATAGTTCCTTACACCACTTCTTAGACCCGTACCACAGGTAGTTGGCACGCATCAACCAGTAGTATTTATTCATTTTTCTACGCAGTAGTTCAACAGGACGGTTTATCAATGTACCAGTATGACAAAGTTTCCACCGAAACCAGGACTCTACAGTTTCTTAGAAGCCCCTAGTTTTGGGAACTTGGCTGTAGCCCATGATGACAATACCCAGAGCTTCCCGCTCAGTGCAAATTTGTGTGTGCCAGGCAGTTAATTTTGATGGAACAGGGCCCACGCCACGATCATGACACTTTACACCCAGACTTGAACGCCCCGTATCATGACTTGTTCCCTTAAACAACCCCCTTATACACGCACCACGTCTTTTTCTAAGGAGATGGCTAGACTCGTCATTTCATCACCATGATGCGAATTGCTTGTGGAGCTTCATATACTCCTTGAAAGTCTTGAAATCCTTGCTGTCGTTCTTGTTCACCTTGTTGAGCCCCAATCGTTTGAGAACGTAGGAGTCAGGTCTGCGAGCCTTGGCCCACACCATCAACAGGGCATCCTTCTCTGCGTCAGTGTCTGGTTTATAGGGCGGGTACCCATTGTGGTAGACCTTATTGTCATACTTGGTCGCATAGCGCAAGTAGGCCTTAAAGCTCTCGCTCTTCTTGCGCACATCGGGACGCATATCTTGCAGTCGAAATTTGTCCCAGATCGCCGTTGGGTTTTTCTGAAGATACGCCCACCTGTCCATCTTGACTCCTTTCGCCTTGTACAGATATTGCAGGTAGTATTTGTAGTTGGGGCTAGCCTTCATCGCTTCTTCTGACAGCTGGTCCAGTTTCATCGCCTTCTTGACGACGTCCTTGGACTTCCCCGTCTTAGCCAAGTACGTCGTTATCGCCGGCGCTGTCATACTCGCCACGACCCCTCTCTCTTCTTTATCAAGCGTTGTGCTGCCTCGAAGTCGCCTTATGTGGTTCTCTTCGCGGACTTGCCGGGCGGTGATTGAACGATCGTTGGAATATATCGGCGACTCGAAGGCATCGCTGCTAGCGATCAAGACGAGCCCCGTCACCAGCAACACAAGAAGGAAGCGCATGACAAGTGTGTGGAGAAGGTAAAACTAACGTTTTCAGGTGGAGTACGGGCGGTTGGCCTCTCGCGACAAGAAACATACGAAGTGGTGACTCGTGGATGAGGTAGCTCCCGGTAAAGTGAAAGTCGACCTGTGTAGCTGATGTGCAACCTTGAAAACCGGCTTGAATACAGATGTCCCTCTCAATAAGCGCACCTCGTCGTTTCGATATCCCGGTATTTCTGATCATTGATGCAACATAAACCCAGTACAGATCCGATTGTAATTCTTTAATCCCTCCGAAATCGATTCTGTGACTCCTCCTGGCGCTTATTGAGAGGCGGGCACCAAGATTAGAGGACAATGCAATTTGTCCCGTAATCGTGATCGTATGTAATCGCCACCGCTACACTTGAGAACGTGTAGTGTTCAGGCCGGCACTGATTAAAGCACCACTTGAATGGTGCTCCAATTGCACCACTTGCGCTATACATGTACGGTAGTTGCAGGAATGTTTTGAGATGCTTGTCCTGGTAGCTCAAACTACTTCGTGTTACATATGACCGATAGTGCTACATGTACTTACGCTTCTCCATAAAGCTATCGTTGGTGCAAGATGAGAACTGAATTGATTGTGAGTGGTTTGTCACAAAAGGTCAGCTGATCACTATACTACATGTATATTTTTCGCGTAAATTCTAACTCCCCAACACCCCTTTATTCGGTTCTGTGTATAAGCATCTATGCTGGTAAATATAGGTGACTTTAGTACAATAACATGCGCAGTTTGGAACAAAAGCAAGTGTTCGTTTATCGATGAAGGCGTCGCAACCGAACCAGCTCCACTGTGAGCTGACTGTGAAGGCAGGAATACCTCTCGAGCGTTGTCGTGACAACGGCGTTGCTCTTTCGTTCGCCATCAATGTCGTAGAAGTATATGGGGTGCTGCAAGCGAAAGTGAAATCGGCGTTTGCAACGAAGGAGAGACTTTGCTGAAACGACAGCCTAGACATCTACATTAAGCTGGCCAAGAATGCGCCCCAGAAGGCGTTCGTTAAGCTGGACCAAGAAGGCTTCATCTCTTTTGTACGAACAGCGTGGCGCAATGCCCGGTTGAGACGTGGCGGACATTTTGTGTCTCAGCGAGACCAAAATCTGCCGCGACGAGCTGCAGAAGCTCGAGGACTTTCTGCCGCAGTACACGCACCAGTTCTGGTCCTGCGCCGTCAAGAAAGGGTACGCCAGCACGGCCATTTTCAGCAAGACCAAGCCGCTGAGTGTCAAGGACGAGATCGTGCTGGGCGTCCACGAGTCCAAAGGAGCGACCAAGGAGGACAATGGCGGCAAGGACCAAGAAGGACGCTTTCTGGCGCTCGAGTTCCCCCAGTTCTGGCTCGTCCACACGTACGTCCCCAATGCTGGGGGCAAGCTGGAGCGTCTGGACTTCCGCATCAACCAGTGGGACAAGGCCATGCTGCGCGAGATGAAGGAGATGGAGAAGACCAAGCCCGTGATCTGGTGCGGGGATCTGAACGTCGCCCATCAAGAGATCGACATCCACAACCCCAAGGGCAACCGCAAGAGCGCGGGCTTCACGGACCAAGAGCGAGAGAGCTTCGGTAAGATTCTGGACAGCGGGTATGTCGACACCTTCCGTCGATTGCACCCGGACAATGTCGAGTACTCGTACTTTGGCTACCGCAACAACATGCGCGCGAAGAACAAGGGATGGCGGCTGGACTACTTTGTGGTGTCGGAGGCGCTCATGCCCAAAGTGGTACGTTGGTTGGACGCTTTTTTGGATGGAAGTGGCTACTTACAGTTTTGCTGACATTGGGATGGTGTTGCAGCGGTCCTCGTACATCCGCAGCAGTGTCATTGGGAGTGACCACTTACCCGTCGGTCTTGAGCTTGGAGGTCTTTGACCTGGACAAAGCAGATTCGGAACGTGTGGAAGATGAAAGCCTCGAGATTTTGTTCTCTTGGCTAGACTGTCTTGGAATCTTGACAATGTTATGCTACTGTTTATCTCTCGCCAGCTTCTAATCGGCTAGGGCAACTCATATTTGTCCTTGCGTCACTGTACAGTGTATATACGACAGATTGTTGTGAAGTCGAGCGTGGATCTGATTCAAGTTTCAACCTCGCATTGGGCGATTCTGACGAGACGAGCTTCTTCTCATTGATGGTGAGAGCATTTGGCTGGAGTTGTAGACATGGCAGGCATGATGCAACAAACATGTTCGTGGGTGGAGGGAGCTGACAATGTTGCAAGTGGAAGGATTCACGATTCTCCGAAAAATAAAACTGGACGCCGAGAAACTCCAAAATCAAATTAGGGGATGCTTCTCACCACAGTTGACGGGGGGGTGTTGTGGGGGTTGTTTGGCATGAATGGGTGTGGATTGGATCAAGGCTCTTGTCTTCGTTTTGTTGTTGAGCAAAAATTGAGTCGCTAGGCCCCAAATAACGTATTACTTTAGCACCATGTACTCCGCCTGACCAATTTCTAGAATTATCTACGAATTGGCTTCAAAGCAAAAACCTGAACTTGTACAGTTGGTCAAGCACGTTTCCGATGCAAGGCGGCCTACCCGTCTTCACTGTAGGCATACATGGAGTCGAACCAGTTGAATGGCAGCTCCAGGTTCGGGTTTTCAGTTGGCAGGTCATTGCAAATAACTTTGTCCTGCACGAGTTCAGGCGAGGTACTCGAGCAGTACGGCGTACCGTGCATGTAAATCTCTTTCAGGACGTGAGTCTGTGTCCACGCAGGTAGAGCCGTGATGTTTGTTCCTTGGAGGTATAATCTCTCGATAAAATACGACGGATCTAAGGTGTCTGGCAACTCGTGGAGCGGATTATCGTTCAACTCGAGACTATGAAGTGTCTGCCCCCGCAACATGTTGGACAAATCCGGTAAAGTCTCGAGGCGGTTGGCTCGTAGAGAAATCATGTACGATTGCAAGGACAAGAGCGACGCTGGGACGGTTGTCAGCTCATTGTAGTCAAACCCGACAATCGCCATGTTCTGGTGCAGCTTGATCGTGTCAGGGACTGCGGTGAGATTTGTGTCGCAGAACTGAGCAGCGTATAGTGATGCTGGCTTAAGAAGGCCCTCCGCAGCTTCTGAAGACACAAGAGACCGAACGACCCCCAGTACCAGCAGGTATGGGTTCGAGCTGCCGCTCTCTTCGTTACCCCATGAGACCACCGTCGAGTTGTACACATGCAGTAACACAAGGTTGTTGAACCGTAGCAGTGCTGGAGGCATAGACAACGCCGAGCATTGGATGAGTGAAAGTGTACTCAGAACGGAGCCATCAATCTGCTCGAAGATTGTTTCATTCACGGATGCCGAGCCCTGCTCATGGCAGTCGACAACCAAAGTGGAGCAAGCCATCCGACTCATGAGCCATGGACGTGTTGACGCTCGACACCCATTTACACCAGAATATTGCGATAGAAACTTGGCATGGAGATGGAGTGTAAGAACGACCACTCCCCACAGACAGAAAAACATCTTCATGGCGTTGCTGGCCGATCCAACGTGTGTAAGACCCTTGCTCGAGGAACCTTTGGGCACCTTTGTCCGGTGAGGTGCTTTTCCGGTTTCTTTGGGCAGTCTAACGGTGCTCTGGAGCGATACCGATGTTAATTTCTGTGAAGTCGGGCTTTTGTGGCACTTTCGAACCACAAGTCCGCTGATACTGACGAGGGACAGGTAGATTGCGCCGTGTGGGATAAGTTTCGCAATGAAATCCATCAAGCTCGTCGCCAGTATTAGCTTGGCATCTAGTATCAATACTGCCACGAAGGTCGGGTCATACAGCGAGACGGAGGAGTTGAATCTCTGGTGCGCCAAGTCGAAAGCTGCTACGTATCGTGCAAACAGCACGACTGGGACCCCAATAACCATGGCAATGCAGATGAACACGTCCACAAAGAGTGCCAGGACTCGCTCCAGCGCCGGGGATTTACGCAGAAAATGATGCACAACCAGCGTCGACCAGCAATTGATGACCAGCAAGGCCACTGCGGCGTCGTTGAGCCACACTCGCGGTAAAAAGAGACTGAATCGATATGCTTGATACGTCTGTGTGAACACTTCCACGATCTCTCGCACCAGGAAAATGGTAAGGAAGTGCCGACCTTCAGCTCCAAAGAGGCCGCTCGGAGAAAAGAGGAGATGCCATCCCAGTTTTACAGAACTAACGAGACGCCGGTGACAACTGTGACCATTGTTCTGGGCTGGGTTTACTCCTGGGAACACTTTTGTCATGCTGCCAGAGGGGAGACTAGATCCGAGAGGTTTGGACAGCCGCCTCCTAATGGGCCGTCTGAAAACGAGCCTCCGTTCTCGAATCGACCGATAGACACATTGCAGCACTCGAAGGCCATGAAGAGCCCCCAAAAGGCCAAAAACCGACCCGAAAAGTCCGTAGTGCTCATTCCCTGTCGGCGACCACAGGTGGGCAAAATACGCCATGACGGGGCTTGTCAAAAACGAATACGCCAGCCCAGAGATGGCTAGAAAGATGGCACAAAGTAGATGTGCTGCCATGACTACGACCCACACAAGGGTAAACGCCGGACGATTTAGCTCCAGCGCTACAAAGTCGTAGTCTTGATTGAGAATACTCGACGCGAACTGCAAAAAATGTCGTTGTAGACCTCGCGGGTCGGACCTCTCGGCAGATTGGGCCCATGCAAGCTGAGGCTCAGTTCTCATGGCGTCTGCAATTCTTGGTTGGGGGAAATCAATATCTAATATGATGCTATGGTGCATCTCGTGGTCACGAACTCGGGCAAGTCTAAACTGGGCAAGAAGCACCCAACGTCTCATACGAACGTCCCGTTACAATGTGCCGGATATACATGGCATCCATGCCGTTTGTTCTTATCAGCGCCGTCTTTCGATCCTAGGAACTCACCACTAGCGAGTTTTTGAGTCCAATTTGATGTCGACTTGTAGCAATTTGCTAATTGTGCACAGTGGATAGAAGCCGGTATAATAGAGGAATGACAGCGACGAGAATACTGGCCCAGGCGGAATAATGCAGTGACTTCGTGCGAATGGGAATTTCGTGAGAGAATCGCGTTCGAACCCGCTCACAGCAAGCTAGGAGCTCTGTTCGACTACTTCACTGCCCGTGACCTACTCCCTGAATGTGTACGTTTCCAGCATGTAGTCGAGTATTACCCACGAGTGAGAAGCGGAACCGTATTATCTATCCAACTACGGCCAACCAACGATGGACCTGCCCCGGTACGCTTGATACTCGGTACGAAGTATATGTTTCCTCTAGTGGATGAGGCACTGCTGCATCCATGATTCGGTTGGAAATACTTAGTATGCAGATTGAAGCGGACCATGCGTTGGGCCGACAATAAATGAAGTTGAGGGTGTGATGTTTGAGGAGGTATATTGGTCCACAGGGTTGACTAAACATTTGACGACCAACTTCACTTGTGAATATTGCTACCCACGCTTTAAGCATCTACACAAGCTGCTATGACTGACGCAGACACCACCGACGTGTTTCCAATTACAAGTGTCAACGATCGTGAACAGAAGTGGTTTCCTTTCGTCGATGTAAAGAATTCCTGGAGTATTGAATGGAGGTTCATACTCGGTCCAAGCCGCCCACAGAGAGACCAAAACACCTAGTTGCCCTTCGTCCGAGCACTGTACAACACAAAATGAGGTGAAATCGCACGCAAGCGGCCAGACGATTATTGATTTCCGGCACGCGAAGAGCAAGCTGGATGATGTTTTCGACCACTACACCACAAGGGAGGGACTGCTCCAGGTTCCCAGATGGGCGTGCTTCAAATATGCAGTCGAAGACTATCTGGAGAACGACCCCAAGAGCAAGTTCCATCCGAGTCGCGTACGTCACTTTATTGACGAGAACGGAGTCGAGCGCTTAGAAGACATGCACTAGAATCTTTCACGCGTGATTGATCGACCAGAAAGATGGCAGTGTAGTACCTTTCACTCATATGTGAAAATATGAGCAGTCCTCATTACTCAATCAACCGAGCTCTTCTAATCAACAATTCACTTCTTAAAAGGCGAAGTTGGCTGCAACACAGAACCAAGATTCATAAACGTGGAGATTCGGATACTAACGTGGATTGATGACATGGCAGTCAGTAAATGCGAGTTGAAGTTCATTCTCAGCAACAAAAGCTGGCGTTGCACTGAGGATGTCGACAGCTCATTGATACTCTTCATCCAGGATCTCTATGAGAAAGGAATCGGTGAAATCGCTTGCAAGTGGCCTGACGGGACGGTGATCAAGTGCAGGCACGCGATGGTAAAGCTCGGAGATCTATTTGACTTCGACACGACGAAGGATGGAATTCTCCAATCGCCAAAGTGGCAAACTTTCGAGTACGTCGTTGAAGACTACCTGACGATCCTCGACAGAAATTCCATCCAAGCCGTGTGATTAACTTCACCGAGAAGAGAGGCCTTGACAGTTTGGAAGATATGCAATAGTGGGAAACAGCGTTGCACTTGAACCAAGAGGAAGCGACTCAGCCAGCTATTTGAGATTTCAGCAATACCATTTAGTTTTTTTCTTCTTGCAATTCTTCTTTCAATCGCTCTTGTGGGATGACCATGAGTATACCAGGGCTGTAGTGAATCCACAGCTTCTGACCTACTGTTACTCCCCATCTAAGTGATTCATGTTGTCTCGTGTCAGTTGAGATGTTTCCAAGTTTTGAACTGATCATCCAAGTCGTAGATTGAATTGAGCCTACCGCGACTCCAAGTCTTCGCCTCCTTCAGCAATTTTTCTGCCACACCCCTGGTTGTCTCCACCTTCGTAGCCGCATCGAGAATTCTCAGCAAGGTGCTGCTGCTCGTACCCGTCCCCAGCAAGGTCGATATCATTTCGTCTTCAGATTTTGGATACCGCTCCTTGAGCAAATTGGCGTATCCAACCCAGGCGTTGAATGTTGGATCGACAAGAAGGTCATCCGTTACCTTCAGATGAAGCAAGTGGTATACATCTGGTACGGATTCGCTCCTAGAAAACCACAGGTAAAACTGGCTGCTCTGTAAATTCGTTGCGACCATCTCGGTGCTTGCATCTGTCTTAGCCACGACAAGCATCTTCGCAACAGACTCGTCGCCGTAATGAGCAACTAAAGTCGCAATCAAACTCTTCTGCTTTTCAGGACTCTTGAACTGGTACGAATACATCTGCAACGTCTCAAATTTTGGGTCCTTTAGAAGCGATCCCACTTCCTTGTCAAACTTCAGCAGCTTGAATACATCATCCACAGAATACCCACTCCGTAGCCAACGTTCGAATAGTTCTTTCTGCAGTGATGCGGCGATAGAAGCGGTGCCTAACGTTTTCTTAGCCTCTCCAAGCAGTTTCGCTACCGCGTCATCTCCGTAATGAGACGTTAGCATTGACAGTAACGACACCTCGTTATCGGGATTCTTCAGGTTGAACTCGGTAGTGTACTTTGTCCAGGTCTTCAACTTCGGATTCGTCAGAATGGTATCCAGTCCAGTATCAAGCTTCAAAAGTTTGAAGGCTTCGTTCGGTGACCTTCCGTTTTTCAGGTAAGTGTGGAGTTTCTTGGACGTCCCTGACTGCAGCAGATCTGTGACCGTTGAAAGGCCAACTCCGCGTTCTTCTTCATTGTTGTTACCGTCATCAGCCACATCTGCGAAATTATACGCTCTCAAAAGCCTCTTGGGCACTGTTTGAATCGGAATGCCATTGCACAAGTGAACCAAGGTTGATACGTCAGGGGTGTTCTTCTTAGAATTTGTAGCTGCTGACACAGCTGTACAATCGTCAAGTAGAATGCTCACGACCAGCAGCAGCAAACAACTACTCAAGAAACGCATGGCTGGCCGTAAGACTTGGATGTCGAGCGGTGAATTGAGTACTGATGTTAAATAGCATGGGTGCAGACAGTAATTGGGGAAAGTCCCATCTCAGACATGATCTCAAATGTACAATCTAGGATAAGAAGCGAATCCCGCGGTGTCGCACGATAGCGTTCGATGAGCCCAAACGATAAGTCACCGTTCAACACCACATTACGTTTGGGTTTGTACCCCAGACATTTGGTTTTATGGTATTCTGCAAATGGCAGATTTTGAGGGACAGCACGTGCACCATAATCACATGTTGGAAACAGCGTGGTGGTGTTGGCGATCACAATCTTGTGTTTTCTTGAATTAGTTACTTGTACTTCTCTTACGAAGTCCAGATAAGCAGGAACGTAAACTCAGTATACACTCTCGGACGATCTGGCCCTTGTCCACCCACGAGATACACTGTACACATCACAACTTCAATGCTCAGACGATTTGATGGTGTCACCGGTCTCTTTTGTATCCATTGATTCCGAACCCCTACCGATGCAGCGTGAAAAGCCAGCTTAATCGTAGTTCGTGTGGTGGTCTTGGGGGGGGGGGCATAATCCGAATGTAGTGGCTGCTTGTGCGAACAGCACCAGTATTGGCTACACGTTTAGAGTCTAAAACCACTTGCCGTGGACGGGAAGCTTTCCGCAGCTGTATCAGCGCACGTGTAGCAGGGTGTAGTTGTCGGAGGTGAAAAAAGCATATGGTGATAACTCAGCACCAAACGACTTTCCCGGTCAAATATGTTGTACTTCGGCCGGTCGTTATCGCGTAACGTATCATCGATGATACGCGCGGTTGGAGCGTGAACGAACGCTTCACTTGGATGAGAAAAGACTTCCACCGTGGTAGATGTTGATGCATGCCAGTAGCGAACCCTGGCATTTGATATTCTTCACGGCTGAATTTGTTAACTAGTAACCCGACAAGGCGTCGGAGACCAATTCTCCAAATGTCAACATTTGCTGTGGCACAAGTCAAGCGACAACCTTCCAACGCTAGTAGCGGTCGTAGGCATACATGGCCTTGAATTGGTCAAATGGTAGTAGTATCCCAGGGTCCGTAGCTGGTCGGGGAAAGCAGATGACGTTTTGTTGCAGTGATTCCGGTAAAGTGTTGGCGCAGTACGGCGTGTTGAACATGTAAATGATTCCGAGTACCTGCGTAAGCGTCCACGGGGGTAGCGCTGTTATGTTGGTACCTTGTAGATCCAACCGAATAAAATAGTTAAAAGGTGACTCCAACGTGTCCGGCAGTTCTCGCAAGGGATTGTCATTCAACTCGAGCCCATAAAACATTTGGCCAGGAGGTATGGCAGCTAATTGTGGTACGGTCTCGAGCTGGTTCCCTTTCAGTGAAATTGCAAACGCTTGCAGCGACATCAACGACGTAGGGATGGACTTTAACTCACTGTAGTCAAATGCCACGACTGCCATCGGATGTAAGCTCCAAGGCAGAGTTTCAGGGATCAGTTCGAGGTTTGTATCGCTGAATTGAACAGTGGAAAGGGATATTGGCAGCAGTAGACCCTGCGCGGCGATCGAGGATAGCTGTGACCGGGCCACAATGAGTGTTGAAAGTCTGGGGTTGGAGGTCATACTCTCTGTGCCGCCCCACGACACGACAGAAGAATTGTAGACGTGCAAAATCATGAGGTTGCTGAATTGTGGGAATAGTAGTGGCATGACCAGTTCCGGGCAGTGCGCAAGTGTTAGCCCTGCCAATACCGACGTGTCGATCCGCTGGAAAATGCCGTCATCTGCCGCATTCGTGCCGTACTTGTTGCAGTTCACAACCAGACTTGAGCAGGATACTCGACTCATAAGCCATGGTCGCGTGGATGCACGACACCCATAAACGGTATTTGACTGAGAAATAACCTTTGCGTGGAGGTGAAGAGCGAGAATTCCGACCCCCCACAGAAAAAAAATCCCCTTCAACACTCGGTGCATCCACACAAATGTTTCCTGCTCTGGTCCTTCATTTTGCGCAGTTGGTCCAGTGGGATGAGCCTTGGTGCTGCTAACTTTTATTGAAATTGTCTGCTTTGTAGTGACTGCATCCTGCGCTCGATTCACTATGCCGCTTATGCTCACAAGCGTCAAGTAAATTGCGAAATGTGGAATCAACTTCGCCACGAAATCTGCAAAGCTCGACACAAGAGCAAGCCGCGCTTCCAGTACAAATATCGCCATGAAGACGGGGTCGTAAAACGACACTGACGGCCCAAATCTGTGGTTCGGTATGTCAAACACTTTTGCGTAAGATGCAAATAGGACGCTGGGAACGACGATGACCATCGCGATGCAGATAAAGGCATCGGCAAACAGCGCTACCACCCTCTCGTGCGCCGGTTGGTGTCGTAAAAAATGCTGCACGACCAGAGTTGACCAGCAGTTTGCCACCAGCATCGCAACCAAAATGTCATTGAGCCACACACGAGGCAGCAAGTGGCTGGACCTGTACGCTTGGTACGTCTGAGTAGACAGCTCAATCACTTCTCGAAAAAGGAAAATTGTAAGGAAATGCTGGCTTTCAACGCCAAACAACCCGCTTCGAGAAAATATGGCCTTCCATCCGAATCTCACAGATTGAAGCATCAATTCGTAGCGCTGTCGATTGGGTTGCGTCAGTCGAGCAGCGACATTTGATCTTTCCAGTAGGACCCTGGCGCTGTTCGAGAAGAGCGGCCCGCTAGACCTCCTACTCTGTGGGGATTTGGTTTTGATGCGCCGGAAAACTAGTCGTCGTTCTTGAATGGATCGATAGAGTAGCTGCAGCACTCGAAGAGCGTGAATAGCTCCCACCAACGCGAATATGGCAGCGTACAGAGTGTAGTTCTCGTTACCACGCGTTGGTGACCAGAGCTGAACGTAGTACGCCATGATCGGGTTTGTGAGGTAGCTGTACGTGACTGCAGACCCTGCCAGGAAGGCAGCGCAGAGCACATGGGCACCCACGACAGCGATCCAAATCACTCGAAACAGTCGCGGAGGAAGCACCACTGCTGGAACAGTTTCCTGCTGGTTGAGAAGACCTGAAAGAAATTGTCGGGAGTTCGTGAGAATCTGTTGGGAAACCGATCGGGACGCGCTTCTTCCTGCCGGACGACCGAGCGTAGCGTCTGCACTTGGTACGATGGGCAAGGGTCTGCTCCAACACGCTCGAGACATGGCTTCCCGTCTTGAGATAAAGTTCGAGTAGAGAATAAAATGGCGAGAAGAGCACACGTCTCGATATAGAAATCAATCCCGAAGCTAAAGTGGGAAAAAGACGAGCGACATGTTTTTCAATTTTGACTTCCTACTCGAGCAACAAACTTAAAATTAACTTTGAACAGAAAAATACACAACAAACGAAAGTTTCAGCTACTGCCGGTGTAGTGACGGTATGCGTACCGATCCAGCAGCGAGTCTGCCGATGGAAGAAGACGTCGTTCAGCCTCGCACGTTTTGATGAGTGGCGCCATCCGAGCAGAAGGGAACGTGGGTGCCGAATTGTCGAATGCTGCAGCGTAGGCCGGACTCTTGTAGTCAACGGGGCGGTGAAGCATCGGTCGCAGGGGTGTCTTGTCACGAATCGACTGCAATTTGTGCCACTGCAGTACTAGTGCCAGTGGTGGGAGCTGAGGCTCCAGTCCCGACTTCAGAGGCAGTTTGGGGGAGCGGGGCGAAATGGGGGACGACAGCCCGCTCACCGAAGTCGGGGAGGAGGTGACGGACTTGCCTTGGTGAAGCTGCAGTAGAATCTCGGACGTTGCCACAACGGGCGACGACGGGAAGAGCTTGGGCGTCGTGGCGTGGAAAGTCTTGGAAGCTTGCAACCTGTGCATGGCGACGTCTTTTCGACGCAGTTTGGCCTTGATGCTGCGGTACCCCCACCGGTAGTTGTGTCGCCGGCAGATGCGCTTGAGCGTGATTGACGCGACTCCGAGGCGCTTGGCAGCGTCATCTTGGCGGTAGCACGAGTAGGCGATGAGGGTTTGAAGCGGGAAGTCGAATTTGCGGCGGCTTTTGCGTTGCGCCGGAGTCCGAGCCGTCTTGGCTTTGATCGCAAAGACTTGAGTCATCGTGGTGCAGTCAGTCGATGCAGTTGATCCGCTGCGTCGGAGGTGAATTGAGAAGTGGCAAAAGAGAGATGGAGAGCTGTAGACTCGGTAGAAGCCGATGCCGACTTATGTGTGACTCGGTCTTGGCAGGGGGGGCAAGCCGTTTGTAGCGATACTGGTACCAACCCGCTCTGGCTCAAGGGCTCATGTCAACGCTGACACGCCGACATCCAGACCCGGTCGCCGCGAAATTGTGGATGTTGGCGGCATTCGACGCTGTGCAGTGAGCCACTTGGCCGCGTTCTTCGGGTCCGGATGCAAGCAACTCGCTGCGGCGTTTAAGGCCGTCGGGCAGAGCGCCCACGAACGCTGCGGAGGAGAGTTGACCCGCGGTGCATTGCTGCCCGTACAGTCCGACAACGGGGTCAACTCTTTGGCACCCCTTCACCTGGGCAGCATAGAGATCGAGCCATTAGCCAGCAGGAATCTCAGAGCGAGTTAGGTGGCGTGGGACCTGCGTCTCCATCTCGATCATCTTTTCCACGGCGGACCTGCAATGGATTGGCGCCAAATCTGCGGTGGGCGTGTCGAATCGTCGAACACGAGCGTGAATCCCGTAAAGGACGCGAGCAGAGCCCATCGACCGCATCCAGCGGCGCCTTAGGGATACGACGTGGGACCGAGTCGCTGTTGCGTTCGAATTTCGTTGGTGTCGACGAAAGATGACCACGCGTTAAACGCCTGATGTGGAGGCTCGGCTCTGCATGGCGAGGACGACGGGAGCATCACTGCAGCAGCATAAGAAGCAACTCGAAAATAGGCGCCTCCGGTTCTCGGCCTGTAAAAATACACAAGAATTTATAGTCACGACAGCCGCAGTCCGAGCCTTGAGCTCAGGGCATTCGCGGTCCTTCGAATCAGCGCAAGACAGAGAAGAAACAAGACTCAGGCGGCCATGTCCCTCACGCGACGCAATGTGGGCCAAGCGTCCGAGCCCGCCCGGGAGCGCCGGGGCTCGACGATCTGGGAGGACGAGGCCGACGAATACTGGAAGAAGATGGAGCCGGCCAGGCGCTGTCGCCGAATCACCAACTATCTCGGCGGCCTTGTGGTGGCTCTGCTGCTGGGCGGAGGAATCTTCGTCGGAGCTCGCACTGCACTCGACGGCGAGACCATTGCAGCTTTGAGAGCCAAGTTCACCCTGCTCCTCGTGGAAGTCACTACAGAAAACGTCACCAATGCGACACTGGTTGAAGCGGCAGCGCTGGAACCTGCCGTCAACACCGAGGCCGCGACCATGACCCGACCCGACCCAATAGAACCAGACCAGGAGCAACTACGCGGCCGCTGCCGCGTGCGCGGCGTGCAGTCCCGTTGGCACGAAGAAACGTGCAGGAAGCTCTGCGTGCGGTACGTGGGCGATCGCCGAGTGTCTTGCAGCCGCCACTAACGTGTTGGTTGATTTGTCTGTGATTCCTGGATATACAGAGACCCGCACAACTCGGCGTGCATGAACGGCTGCTCGTACGGGTCCCTCACGGTGACCAAGCTCGTCTGTGACAAGCTGGAGGCGGCCGAGGCCCCCTCGGCCTCGGGTTGCCCGGACGGCGTGAGCTGCATCGAGGCCTGCCGCGCCTACGACGAGGAAGCGCCCTTCCCGGACCTGCGCAACGCCTGCGTGCGCGGCTGCTCCAACGTCGTCCCGTCCGCCTGCGCGCGCTCGCTGCAGATCTACCGCGACCTGCTCAAAGGCGCGCTGCAGTGAGCAATGGCTGGCACGGGTTGGAACTACTACCTATAATACCAATATATCCATCCTGGTGAACAATAGCATCTACAATAACATCTACAATAACATCTACAATAGCATCTACAATAGCATCTACAATAGCATCTACTAGTCTCGAATTGCCAGTCAAAGACGCCTGACAGCCACGCGCTTGGGGCCATCTCACATCTGGGGCGACGGGGGATGGGCAACTTCAACCGAGCTCTCGTCGCCAAATCGCCGTTGAAAACCCACCCTCACTCGGTAGTCGCGTCGTAGCGTTGCAGTTAACCGCCACCTCAACGACTGCCGCCACCTCAATCACGTGGCCAGCAGCGACTCGGTCCGTTCGCAAGCCTGATGGATCAAATTTTACCGACGTCGGTCTCCACTGGCGGGTCTGGCGCATCAGCGGTCGCTCCGTCTTACACTCATTAACACAGGCAACCAAAGTTTTGCAGCTCTGGAGCTTGATGCCGGAGCCTTCGCGCCCATCCAAGCGGCAACGACAGTAGCGCCGCGATATCAGACGTCATCAGCGGCGGTCAGAGCCACCATTTACCTCAAAGAGGATGGATGACGCGGCGTTAGCACGTCTCGTCGCACTTAACGCGTGCATAGCTGCATTGACCCACCTCTTTGAGGGTTTCAAGTTGAAGTGGCTGGGCATCAAACTGCCTCATATAAGATGCACCTCCTCAATCACAATCTGGTGTCATCAATCTGCGGTCCAGCCATGCAATTACAACAGTAGTAGTGAGACCCCGTCGTCGCCTTCTGTCAGGGGGCACCCAAGAGAGACGCAGCGCTTGAGCAGCTCAGCTCCATCATGAAGCTTCGAGTGACTCGGTGCCACGCTTCCGACGGCTCATTCCCCAACTTCCCCACTCCAACGCAAGTTCTCCACCTCGCAACGATGACCACTGTACCACTGACCGTCAAGCTGCCACCAACCTCTTCGCCTGCTGCAGTGCCAATGGCCAAGCCTGTGAGTCGCAAACGCGCGGCCCCCACCTCCAAGAACAAGAAGCCGCGCAAAAGTCGCCTGATCTACGACTTCAAGCCCGCGTTCCTGGCCCAGTACTTCCACATGCCGCAGAGGCAGGCGGCCGAGCTCATCGGCGTCGCAGTCATCACCGTCAAGCGCAACTGCAAGCGCTACGACATCAAGTGGCCCTACCGCGCCAACAAGTACAAGTCGGGCAACAAGCTTGTTATGTCGGACAAGGGCCGCGCCTTCTCGCAGCTACCGCTGGATTGCATGAAGCAGATGCACGAGGAGGCGAGTGACAACGCGTGCGACACCGACACAGAGAGCGTCGAGGACGACGAGCAGCTGAAGAAAGACTTCTGCCGCATCCTCTTCTCCATGCGCGAGGCGCCGACCAACCCCCAACTGTTGTGGGGCAAGACGCAGCTGTAGAGTGGTGGCGTTGTAGCAGCTATGAAGGCTATGCAGAACTTGAAGCGATTATATATTTCAACAATAGTTCATCACGTTTTGGTTCTTTTTGAACTTTCACGAAGACATCATAATTGCATTGTTTGCTGCAAACAGCAACGGAATAGTAGACTGCAGTGCGTTTGGGTTCGTCAGAAACCACGAAAATATGATTCGCGTTTTGTGGCGTCCCCTTGAATTCACCAATCGCCAAAACGGGTAAGAGCTGGTGCAGGATGAACAAGAAATTTGAGGCGGGGGCTTCGCCAAAAAAATCAGCGCGTTCTCGAGATTAAAGCACGAAGCCTCAGAGGAGCTTATCCACAAGCCCCAGATTCGATAGATCCGTGGCAACAGTAGAAGTCAAGTTATAAAAATACTAGACCAGCCCAAAAGAGTCGGTAGGCTCATGGTGGCCAATATCATGCGGTTCCAATGAAATACGCTCGTGTTAAGCCACAAAAAAAGAGCCATCTCGCTGGATAGATCTCAATTATCAGCGCTGGTGCTTCGAACATGAGATCTTCTAGGGACGGGTCCAACGTGACTCCACGTTACGCGGCTTTGGCCTTCAGTTTCCAACTTACCTGCTTAGCAGCAAGTCAAAATGCCGCACTTCATCGTCGTGGACGCTCGCTTCAGTTTGAGCACCGACCGCAATTTCCCAATCTGTGGCCCCCAACCGCCCCACTGCGAGCCTTTTCTATCTTCTCGTCGTGGCAATCCTCATCGAGGCCGCAGTGGCTCCATCTCCATCTCGTCAATGACCCCACTTCCCACGTCTCCGATCAATCGGTTCGCCCAATCGATGGGTCCGCAGCGGCCAGCAACTGAGAGCGTCAGGAGACGACACACCGCCCCCGAAATGGCCAGTCGTCGTGGTGACTGCTGTGTTGCAGACCCGAGTGCTCTAGCCTACACAGCTCAGTCCAACCGGCGAAGCGTCTGGAAACGGTTCACCAAGAGTGTGGATCGGTGTGTGCTTCGAGTCGTAGGCAAGTTTTACAAGTGAAGTATTGCCGTATGTGTACAATTTCGACCATGTTGCCCAATGGTAGGCACATGCTAATATTTGAATAACTATTGAAAGAGTGTGATCGTTCTTTACCAGCAGTGCTACCGTACTTCGTAGTACATTGCTATTGATTCCCACATGCTTAGCATTACAGAAAATAAAATCTAGAATCAGTAGAAAATCGTGTCGTCTTGTGCTGTAAAATGAATCATATAGACAAAGCAGCCAAAGCACCTTGATATCCAAGTACTCGTGGTAAGAACCAGTGTAAATGTGAAGCTGCGATGCTGTACATCCACAGGTCCGATCGTTCTACATAATCCGAAAGTGCTGGCGCCAACGACCATATTTTGCGGGGCCACCCTAAGTGAGTCGGTGCATTTCCGTGACGTGGTTCTAGACCCCCAGGGCAACGAACACGGAGCTATCCGGCTGGCTAGATCTCACCTATCATGGTCTCTGGCCATGCTAACTTCATCAGTATCGACCCAAGGTGGCTCTAGGGTGCTGCTGCACTTACATCATTGTCATTCCCAAATCTGCCAGCTCCAAGTCAGCACTTCTCCAACCAACAATGCCTTATTACTTGGTGGCTGACGCACGCTTCAGCTTCAGCACTGATCCTCTGCCTTCAAAGTGCCAAGTGCGCGTGTATGATGTCTCTCTACCTCGTGCCAAATCCACCCGTGACAAACCTCGTCGAGCCCGCAGCGGGTCCATCACCGTATCGTCCCTCAACAATTATCCTTCGTCGCCAATCAATCGGTTCACCCAGTCGATGGGTCCTGAGAAAACCAAGTTCCCCAAAGAGAACGACTGGACTCGCCAGACGACCCCTGCAGTGGCTTGTGGTCGACATGGTGACTTCTACTTTACCGATTCGTGGGACGTGTCGTACTCAGCCAAGTCCAATCGACGCAGCGTCTGGCAGCGGTTCACTGAGAACGTGGACAAATGTGTGTTCCGAGTCGTGAGCAAGTTTTACAAGTAAATTGTCCGGCATATTTCGTTACTTGTGGAGTCAGTCACGTACTGGTAGCCCAGAGGAAGGCTGCGGATATTTAAATTATGCGTTCCAAGTCATTATTTCCTACGCTGCTGTCATCAATCTTCACCAGAACTGACTGATCGCCTTGAGTACGGGTCTGCGTGGACAGTAGAATACATGGTGATGATGTTGCTCTTGAACACGAATTTTGTGCTCAGTTCAAGCAGGACAACATTGAAATATAATGTCTGAAAAGTAGAGGTGACATGCGTTCTCATGCACTCCGGCATCAGACAGAAAGTTCCCCATTAAGACAACATGGCCATACCACAAGTGGTTTACTCCATCTCTTCCACGTTCTCGATTCCTGTCTCTTTGATGAACTCACTGACTCAAGTGGGGTGATATTTGATGCGAGGGTCATTTTCCAGATAACTCGACCACCTCGTACTTGAAATTTGCCCGAAAAGGTGCTTGGAGAATACGCGCGTCTGATGTGTAGTAGTCCAATACGTCACCGAGTTTGTCGATGAGAGTTCCATCCGGCCACTTGGACGCAACTTCGCCAATATTCAGCTTGTAAAGCTGCCGCACAAACTGGAGCCGGGGCCTTTCCCGTTCATTTTCTTTGCTTCGTAGACGCAACCCGAGAGTGAAGTCCCAGTGATGGTCTAGCCCACACAGAAATCGTGCCCCCAGGTGAACCACCTCTGCTTTTCGTCGTTGGCCTGTCGGATAGAGAACGTCGACGCTAGTCACATCGTGGTGCGATGTAAACTGATGTGGAGGGCGTGTGCGTTCAGGCTTAACTGCTGCAAGTCTCGTTTAGCATCTGACGTAAAAAACATTTTTGTTTACCAGTGTGCTAACTAACAATTATCAGGTTTCTCCGAAGCGATCACTTCTTCGTTTTGAATCAAACATCCCTACTCCATTGTCTCCAAGTGCACAATCCCTCTCTCCTCAATAAATCGACGAGCATGAGTCGGACGATATTTTCTCGCGGGTCGTTCTCAACGTACTCTTCAACCGCGTACCGGAATTCCACCCACTTTGGGATATGAAGCACAATATCAGCTGTCGTATAGAAGTCGAATACGTCTCCGAACTTGATTCTTGCGTGTTGATATTGGACCCTTTCCCGATAAGGACCATCCCATCGGTTGGTAATCTCGCTGATCTACATGTCGTAGAAGGAACGGATGAACTGAATGAGGGAACGATCTTTCTCGCTCGGGTTGCACGTTAGGCTGCTGCCGAGCAAAAACATCCCGGGGTTTCGACGCTTAAAGCGCTTCCAGTCGATCGGACATGCTTCCAAGTAAACCACTTTGCCAAGCCCGCTTGTGCAGTAAGAGGTACATGCGAACTGAGATTGATCCTGGCTTAGCAAACTAACACGTAGTGCTCTGAAGGAGACCGCCCTTGGGGCCTGTGTGCCCATGTACCCTTTGAGCTTCAACAAGACTACTGATTTGAACCTAAGTCATCCTTGCGCCATTAAGGCCAGGCGCGAGTGGCGCTCCCAAGAGAATTCCTGTATTTTACGGTACAAGAATTCAAAACATCAATGACTATTTTTTGCCTTGTAAATTGTATCCGCAGAGGATTGACAGGATTGTCTTGGGGGTAGTTTTTCTCCAGATGCATTCTCCAGTGTCACTGTAGATATTGTAGAATAGCTCGCTCGTGTAGATAGATCCCCGAGACCAGATTTCATCCAACGAGCAGGCAGGCTTCTTCAAAAACCTGATTGCAGAGATCAGTTCGACTTGAGTTTCGATAAATAACCATGAAAGTCACTAAATCCTTCCCAGCTTGCGATAATTTTGTAAAACTGAAGGACGAGTAAATTCTCTCTTTTTTCACGGATACCTTTTCAAACAAAGAAGTCTACGCTGGCCTTTAGTTAACGTGGTAGCGAATGACTAACTTCATCGAATAGAAAGAGTTGTTCTGCTTGCCGAGTATGCTCACTGTAGCTTCTACTATAATACTAAGAAATTGAGGCATCGTTTTTGATAGTTTATTGGTAATTTATTGAGTACTAGTAGAGCCCGTCTGCAGCAAAACATTGATCCACAATCTATCTGGATACACTCTTCTTGATGCGGCTTGCACAGCAGACAACAGGGAAGCGCTCAAATTTATGAGAGTTGATGGATGGCTACTACAACGTCGAAATTACTAAATACTCGTTTCCACAAATTTTCTTCATAGTACGTGGTATGTACCGGTAACAAAATATCAACAGCAGACTGTCCTCCCATTCCAAAGGAATATCTCTAGTTGCCCACAACACTCCGGAAAAAATGAATTGTACTTACAGGTAGTACATATAGTAAAATCTTTTCAGCACAGCTACGCCAAAATGCTGAGCTCCTCGTCGGATAGCATATTGCAGTCCGAGAAGTAACTGGCTACCTCTGTTGACGTGTTCCTGAACAATACGCACGTCTGGGTTGTTCTTGTCACTGCACAGCCGTGCCATCACGCTCCCATCAGAAGCTTCGTCTCGCCATGGCAACTAAAACGGCCACGCTTTTTCGAGATGCTCGGGGAAGTGGTCGTCGCTTATCGGTACTTCGGTGCGGCCAAAATTGTCCTGGTCGTTGAGGGCGGCACGAGCTGCGTCTGTGAGCTGATCCCACATGATCAAACCCTGGAACTGGCCCAAATCGACATACGTGTTTAGCCCAGCGCTGCCGAAGGATGGAAGATAGCGATACAGCATCGGCGTTGTGCCATTTCTAATGGACTCTGCAGGCGCATATTTGTGACCATACTTGTTCTCGGACGTCGATAGGGATAGCCCCAACACTTTGGAGGTCTCAACGTCCGGGTTGTCGATCCACACAACAACATTTGACCAGTCATGACGCCAATAGGGACATTTATCCCAGAATCCCTTGGGGAAGTACCAGGCGTACATGATGGCCCAGACGTCGTTGTACCATTCGGCACGGCCGTAGACCTGTGAGCCCAATGAAGGAAGCTTACAGCCGGAATCATCCCCGGTTCCTTTCAGCCCTCCGCTGGGCTCGCCGGCAGCGTTCACGGCGGGGTACGAGACGCACCCTTCTTGGATAAAGAGTTTCGGCTTGAATTTGACACCAGCTTTTTCGGAGATGGTAACAGGTTGCGGCTGAGGAAACGGTTGTACTTTATCGTGGTCAATGGAGTCGGCCTTGATGGAGAAGAGCGCGACAGTCACAACGATAAAGAATCGCCCGATGTTCATTGCTGGCGCTTGAAAGGTAGAGGTGAGCTTGTGACTGGCGGAGAGGATTAACAAGTGAGCCCCAGACCAGGAGACCTGTCCATTGTCGAACAGATTCTCACTGCTGTGCTCCCTGGTGTATTGCAATCATAGTGTTGTGATTGGGCAAGTGTCTACAGCTCGAAACATGTACAGTACATAATAGTACTTGGTAATGAGAGAACCTGTGCTGGCCATCAGTTACATGTAAGCGCAAGGGCTCTACGCTGATCCTGTTGCCGCTGCTCAACTGTGCTCCACTATCCACCACGCGAATCAGTCATCAGTGATGATTAATGCTGCCGAATACTAGTATTATTTTGCAGCCAAACGCTGGGAAGCTGGTGCTCTTAAAACGATGGCTGTGGCGTCTGTTACTGCTGTTCATCTGCGCTATGCACCACGCCATCAGTCATCAATGATGATCAATGCTTGGCGAAGCACCGTACATTATTTTGCACCTAAACGCCGTGAATTTGGCACGACTGTGGAACTGACGAGTAGACTTCCGCCGCGAATAGACGTTGATATTCGCCTCCGTTGAGCTAAGCCATTGAATCTGATGTAGCATCCTCATAGCTGCTATTACGGTAGAAATCGCATACGAGCGCCAGAGAGGGCTGCTGCATTGTGAGTGAAACCACGCGTACCTTTCATTTGCGTCGCCACGTACGAAGAATGTAGCCGTTTGGCCGATCTCAACTGCGGTACAGTGTGCGCCTCTTTCCGCTCCTGAACGTGACGACTTGCTTGCTGGGAAGGACTTGGGTTATCAACCACGTGAGTGCATTAGCAACATCCACGACTTTGTTGAGTCAAAAATTTACCCCCCCCCCCCCCCCCCCCCCCCCCTCTTCTATTTATTATTTATATTTGATCGCGGGAACGCGATCTACAGTCTCCACCTGAGTGTGAGACGTAAATGGAAGCGGGGGGACTCTAGGCTGCCTTTATTGGGCTCGTAGGTTTACGGTCGAGCTTCTGGGATAAAATCCGATTTTATAAATAACAAACAAGCAAATGCTTATAGATGGCAGCATTTCACTAACTGAGTAGGACTGGTTGAACCTACCAGTAGCGGAGCCTAGAGAAACGACATGGATTGTATGGGTCGTCGAGGAGGAGTCTAAACGGATGCAGGTTGACGTGATACTTAGAACTTAAAAACATGCAGTGCTGGGCAATGATGAGCACCTGTGCTGACCATCCATTGCTGTACATGTATTATTATTATTATAATAATACATTTAGTGGCGCAGGGTTCGACGTTGCCGCTGCACTATCCACCACACGAATAAGCCATCAGTGATGATTAATGCCTGACGAATTACTATATTGAAGTCATCAGTGATGATTAATGCCAGACGAATTACTATATTGCAGCTCGAGGCGTAGCTGGTTGCCTCCGCTGAAGAGTATGCGATAGTCCCGCACCAAAACATGGCAATTATTCAAGTCATCCCAGAAAACAGAGCTGTCACACTCTGATCGAATTAAACGTGAAGGAAGTCCTCTGAATTTGAGTGTACTAATTGTACCATCCAATACCAGCAAAACCATCACCAAGGAATTATCCTACTCTCTCTTTGGCTCGCTACATCAGCTGGCTACCACTTCGCTTTCCCCCCTCAACAGCACAAGCGTACACTATGCGCTTCCACCTTATCCTGCTGGCGACAGTGTTCGTCCTCGTCACCTCCACCAATACACTCGCATCTCTGGAAGCATCCGCTCACCCTAAGACTACCACCGAACCTGATGTCGGAGACATCAACACAAGACAACTGCGAGTCACTGACGAAGAAGAAAGAGGAATCCTGACGGGTGTCAAAATGGCGGTGAAGACGACGTACTGGGCGCAGATGCAGAAATCCGAGGACTTCGTCAAGAAGGCGCTCAAGTTGGACGGACTGACAAAAGGTGCGATGAAGGCCAACCCCAAGTACAAATACTACCAGAAATATGTGTACAAGGCGCAAGGAGTCGAGATGGACAATTGGGCGTTTAATGAGGTGAATCCGACGACAATCTGGAACAAACTGGGGTTGGGTACCATGTCTGTGGCTCAACGCGAGGGGAGCGACGCGCTGAAGATCTACGCGCGCTACGCGAGGAAATACGACAGCGTTGTTTACCATAGTGGGTACAAGGCTTACACTCCCAGCACCGACGCAGAGATGGATGTCCTCCTGAGAGTGTGGGCTCAGGCTGATAGGTCTACCGACTACGTTCGAAAACGCCTGGGGATATACAGCAACGTCATCGTGGCAAGGTCCGACTACGAGAAACTCGACAAGTTCAAGAGCTACAAAGGCCAAAACTTGTACCAGGGTCTTTGAACTCGTTGCTCAGCTTATTAGGCGCCTTAACAGTTTCTATATCAGTCATACAGACATTGGGGCAAAGTATTGGTAATAATTGAAGAACTTCTTGCATAGGGGAAAGTTATGGCGAATGTCAGCATCGGAATAGCGCGTACGGGATAACCCCGCGCGAGCCATGCCATCACGCTCCCATCAGAAGCTTCGTCTCGCCATGGCAACTAAAACGGCCACGCTTTTTCGAGATGCTCGGGGAAGTGGTCGTCGCTTATCGGTACTTCGGTGCGGCCAAAATTGTCCTGGTCGTTGAGGGCGGCACGAGCTGCGTCCGCGAGCTGATCCCACATGATCAAACCCTGGAACTGGCCCAAATCGACATACGTGTTTAGCCCAGCGCTGCCGAAGGATGGAAGATAGCGATACAGCATCGGCGTTGTGCCATTTCTAATGGACTCTGCAGGCGCATATTTGTGGCCATACTTGTTCTCGGACGTCGATAGGGATAGCCCCAACACTTTGGAGGTCTCAACGTCCGGGTTGTCGATCCACACAACAACATTTGACCAGTCATGACGCCAATAGGGACATTTATCCCAGAATCCCTTGGGGAAGTACCAGGCGTACATGATGGCCCAGACGTCGTTGTACCATTCGGCACGGCCGTAGACCTGTGAGCCCAATGAAGGAAGCTTACAGCCGGAATCATCCCCGGTTCCTTTCAGCCCTCCGCTGGGCTCGCCGGCAGCGTTCACGGCGGGGTACGAGACGCACCCTTCTTGGATAAAGAGTTTCGGCTTGAATTTGACACCAGCTTTTTCGGAGATGGTAACAGGTTGCGGCTGAGGAAACGGTTGTACTTTATCGTGGTCAATGGAGTCGGCCTTGATGGAGAAGAGCGCGACAGTCACAGCGATAAAGAATCGCCCGATGTTCATTGCTGGCGCTTGAAAGGTAGAGGTGAGCTTGTGACTGGCGGAGAGGATTAACAAGTGAGCCCCAGACCAGGAGACCTGTCCATTGTCGAACAGATTCTCACTGCTGTGCTCCCTGGTGTATTGCAATCAGGACTGTGCTATACTTCGAAGTGGTTTGCAAACAAAGTGTACGGAGTGGGACGCGGCATGAAAGCCCAATGATGACCACGAGATGCAATCGAGTGCGGCAGTTAATGTGGGCTACAGCATGCGGTTGCAGTCATCCACACTGCGGTGGCCCAAGCAGCAACGATGTTGCAGTACGAGTGTCGTAGCAAGCGAGATGTGGCTTGGCGGGCATGAGAGCAGCTATCTCCTGCGTTCGCCGACTCAAGCTGGTACAGGTTACCGTAGAGAGTACCTACCAGGTTGTCGTGTAGGACGCCACCAATGGGACGCTGGTGGTGGCGATGTAGAGCTGCTAGTTGGCGTGCACATTTTACTTCTCACTTTTACTTCTACTACCAAGCCAGTAGCACACTACAAAAGGGGGGGTTAAGAGGTCCTCTAGTTGTGTTTAGCTAAGAATAATAGCACACTACAATCGGGAGACAACTGAAGGAAGTGCCAGCTTCCCCCGACTGTGTTCGTGCTGCACAACCGTGACATAGTAAAAAGCCAGTATACTTATTACGGGGCCAATTTCATATTTACGCGTACAGTAGTACTGTAGTATCTGAAAGGTTTTCGCCTTGATAATATGAATATTATACTTCCATGGAGGAGGAGTAGCAGAGGCTCATTGGCATACTTGTAGCACCAATACTTGCGTGTATAGCAGCATACCTGTCATGGAAGGTCTTACAGCATGTACATGCAAAAGGCACGGCTTGTAGCGGGCATTAGCTCAGAGCGCATTTGGTGGAGCAGAAGTCCTGCTCGCGCAGCGCAGTAGCTCTGTGGCTAGCTCAGTGGGCAACACGGTAGCAGTGTAACTCGTGAGGCGCTGCAACACTTTGGCTGGGCTGGACCATGGGACAGCATGGTCACACAGCTCAGCAGGAGCTGGCCTAGCGCTGCAGCAGTGGCTCGTGCGGCGCTGCAGCTCAGTGGCTGAGCATGATGGCATAATGGCGGAAGCGCCTTGACACATGGCAGCCGTCGTGCAGACTTGGTCCATCAGGCTTGCTTGACACGTGGCAGCTTCGCGCGCGTCATCTTGTCAGCGTTGGGCACGGGTTTGAGGGAGGAGCGTCACGGATGCCTACCGTTGATTGTTGTCTGTACGGTTGTTACACTTGGTAAGAGTCACTATGCTGTTTTTTTTTTTTATATTTGCACAAGCTGGAAGTGATGATGTTCGTCAATAATTGCGCAGTCGGCACTCTTTCCACGCTGGGTTCTGTGTGTTTACATGTGCATGCATCGTGCTTTCATGTATTACAGGCGTCCCTCTCATAGCGCAGGGGTCCTCTTTCAGAGGATTAGATATGGTGCACGCGTACGGGTTTAAATATACAGATGCGTTTATATCTTCAGTGATCAGATACCACCGGGTATTGAAAATACGAGCTGAGCTTACTGAGAGATTCTGAAGATACATGTACCGGTAACGATTACGTTGTCCCGTAATCGTTACGGACATGCACCAGCAACAGCGTTGAGCCAGTTTCAAGGTTCCGTCCCATGTCAGCGCAACTCGAGTTTTGCATCTTGATTAATACAGTGTGCACATCAAGAGATCGACTCTAAATTTGCCTCCAGCCAGGCATCTGTGACGCTCCTCCCTCAAACCCGTGTTCGATTCACACTCACTTCGGAATTTGCCTCCTAGCAACACCTCAAAGTACCTTCCCCGCATCGACTACCGCCCAAACATGCGCCTGCACTACATCCTGCTCATGGCCGCAGCCACACTTCTTGCAAGCTCCGATGTCGTCTCAGCCAGTGCTGACTCGACTCAGATGAAGCTCTCAACGACTGCGACTGACACTGTCCCCGCTGCCCGTTCGCTGGCTGGTGCCTCAAACGAGGTCAGCGGTAAAAGGTCTCTTCGAACCGTAAAGGAAGACGAAGCCGAGGACGAAGAGAGGTTCATCCAAGATTTCGCGAAGGGGACCACCGCTAGGGCGCTGCGGAAGTACCTTGTTAGAAATAACCTCATCAGCAAGGCAACCTCCAAACAACTGAAAAGCTCTGGCTTCACCGCAAAGGAGATTGCTGAAATGTACACCCGCTACATTAAGCTTACTTCATAGCGGTCCGACGGAGATCCTTCACCCCAACAAGGGCCAGGTAGTGGGGTGAGTACGAGCTTGAAAAAAGCAAACGTATCAATAATTCATAACAAGAAGACCACTGAGTCGATTTCCTGCAGCTCTATTTTAGCGTTGTGTATATAGCCGGCCTACGCTAACCACAGCAATTATTGTGCTTTGCAGTTGTTTTGCCGACTTTTTTAGGAGCTAAATATGGCAAACAGTGCTCGAAAAAGTGTGTACAAATAGGGGGGGGGGGGGGGGGGGGGTTAAGAGGTCCTCTATTTGTGTTTAGCTAAGAAACTATAGAGTCCTGGTATCGCTGGAGGCTTTGCCTTATTGATAATCCTTTCTGTGGCTCAGTGTCGCTGCTAGTTTTCAACAGCTCGTTTTGGATGCGGATCCGAAGCGTTGCAGGTACGCTGTCGTGGCGGAGCATCTAATAAAAAACAAAAAAACGATACAAATAGCTAAATCCATGATCTGGAAGTCGTTATCGCCACATACAAACTGCAAAAACCATATTAATCCCTTGAACGGCTTTCCACCCATTGGCAATGTCCATCATCTGGAATGTTCCAGTAGCCCAGACGATGTTTGCGGTGTCGTCAACCGTGGCTCGGAGATATTTGAATACTAATTCATTTCGGAGACGCCACAGAAGCACTGGGGTGACCGTAGATCATATCAACCAGATTGTTAACCCTTTCGCGACGCCCTTGGATAAAGTATACTATACAAGGTCAAGATACTCCGATCTAAAAGGGCACAAAATTCGCCCTTTAAGGTTTTCACGGTACTCGCGTGAGGCTTGAGTGCTGTTCACTATCCTCCCGGATGCGGGATAGAGAAAGCCGGACGGTCTAAAAGGGTACAAAATTCGCCCTTTAAGGTTTTCACGGTAGTTTCCAAAGACGCAGCGGATTGGCTCATATTTTTTTTTCTTGCGGCGACTAGACGAATTCGACGATCATTGGTTGAAATGCAACGAAATTTACGCAGTAAGAAATCGCAGCCTTCGTAAAATACCATACCAGTCTCGTCTCCGCGCGATGACGCGGTTGAAGCTGCGTACACGTCACTACGATGGCGACGCAAGCTAGTTGCCCTGGGTTAGCGAGGCAGGCAGCCTGCCGCAGGCTAGCCGTGGTCTGTGCGGGACACGTCGTATGGACGTCTAGTGCAGTGGGGAAGGGTAGCTTAGCAGAGGAATAGATAGACCAGAGAGTTGAGTTTACAAGGCTGGTTAGCAGAGATGAGCGCTGAACTGCTGTGCGCTTGGCTATTATGAATTGTGAGTTTTACTGATTTGGTCTTCCATATATGCATCTGATTGGGAAATCCTATGCCTGTCTGTTCCCGCTCTATCCATAAGCACCAATGGGAGTAAATATCTCTGTCTCACTATGCCGTTGACCGATTTACTCATCCAAAGAGACCCTGGGGTGAATTTTAGTTTTTGGCGCGAACCTATAAAATGATCACCTTCCCAAACCGATTGGTATCAATTAGAGTAATGAATAAATGATGCATGGCATCATAACTCTATTAATTTATGCCTTGAGACATAAAACCCATGCCGCTCGCAGGCCACACAACCGATTTTTCTCCCTCGCGGGGATGCCGAAGCGCGACCGCGATGAAGCGCGAAAAATGATAGAGAAGCGTCCACGTCGACGGGTGCGCCACCTAGCGAGCGCAGCAAGCGATCTGGGCGGTGTCGTCGCATTCAATGACGTGTGGACATGGCTCAAGAAGTCTGGCTGGTATTCTAAACCGCCTCCCAGACGTAGTCTGGACCTGCGCTATCGCTACGTTCGACCGGATGGTGATGCAGACGGTCAAGAAGGCGTCGATTACCTTCTTGGCGAGGCTGCTGTTCTTCGGTATGCTGCCGCCCTCACAAGTACGAGTCTTGCTTGTGTGAACGTTCGCGGCGGTGGTGCTAACGACGCATGAGGGGTTGTTATGTCATCAGGGGGCAGAAACGACAACGGCAGCAACGAGCTTGCCGAATCCAGGTCAAGAGTGGACGAAGATCGAGGAGGGCACGAGCGCGGGCGAGGCAGTGATGGCCGCGATGGCGGACATGGCGTGGCACCGGGTGCGTATCCGATTGATTCAAGAGTAGTGACTGCAGCTGATGATATTTGTGCGTGGTGGTGCGTAGCAGCAACAGGCAGTAACAAAGACGGCAGCGGTAATCTGGCGGCATCCAGGCCAAGTGTGGATGGAGCTCAAAACAAACGCGGACACGGTCGTGGCAGTGGTGGTGGCAGCGACGGCGGACGTGGCAGTGGTGGCGGCGACGGCGGACATGGCAGTAGTGGCGGCGACGGCGGACGTGGCATTGCAGGCAGCGACGGCGGCCGTGGCAGTGGTGCTCGCGCTCGTGGACGTGGGGGCGGCGACGGTGGACATGGTATTGTTGGCGGCGACGGCGGACGTGGCGTTGCAGGCAGCGACGGCGGCCGTGGCAGTGGTGCTCGCGCTCGTGGACGTGGAGGCGGCGACGGTGGACATGGTATTGTTGGCGGCGACGGCGGACGTGGCATTGCAGGCAGCGACGGCGGCCGTGGCAGTGGTGCTCGCGCTCGTGGCAGTGGTGGCGGCGACGGCGGACATGGTATTGTTGGCGGCGACGGCGGACGTGGCATTGCAGGCAGCGACGGCGGCCGTGGCAGTGGTGCTCGCGCTCGTGGACGTGGGGGCGGCGACGGTGGACATGGTATTGTTGGTGGCGACGGCGGACGTGGCGTTGCAGGCAGCGACGGCGGCCGTGGCAGTGGTGCTCGCGCTCATGGACGTGGTGTTGTTGCTCGCGATGATGGATATGGTAGTGTCAGTTGCGGCGGTGAATGTGGCATTGGTGGTGGTAATCGTGGCAGTGGTGGCCGCGTCGGCGGACGTGGCAGTGATGAAGGGCGTGGCGATGGAATGGGTGCGTAGTTGTCTTGTTGCCGTCTGCTGTTTAAGCATTCATCATGTATGTATTAATATGAATATTTGTATACTTGTTGTAGTATCAAGCGCTGTTCCTGGGACGCCACAAGCCACAACTCGGGGGCAAACGCCCGACTCGTTACATCGGACCCAGCCAGCGAGGACACCTCCGATAATGCTGCAGGAGGTATACATGAATAAGTTGGTGGCATTCACTCCGGAGCGCGAGACCTGGATGAAGTCCAAGCTCTACCGCCCTATCGGACCGGCATACATTGTGGGGCGTGTTTGCCGACGTCCGATGCGAGGAAAGTTTGCGTCACTGTTTGAGATCCGCTGGCTGGATACTCAGTTCCAGAACGCTGTGGAACATGTGAGTGTCGGATGTGTTCAATCTGGAGTGGAGAACTACAAGGAGCTTACCCGTTTGAAGGACAACCCCGACTGGCAAGGGCTAGTAACGGGTGACGCCGACGATGACATTGACGTGGATGATGACGACAATTTGCAAGTGGTGGAAGAATACAGAGAATTTGATCCGGGTGTTTTGCTTCCTGCCAATATGGAAGAAGTCGAAGCGATTCGAAATCTGCGATTTGAGCCCAACGGAGAAGTTGACGCGCCGACTGACCTCTACCAGCTTGCCGACGGCTCAACGAAAACGACCCTTCTACCACAGTATAAACACCTGTTTGAACACTCGGCCACCTCCAGCTTTTTTGCGTACCTGCCTCTGTACTTCTGGCGCCAAGTGCTGTTTGAGACGAACAAGTATGCTATTGTGCACGACATCAAAATTGGAGCACCATTCACACTCGCGGAGCTGATGGCGTTTCTAGGCATCATGTTTTATATGGCCTTGAACGACAAAGGTGAATATGCGAACTACTGGGGCCAACAACCAGAAGACCTGATATTTGGTGGGAACTCCGTCTCGCTGGATAGCGTGATGTCTCTAAGTCGCTTCAAACTTCTGCGGTGCTGCCTGAGTTTCAATGCTGTACCGACCACACTGGATCGTGACGCTGCTGCTCGTATCCGACCTCTACTAAACTTGCTGAAAGTGACTGGTGGTCTCTATGTCAAGGTTGGACGTAATGTGGCTTTGGACGAAGCCAGTATAGCGTGTCGGGCTCGACAAGGAAGGCACATGATCGTGTTCAATCCCATGAAGCCAACGGGTAAATACCATTTTCGGTTCTATGTTGCCTGCTGCTCATCTACCTGGATCGCTCTAAACTACAAGCTACATTGCAGTAGGTGTGATGTTGGCGACCGGCTCGATGGCGTAGTTGGACAGGAAGAAGCACTGTCGCTGCGAGTAGAATTTGACAAGGTGTCTAAGATTCGACAGCACGTGTTGGAGGTCGTGAGGCCATTTTTCGGTACTAACCGCATCATCAACATGGACAATTACTACACTTCGGTCCAACTGCTTCAAGAGCTGAAGCTCAAAGGTCTTTACGGTCGAGGAACCATCAAATCTAACAGCAAGCACTTCCCTCGTCACACGATCCTGGATGATTCTAAATGTACGCGCGGCGACCTCCTCCAGGCCATCTCCCATGATTATAGCATGATCGCTGCGTCATGGTGCGACGGCGACATCGTCAACATGGTGTCGAATGCCGACCCATCTACGATTACACCTGTTACAAGAATGGTGGGCAATTCGTCACAAGAATTTGCTGCTCCGACATGCATAGGTCAGTACAACCAGAATATGCAAGGGGTGGACAGGTTGGACCAGATCCGAGGCAGATTTTCCATTGCAGATGGTCACTCCTTCAAGAAGTGGCATAAAAAACTTGCCTTAGCAATGATAGATATTGCTCGATCAAATGCGTATTTGACGCGGCGGCTAGCAGGAGTCGGTCCTCCTGCGCGTGATCCACATCGCGAATTTGTCATGGATTTGGCGTGTCAGCTCATGAATGGCAAGTGGATCGAAGCTCCCAGCGAGGGTCGTATGGTGTACGGAACTAGTTCACTAAACGATGTCGTGGATGTGGAAGGCGTTGTGCCGACGCCAGTGTCGACCCCCAGCGCGAACGTTCCCGTCCAGCGATGCACTGCCGTTGCCTCGAAGCAAATTCACAGCAAGAAGAGCCGGAAACGACGCAGATGTGTTGTGTGCCGCTGGGAGGATCGCTACCCTACAGAGGTAACAACATACTGCCTTACTCACAGTGTGTCCTTGTGTCAAGAAGTAAACGAGAAGCCCCCAACGAGCTGGATGTGTCCACAGCAATCTTGGACATGTTGGGATAAATTTCACAGGTTTTATTTGCTCCAAGATCTGTTCACCGTGAAAGGTAACATTCGCAGGGGCTCGTCTCTAGCTCAAGCTAAAAGCACTGCTGCTGAAAGTAATCCTACCAAGCGCAACCTACCTGAACCAAGCCCAAAGCCAGACGTTGTGCGTCAAATTATCTTATAGCTTCTGTCGTCGGTGGGTGAGCTGCTGAAGCTGGCGCGATGCTGGCCAGGTTGTGCTGCTGCTGGATGGGATGGTTGTGCCAGGTGATGGTCGGGATGATGGTGTGAATATGCTGTCGGCCAAGCTATTGGTGTTCGTGCAGACGCGTTCCTCGCAGTGCTCAAGAAGTTTGTAGTATTGGTGGTTTTATCACTATCTTTTGTTGTAAATATAGATCGGGGTCAAATTAGACTTCCAGCTGCATTCAACCATCCGTTCGTCGGCTAGCTTCCAGCGGAGACAGAATGGTTGCGAACATCTACCACTGTGTCGCGGACAGAAGCGAGCAGTCGCAACAATAATTCGTGCGTTTGGCATGGCGCTAAGTTCTTGGGCTACAAACAGCTTTGCTGATTCTTCGAAAAGAAAGTAATTCGCGTAGATAATTGTAGCATCACAAGTTGGACTTCGTACAGATAGTGCCACGTCTCGTACGTCTGTAGCCTTCATGACCACCTTCCGCAGAAGTGGGAATGAATCAGCATGTCTTTGAATGTGCTTTTCTCCGAGAGTACACAAATCAGAGCGAACTTCGACCCCAACACATTTGCTGATGCAGGTAGTAAGAGCAACTTGAGCTAGTACATTGCCAATACCAGCGCCCACATCAAGAAAGATGTCATGCGTGTTCAATGGCCCCAGAGCCGTGATCATGGCAGCAACCCCGGATGGCAGCAACTCCCCCGCATTGTCTTGCGTTCTACCAGCGTCCTGGCGAATGTCTCCCGCAGTAATATTGCTAAATACCGAGGTCAGGACTCGTATTGCGTCATGCAGCGGGAGCAACGAAGAGCATGACGTCGCTGGCAATCGGGGAGGAGCCTGAAGTTCCAGCACTGCGCTGACCGACTGCGTTCCCAACGCATTACCAGGTCTCTTCACCACTGCGCACGCCGACGGCTCCAACGCGCAGATCAACTGCTCCATCGCCGGAGTGATCGACGAATCCGACGCGCCGCCCAACTGCTCCATCACTGCACTGCTCGACGGCTTCATCACCGCAGCCGACCGCTTCGTCACTGCGCCCATCTGTCGCCTCACTACTGCATTGCCTGATGGCTCCACCTTCCGCCTCACTGCTACGCTTCCTGACGACCCCACGTGCCGGGCATCTGCAGACGACAGCAAACACCGCTCTGGCGCTGATCCACCGAAAAAGCAGCGCGGAAAGTCCTTGACGAACTTACCATACGTCCGCTTGAGAGATGCGAGGCGCAGCCGAAGCTCGGCAGCTGTCCGCTTAGACTTGGTCATGCGACGCACCACGTAAGCCCATGTGATCCGAATGCCTTCCTTCTCAAACTCGTAGGCAATCTGAACAAGTTGTTTGTCTTCCCAATCGAGAAAGCTGGTGCGCATGGCTGAGGTAGTGCGTGTGTCTTAATTTAACTATAGCTCCACTGCAACTGAATGATGCATGTGTATAGCTGTTTGTAAGGCCACACAGTGACTGGCGCTGAGGGGAGGGTTGATTCGGTAAGATAAAAAAAATGATGGGGATCCTCAGTTTATGAACGCAAATGGGTGACGTCGCACGTATTTTAAAGAGCCAGACCAAGGCATGCGCTTGCACCCTCTGCTGTGATTGGTAGTAACAAAATACGTGAGTACGTCAGGCCTCAAAAAGCTAAAAGGGCACAAAATGCGCCCCTGGACACGTCTCATTCGCACCATGTTTTGCAAAAACCCTTAAAGGGCGAAAAAAGTATCCTTTTAGCGCGAAAGGGTTAACCCCTTGAGCCCGATGGCTTGTATCTTACAAGATAAGAACTTTTTCTTAACGTGGACCGTACACGTTAAGAAAAGCTGTACTTGTTTTTTGTATGCGTTGCTACATATTTCAAGTCAACGAGGGGTAGGTGGCGTGCCCTTGCCCTACCGCTAGGAAGCATAGATTTGGCATCGGGAAAGATCAGGATCAATATTAGAGTTTGAGGGTGATGATGGGGTGCGCAATATCGCCTATTAGAATTGGCAGGTGAGAAACCGCCGCCACTGAATTCTTCCTCACTTTCAGATACGCGGGCTAGCGCGCAGAACCCTCTCTGGATAGCAAAAATGGCGTTCCAAGCGCGATGGCGGGAACTGAAGAAGGCCGGATGGAACTCGAAGCGACCAACTGGCCTCTCGGACGACTTCATCTATCTCATGCCGGGCAAGACGAACAAGGACGTCCGCGGCGTGGACTACTTTGTCGGCGAGAACGAGCTGATGCACTATCTGGACCAACTCGACATCAGTAAGTGTAGCTGTGTTGATAACCAAATGCTATTACTAACGCTGGCTGGCTGCAGCTGAATTTGCCGCAGAGATGGCAGCGACGGGGGCGGCAAATAAGGCTTCAACAATCGAGCACGCAGGTGTGGTTTGCTTACGATGTATGTTATAGCTTTGTTTTTATCTAATCTTGTATTATTCCTTATCATGCAGCAACACCTGTAATGGAGAGCCCGCAAAGCCAACCCCAGCCATCGGTTGCCATTGAGACTTCTGGACCAGCTCAAACGCCGCATTCTCATTCGAAAGAGACGACGTTTGTCATTCACGGTGTTTCACCCCATGATACGTCTTATGTCGGCGGCAGTGAAGCTGAGGATTCACACCCTAGCTCGCAAGGTATGACCTTGTCTGGTACAAGTTAGCGTCCGTAGCTATCATGTATGTGTGGTGGCTATCATGTGCCAGAATTGACGGTCAGTCGGCGCAACCTTGAGCTGGATTTTGACGAGGCGAGTGAGAGTAATAACGCATCGGGCGACAACGGCGACAGTGACTCCGATTCTGAAGAGGACGACACAGTGGTTGGTTGTGATGAGGAGACGAAGGAAAATCCTGGTGATGCTACCAAAGGTTGGTAAACTTGTATGTACAAGTTAGCAATTCTGTCGTAACATGTATCTCTTGTATTAATTGCCATTCAGCAGAACCAAATCGCATTGCGGATACTGATGACCCGCTTACATTTGCGGGGTTTGAGTCAGACGCTGAAGATGACGATGGAGACGATGAAGACTCTTCTGTAGATGGCTTTGACGCTGGGGACGTGCAGCTTCCAGTCCCTCCGGGGATGCGCTTTGGAGATAACCTGATAGAAGCCACTGATGGTATGAACAACATCGCAGCGGGCACGGTGCCGGACGACTACCTGAAAGAGATGGGCATCAACGGCTGGAGTGATCTGCAGACGCATGGACCGTACGACATCTTATGGAGCCTTATGAGCCTAGACCGCCGAATGCAATGGATACTGACTATCCGAATCTGTATACCGGTGAATCGGGGCCGACGGCAAGGGCTCTTGAAGCACCCGCATCTCCGTCTGGGGCATTCTTCTACTTTATGCAGCCTGACTTGTGGGAAGATATAGCTGAAGAGACGAACAATTACTTTGAAGAGAAGTTGGAAGAGCGCGTGTAAGTTCAGTATTCAAGACAAGTGGCGCGTGAAAAGAAGCATCCTGAGTTCAAGCGCCAAACGACTGAGCGTATACACACCGAGTTGCTCAAGATGAAAGCCGTGACACCGCGGGACCTGTGTGTGTTTGTGGGGCTGTTGATCGCGCGGTCTATTGCCCCCAACAAAGAGAAGCTAGCACATCACTGGAAAGCTACAGACGAAGGGGCTATTCCGCGCGGGTGCTTCGGACAGCTCATGGTTCGCGATCGATTCATGCACGTATCGCGTAACCTGCACTTCAGTTGCAACGATGATGAGCGTGCTGCGAAAGACCGAGCATGGAAATTACGACCGGTGATCGACGCCCTACAGGATCGTTTTACTGCTGGCTTTATGCCACCTGCCACCATGGCCTTTGATGAGGCGATGCTGCCTTCAAGATCCACCTTCAACAAGATGCGTGTGTACCTCAAGGACAAGCCGCACAAGTGGGGCACCAAGCTTTTCATGCTGTGCTGCTCCACAACGGCGTACTGCATTCGGTGGGTATCGGGCGTGCCTTCGGGCACGATCATTTTTTTTTGATCGCCAAGTTATCTTATCGTGTATCATACTCTCTAACTATTTTATAACATGTACGATACAGCTTTTTTGAAGTGTACTGCGGGAAGAAGGAGAGAGGGGACCAGGGCAGGTCAACTGACTTCAAGTCTGGCCCTGCAGCTGTCGTTCGAAATCAGCAGCATGTCTTTGGTCCTACTGCTCCAACAAATGGAGAGATGCGGCTCGCCGTCACCGATCGGTTCTATTCTTCGGTGCCATTTTCCATGTAGCTTCTAAATATGGGGTTTTACTCCGTTGGTACTGTCCGTACTGACCGTCTAGGACTGAGCACACAATTGATTCCGAAGAAGAAGAAAGGTGAGAAGCAGTAGCCGCCGAAGATCCCGAAGAACCGCCCAGCGAGCATTGAACGAGGTACTTTTATTGTCGCCGACGCATTGCAGATTCCTGGTATGCGCTTGCTGCGTTGGTGGGATACCCGTGCGGTGCACATGCTGAGCACCGGTGGTAGTGTGGAGACGAATCGTATCGTGCGTCGAGAGAAGCTGGCGTGTGAGCAGACTGAGGTTGCGTGCCCGCGAATAGTAAAGGATTACTAGACGTTCATGGGCGGTGTGGATGTTCACGATCAGCTGCGACTCCAGCGGTAAGTGTATATCTGCCTTACCCTACCTGCTAACACTGTATGATACACGCAACAGGTACTCGCTGCAGCTTTGCATCAAGTACAAGAAGTACTACAAGTCCTTGTTTCTTGGACTCACAGATCTAGCCATTATCAACGCCTACATTGTCTACAACGCTCGGCGCGCAGCCGCAAATCTCTCCAAGGTTCGCCATGTGAAGTTCATGAAGCATCTTCATCTGGAGCTGTGTCAGCTCCGTGAAGAAGACTGGGATCTGCTACGAAGCAACGAGGATCTTCAAGTGGCGCCACAGAAGACAGCAAACAGCAGCAGGATCTGACGTTCTGCCCACAAGGCTCTGCAGAATGATGAATGGCGCCCCGGTAACAATGGAGTAGGAAGGAAGAGACGCACAAGAGCCTACAAGGTATGCTCACTTCTGAAGGGCACCGATAATGCTCGTGGCGGTGATTCGTCCGTGTACTGCAGCAAGTGCAAGCTACCCACCACGACCAAAAAGCCAATGGCGTGGCGAGTGTTTTTGTGTGAGAAGATGCGGCACGCCAGCCGATGTCCTGCTTTGATGTTTGGCATAAGGCTTGGCGGGATGGCACACTCGCACCAGCGCCCAGACGCGACGGCAAGAAGCGTATGATCCGTGCTCGAGGTCCTGCAGAAAGCCAAGTGAGCGATATGAGCGAACTCGAGGAGGAGAAGGAGCAAGCAAGTGATGAGTCGACGCTGGACAGTCTCCACCAGCCGAAGCGGGCTCGTCACGCAACGGAGCAGGAGACGACTGACTGAGCTGCTGATTGTGTCCTTCGTTTCATATTGAATTTTTGTATACTGCAATGTCACGCAATCCAACTCAATTGCATCTGTTCTTGCTACCCTCTGCTATACACACGGTAGTCGCGGCTGTGTTTGCGTCTTTCATAACTTTACCATACAATTTAGCTTTATTTTATGCACAACATGTTATCGCTCGTACCTTGTATTGATAAGTGCCTCTGAGTTGGAACATACACAATAGAGAGCAACACACCAATCGTGGGTTAGGTTTAGCGTGAGGCTATCTACTATACACGTTACCAAACATATAGACTTTTGTATTTAACCCTTACCGCGACATACACGATAGAACGAGTAGGGCTTAGGTTGATGGGGGCCGAAAACACGTCCGGGCTCAAGGGGTTAATTTTCGATTTACTCTCACCATCGCTGAGATTTACTAAAGTTAAGCCGCAACCGTTCAATACCCCCAGACAAGAGCTATCGACACGACAAACTCAGTCCCAACTCTCTCGAAATGGATACTGTAATACCACATCAGCACAACACCAGAAGGACAAGTGAATGGAGGATGGATATTACTAAGAGAGGAAGTAGATAGGAAGTGGCATGAAGTGGCAGCAACAAGCATCAGGTTCTCAACCCAAGGAACTAGACAAGCTAACGCAGTGAAAATACTGGACAATGGGCTCCAAGAACTCAAGGAAATCGGAGACGTACAGTACGCGCCGAAATTATAGCCGCACCGGACAAGCGGAGCTCTTGCGCCGGGAACTGAGAACTTCCTGTAAACTGACGGCTCCGAGGCCGTCGTAAAGGAATAGAAAACTTATGCAGCAAGCGAAGTTGAAAAAGACCAAGATGGCTTGGAGCCAGGAGGCAAAATCTGGTTTCAGGTCGGGTCAGAAGTATAGCCGCACTTGGTATTATAAAGTTCAGTGGAGTAATAAACAAAATTGAAGGGCTATTAAACGTAATAAATGAGACCTGTGGACAGCTTTGTGAAAGACCTTTTAGAATCTGTTCTTGGATTCGTGAGGAAGCTGGAAACGATGCCACGAGGCAAGCAGCTAACCGAGGAGGAGTGCATGAAAATAAACGCACACTTCAGAGGCGGCAAAAGCAACCGAGAGATCGGGAGGCTCATCAGGCGCGACGAGAAGGCTATGAGGAATTACTTGAAGCGCGGGAAGGCGTCGTCGGTGACGAAGAGGACAGGAAGAAGGCCGAAAATAGTTGGCCGGGAGGCCAGGCGCGTCATTCGACTGGCAATTGTCCGAAACCTGTCCGCCCAAGAGATCGCAGGACTGCTACCATCGAAACCAAGCAAGTATACGGTACTCCGCGTACTGCGTAGCAACCGCTACGTCACGTACGCGAAGAGAAAACTCACCCCTGCCATCAAGCCGCATCATAAGAAGGCTAGGGTCGCTTTGCGGAGCGTTACGCCGGTAAAAGGGTCTTTTGGAGACGCGTGCTGTTCACGGATGAGAAGAAGTTCAACTTAGATGGCCTGGATGGGTTTAGATTCTACTGGCACGACTTGCGAGCAGAACCCAAACTCATGTCGAAGCGGGTCAATGGTGGCGGAAGCGTCATGATTTGGGCGGGGGTGAGCTGGCATGGCAAAACCGAGCTGCTCTTCCTGAAGGGGAAGCAGAACTCTGTCAAGTACACCGAGACGCTGACCTCCAGCATGCTTCCTTGCCTTCGAGAACTGGGGTCAAAATTGGGCAATTTGACCCCAATTTTCCAGCAGGATAACGCGTCCGTACATGCCTCGAGGCTCACCAAGGGATTCCTAGCCACCCATAACATCGAAACGCTGCCGTTGCCTGCCACGAGCCCCAATCTGAACATCATAGAGAACGTGTGGGGGCTCCTGGCTCGCCGGGTGCACGCCAACGGGCTCCAATTTGACAAGCCTGCCGACTTGATCAGACAGATCACGTTGGAATGGTCTCGCATTGACCCTGCGTATGTTAAGAAGTTAGTGCGAAGCGTCCCGAAGCGTCTGGAAGCGACGCGGCTGTTAAAACGAGCCAAGACAGGTTACTAGAGCCGTTAGCATGTAGAGCTTCCAAGTGCGGCTATACTTCTGACCCGACCTGAAACCAGATTTTGCCTCCTGGCTCCAAGCCATCTTGGTCTTTTTCAACTTCGCTTGCTGCATAAGTTTTCTATTCCTTTACGACGGCCTCGGAGCCGTCAGTTTGCAGGAAGTTCTCAGTTCCCGGCGCAAGAGCTCCGCTTGTCCGGTGCGGCTATAATTTCGGCGCGTACTGTAGCAGCGACGTACCTCCGAATTGACAGTGTGGATAAAACAACCCAGAAGGCCCTCAGTGCAACAACAAAGAGCGACAGCCCCATCCAGGAACTGGACCACGAGCTACAGCGTTTCTTTGTTGTGCAATGGAGCACACCAGCAAAAGCTGACCTGGAAGCAGCTCGGACACTGACGAAAACACAAACGACACGACAATTCAACTTTCAAAACCCCAGTACAACCCCAGATACAATGCAGGAATACCTTGCCAACTTCACGCTACGAGATCAACCCGAGACAACACTACCAAGACAGATAAACGGCATCAAGTCGCGTTTATCAAAAGGCTTCTATAGGAATAGCATAAACATCAAATAGAAGGCCACTTACCCTTGAAATTCCCGCCAGACAAGGCCACGAATTGAGCCACAAAGGCAACTTCAAGACAGCAAAACGCCCGCAGAAGAGAGAGGAGTCCTGACGAGTGTCAAAATGGCGGTGAAGACGACGTACTGGGCGCAGATGCAGAAATCCGAGGACTTCGTCAAGAAGGCGCTCAAGTTGGACGGACTGACAAAAGGTGCGATGAAGGCCAACCCCAAGTACAAATACTACCAGAAATATGTGTACAAGGCGCAAGGAGTCGAGATGGACAATTGGGCGTTTAATGAGGTGAATCCGACGACAATCTGGAACAAACTGGGGTTGGGTACCATGTCTGTGGCTCAACGCGAGGGGAGCGACGCGCTGAAGATCTACGCGCGCTACGCGAGGAAATACGACAGCGTTGTTTACCATAGTGGGTACAAGGCTTACACTCCCAGCACCGACGCAGAGATGGATGTCCTCCTGAGAGTGTGGGCTCAGGCTGATAGGTCTACCGACTACGTTCGAAAACGCCTGGGGATATACAGCAACGTCATCGTGGCAAGGTCCGACTACGAGAAACTCGACAAGTTCAAGAGCTACAAAGGCCAAAACTTGTACCAGGGTCTTTGAACTCGTTGCTCAGCTTATTAGGCGCCTTAACAGTTTCTATATCAGTCATACAGACATTGGGGCAAAGTATTGGTAATAATTGAAGAACTTCTTGCATAGGGGAAAGTTATGGCGAATGTCAGCATCGGAATAGCGCGTACGGGATAACCCCGCGCGAGCCATGCCATCACGCTCCCATCAGAAGCTTCGTCTCGCCATGGCAACTAAAACGGCCACGCTTTTTCGAGATGCTCGGGGAAGTGATCGTCGCTTATCGGTACTTCGGTGCGGCCAAAATTGTCCTGGTCGTTGAGGGCGGCACGAGCTGCGTCCGCGAGCTGATCCCACATGATCAAACCCTGGAACTGGCCCAAATCGACATACGTGTTTAGCCCAGCGCTGCCGAAGGATGGAAGATAGCGATACAGCATCGGCGTTGTGCCATTTCTAATGGACTCTGCAGGCGCATATTTGTGGCCATACTTGTTCTCGGACGTCGATAGGGATAGCCCCAACACTTTGGAGGTCTCAACGTCCGGGTTGTCGATCCACACAACAACATTTGACCAGTCATGACGCCAATAGGGACATTTATCCCAGAATCCCTTGGGGAAGTACCAGGCGTACATGATGGCCCAGACGTCGTTGTACCATTCGGCACGGCCGTAGACCTGTGAGCCCAATGAAGGAAGCTTACAGCCGGAATCATCCCCGGTTCCTTTCAGCCCTCCGCTGGGCTCGCCGGCAGCGTTCACGGCGGGGTACGAGACGCACCCTTCTTGGATAAAGAGTTTCGGCTTGAATTTGACACCAGCTTTTTCGGAGATGGTAACAGGTTGCGGCTGAGGAAACGGTTGTACTTTGTCGTGGTCAATGGAGTCGGCCTTGATGGAGAAGAGCGCGACAGTCACAACGATAAAGAATCGGCCGATGTTCATTGCTGGCGCTTGAAAGGTAGAGGTGAGCTTGTGACTGGCGGAGAGGATTAACAAGTGAGCCCCAGACCAGGAGACCTGTCCATTACGGACGGCTGTATGCCGTTCCCTGCCGTCTATAAAGATGCCAACACCAATGAAGGGCTGAGCGCGGTTACGGTGGGTACATCCTACGAGTGTTCGAGCTCTCCTCTCGGGCCCCAGGTTTACGGCCGCACGACGGAGCTGAGCGACAAATGGGCCGTCATGTACGCGTAATACTTTCCGAGAGACCGGACGAAGATCCCGTCTTACTTTGGCCATCGCCGTGGCTGGGAGCATGCTATTGTATGGCTGGACAACCCCTCCACGAGCTCGACGGTAGTGGGCGTGGCGATAACGGAGGCATCCAATCGGTACCGGACGTGCGTACCTCCTGCTCCTCAAGTGCTGAACGGGACTCGCTTCAAGCTTGAATACACTGTGAAGTTTGGCTCTAGCCACTACCTGAAGAACATCAATTAGTCATGTGGGACGATCTGACGGACGACGTACGCTCGGGGCTGGAAACTGCGGACTTCAACGCCAACGAGGCGCCAATGAACGACGCTAACCTCATGTCAAACGTCGAACAAGCTGATCCATGGGAGTAAAGCGAATAATTTGAAAGGCCACACGAATAAACACGATAATCACCTTCGACAACATCTTCTTCATCGTCCTCCGTTCTCAAACTCCGATGCGCTCCATCTCTGGGATACGAGAAACACTTCGACAGAAAAGCACCTGAGCTGCCACTTCAATGTCCAGTCGAGCCTTCTTCTCTCGCATCAGTTGGCCATAGTTTGTAAACGCTTCTTGGAACGGCGTTGACACGGCACTAATGCACAGATACTTCTTGGCGAGTCGCGCTAGCGACGGGAAAAGTCGCTGATAGCGACTCCACCACTCCAGCGGGTCGTGCTCGGTCTCATCTGTAGCCGGCAGAGACGGCGAGTCCAGAAATTGCTGCACCTGGGCCTTTAACTTGTCGAGCTCGGTGGCAGGCTCGTCAAGCGGGAAGAACTCGTGCAACAGAGCTGCTGCCTTCTTGTTGGCAAGAGAGGCGCTTGTTGCCGATGCAGTCGAACCTTTGGCGTTCCGATCTTGTTTCTTCTGCTCGTCGCTTTGATCGTCTTCAGTAGATGAGTCGTGCTGGTGCTGGCCATCATCGACGCCTTCATCGTCCTTGTCATTCACGCCGAGAAGCAAGTAAAGTGCCTCGATGAGTCGTTCCTTCTCTGGTGCTGGCAAAAACGGCAGTGACTTGAAGCGTGGGTCTAGTAGACACGATAAATACGGCGACGATGGAGCTTGTCCTGATGAGCAGAGATCCATGTTAAGGTTGCCGACGATAGTATGACGAACTGTCGCGACAAGCGGATCAGTCACCCACGCCCCCGCATCCGCTAAATGCTTTTTCAAAGAGTGCAAGAGCGGATACACGATCGACAGGCCAGGATAAGCGAGCGGCGAGACGTGCACTAGTCCCTCAATAGGATCCAGAAGTCGTGCCAACTGCTTCAGCGCTGCCCACTCTTCCGGAGAAAGCTCACAACACACAAAGCGTAGCTGCATCGGTCTTCGAGCAGGATTCGTGTCGCTCTCCAGTCCAGTTTTGTAGCGCAGTAACATAGGCTCCAACTCCACGATGCGGCACATCATCTCCGTCGTTGAGTTCCACCGATCATCAAAGTCACAAATTACAGGTCGGGCTTCGCCACTGTTTCCGCTCGACGGTGTCGGAGTTACAGGTGTAGAAGTCTGAGCGGAAGATGCTGCGTCGTCTGCTACTGCATCTACGTTGTGGTCTTCCTTGGCACCGTCCAATTCGTCGCCCATAGTCATGCTGCCGCTGTCTGCGATGCTTACGCTGACCCCATCGGCAGTAGCAGCGATGGATGCGGCTTGAGCTGACGCTACTGAGGCTGCAGAGGCTTCCTCACCCATGCTGCGTTGTAAAGCAAGGAAAATCTGGTACTCCGAAGGATTCTGGATGAAATAGGACACATAGTTCCGGCACCTACGGGTGAGGTCAGCACATTCGCGCAAACCGCTGGAGACAGCACCCTCAAGCTCTTCCACAAAGCACCGGACGACAGCTAAACCCGGGTACTCGCTGTGGATCGCTGTCGCTTCAGCCTCTGCTTCCGCCTGGGCTTCTGCGACAGTTTGTGCGCTGTCGCTCTCGTTATCTTGTGCATTATTGGTAGTTGGGGTGTGAGGCCGCATCGTTAGAGCTGCGACTTTGGACGACGGGATATCCCACTTGTCCATGACGTCCCGGAGTAGTGCGATCGTATTCACGCGCTCGTCCAGCGGCAACACGTACACCTCCAAAACGCAATCGCGACGCCTGAAACCACGCGAGATCCAGTGGCCACTTACCGTGAGCACATTTTGGCCAAACGCAGATGTCCAGTTGTTCAGAGATAAACTCAGAACTTCGACATCCGCCATGACCTCCTTCAAAATCTCGCGCTGCGAATAGTACAGATTTGCCAGCGCCAGCTTGATCGTGTCTTCGGACGGGAGTTTAGGCACGGACCCGCCCATCCCTCCACCTCCAAAACCCAACGCGCCTCCATATCCAAAATTCAGACCAGGCGTCGGCCACTCTGTAGATCCTCCAAACAGCAGCATACTCAACTCTGTGCCCATATGAGAGACGTCCAGCGGTTCGTACTGAGCAATCAGGTACTTCAGTAACCTGTGCGTGAGAATCTTCTGGTTCGCCGCGTGGTTCGCCGCAGCGCCGCCATTGCCGGCGTTAACCCCTGGCATGTTGCCGCCGATACTGGAGCTGTGTCGTCGTCCTCGCAGCCCCGCAGTGGACCCCGTCACTGTCGAGTAGTCGAAGAACCTCTGGTCCAGTCCGACGCCCATTTCGTCGTTCAACTCGAAGCCTGCAGGGAACTGCAGAGCACCCGACGTGGCCGTCGCAGCCGCCGAGCCTGGCATCGTCACGAACCCTGACGGATCGAACTCTGCCGCTGCAACTCCAAGTGCAGCACTCGCCGAGCCAATGGCCGCAGCTGCATCACCCTGATCCACGACCAACTTGCGTCTCTTGGAAGCTGCGGAGCCTCCGCTGGCGGCTCGTCGTCTCGCAGTCCTCAGCTCCATCAGCTGGTGTCTCTGTTTGCCGCCCAAGGGCTCCCCAGGCGACAAACTGCCCAGCATCCCGGCCGTATCCGACGGTAATAAAAGACCCGAGTTCGTGGCCGCCGGTGACGTGACCATCTGCCGACGCTGCTGCTGGTGTAGCCCTCGCGGGTATTCGTAGTCGGCCGCGCACTTGCCTGGCGCATACTTGTGGTGCTTTTTCCGCAGATGGCGGTTCATGGTGGACGTCCCGCCAGAGTAAGCGAAACGCGTCGTCTGAGATGGACACAAGGTGCAGATGACGAACTTGCCGCTCGCGTCCTTGACAAAGTAGTCCCAGATGAAGCTCGGGAGGACCATTGCGGCCTCGGCCTTGTCGCTGCCCAGACGCCCCCCGCGACGGCGAGAGGAGATGGACGACGACATGGACACCTCGTCCACGTGCTCATGCTGTTGCACGCTGGCGCCCTCTTGCGGGTCCACGGAAGCGCCCACGCCCACGTCCTCCGCCGCCTTCTCTTCAACTTCGTGCGGAGCCTCGTGCGGTTCGTCCAGGACCGGGCCGATTAGCTCCATCGTGAGACCGTGGTTGTCTTGCGAATGTATGGCTCTGCGGTTCACCCGAAATCGACCAGTCACACGGCGGAGCAATAAAAGTATAGTGTAACCAACACAAGACAGATGATGTAGCGTACACCTAATGTAGCCAATTACATCAGAGGGAAATGAAAGTAAGATTGATGGTCTTGTAGCCTGAGTTCCAACGACCGTTAAAGCTGGCTGTAACACCTTCGGTTATCGTCGTACAACACGGTTGCCATCGTTCAGTGAGACTTTCCATGCGAATTCCAATAGAATCTGACTGCGAATACAGCCTTGGTGATTGCGCGACTGTCAACCAAGTTGTCCAATTCTTTTGGCGGGGTGACTCATTGGCAAGGAGTCGTTGCCCATTTCAAGAATGGACACTACATTGAATGAGAGGACTGATTAGGTGAAGTAGCTCAGCCCGCTGTCTTGTACGGGAAGTGTTTCGTCTTGGCGTGCTTAGAAATTGGAAACTGGTTCACGTAGGTTTGATGATAAGTGGCCTTCTATTTGCTGTTATGTGATTGATTTACGATGGTGGTTTTATGAGTGGTACAGTGTATTTTGTAGTTGATGCTGTCAGGTGCTTGCTGCTCCTTGGATGCGACTCAGCCTCCTGCCCCATCGCCTTTTACAACGCGATGACAGCGAAAACAGTGGCACGGCGCGATCCTGGCTCGTCCACCGTCGGTGCCGCGTCTGAAGTGGTTCCCCTTGCGAGGAGCCCGTGCGTCGCTCATATAAATCATCGTCGCCCCTCTTGCGAAATATTGACGGACTCGCGTCGCAGGGCTGTGGCGGCGAGTTTCGTTTGCGCCCGCGCAGCGTCAATCCTCACACTTGTCAGGAGCAAGCAGAGTGGGAGTTCTTCGCCTGGGCAGGTCTCAGCGCCGTTGGAGCTAGAAACAGTCTGCAGCATGACCTGGGACGGAAGAGGGCAAGAGAGTGAGATCACGGCTTGAGCTCTCTGGTTCCACCACGAGACACGAGCGGATCAATCCAGCACGACCAGTGCTCATGGCCATTGACCACCTCGCCTGTCCTCGTAGATGAGCCTTACGACCCACAAAAGAGACCCCAAACTTCGAATCGAAGCCGTTAGTCGCTTTTCGCCAGTTTGCAGCGAGTTGTACGCCACGTCTCGAAGACGCCTTTGTCATGGCGCGAACAGGCAACGGCACCTCATTCGCACCTTCAAGCCTTCTTGCATCCTACTGGTGTCTCTACAGGCTGTAGACTACAGTAGAGCGAGCAGAGCCCGTTGAATGTGTGCGCGTGACTTGGTCCGGACGTTCCTTCTCGGGTGTATCAGCGCGGCTACTATTCGGGCCTTCTATTTGATGTTTAACAGCGCGGCTACTATGGACACGTTGTCTGCTACGGTAGCAGCTCTTGGAAGGGGAAAGACAATGCACAATCTTGTAGAAATTGCAGCCCATTCATATGCGTAGGGCGGGTTGTATTTGGTTCTAACACGCAGCGGTATGGTATAGTACACTAGGTCACTCAAAGGACCGGACGGGGACACCACGAGTGGACATCGAAGAAACGCAGGCTCTAGCAGGAAGTGCCCATGCAGTCCAGCGGCAGTCGAGCGAAGGCGCGACCAGCCTCGGTGAGCTCGACACTGGTACTGCTGCTGCTGTGGCTGAGCATGGTCATGACCTTGGCAGCGACCTCATCGGCATCAGCCGCAGATGACGACCGAGAAGCTGACGGCGAGCGGCTGCGGCTGGAGGGCGATCGACCGGCCTTGGCGCGCTCAAGCGCGCGCTCCTGGCGGATGCGCTGGGCGTCCTCACGCGCGACGGCCGACCAGTTGATGGCGTTCTTCTTGGACTTCATGAGGCGGTAGGGCCAGACGATGCCGAGGCGCCGGCAGTTGCGCTTGATGGTGACGGTGGCCACGCCGAGCTGCTGCGCGGCTTCACGCTGGGACATATGGAAGTACTTGGCCATCTCCTCCGTGGTGAAGTCGAAGACGACGCGGCTCTTGCGGATCTTCTTTTGCGGGCTGGCCACGGGGTGCGCGCGCGCCTCCATGGTGGTCGTGGTGGGGGAGGCCAGTTGCGATGACGACGGAGACATCGTGGGCGGCGTCGACGTGAAGGTGTTGATGGTCATGGGTCGGGGCAGGTCGTTGCTGCTGCTACGGAAGGCGGACGGACCGCAGTGCAGCGGGTGCAGCACGTTGAAGGTGGGGAGCGCCGCAGCGCACGTGGGGAATGGCATGGTGCTCATCATGGCGGAAGGCGGAGGGCTAGACTGCTGTTGCTTGCGGGGCTCCGAGTGAATTCGCGAATGACTTGTTCCGACCGCCGCACGCACGCAGCACGCATTTCGGCGGCGGAGGCAAAGGCCGACTACGGCGAAATTCCAGGCGCGCGCGGCGGGTCAGTGCGCCACTTACCCCTTCATCCGGACACACGGACTCCTCGCTGATTAGCGCTGACACGAGCGGCACTGGCGCCAACCGGCCCGACGCTCTTCTCTCGGCGCCATCGCCTGTCGCGCCCCGAAATCTTAGTCCGCAGACGCGGCGCTCGCGAGTCTTGCCCTGCTTGGGGTGTGGCTGTGGGCGGCCCACTGGCGATAAATGAGCCTGCTACAGTGGGACGTGACCCCTTTGAAGTTGGAATAAGACAATATAGATCGCTTGAACACTCACTTTTGCAGAGGCGAGCTCGACAAACTGAACCCAAAATGGCTGCACTCTGCGACGCGCTCCCATTGGCGGTCACGACCTGGACGCCGTCTCTAGGTCGGCGCCCATTGGCCTGCCGCGTCTTAGGTCCACATTGAAACCTAGCATGAAGTGCACATGAAACACGCGCCACGACGGACTTGTCGGTGAGTAATATTTGACAGTGCCAATGCAGCAAGAAGCTGCCACTGCCGCGCTGGGCTCACCCAGAAGCGCCCCACGACACCTGGTTTGGCGGCTCGCGCGCTGCGCACCAGGCCCAAGCGGTCGGCGTCGGCTCGATCTGGCCACTCGGCCCAAACGGACCGCCTCAAGTGGCCGCTCCCGCACTCGTGTCTCTGCTGGGTCACAGTTTTGCTTGAAGGAAGGCCTAGCGCGCTTCCGAAGGACAGGCCGTTTCGGCCGTCACGGGCGTCGCACCATTGCGTGTGGATAAGATGCGATGGATCTCCAGGATGACACCCATGCGACCTGCACTCGCTCGCTCGCGAAAACTATCCATCTAGCCCACTTCAACGTGATCAAGCCAAACCTGTATTTGCGTCCGACCAGCAGCGGCCACCCGATGCTCGGCGCATATTCTGCACTGACCGGCAGCGCCGTATCAGCGGTTTCAGCGTCACCCCCCGTGTTTCGGAGCCGCACAAAGCGCTCGACAGGCGTGTGCTCCCGAAAAGACCTTCATCTCAGACAAGTGTGTAGGAGTTCAGCGCTCGAGTGAGCTCCGCTACTATTTCCAGCCTAGACTTGAGTGAAGTTTCTGTTCTGCGCTTCTGCCATCCGTGCGTAACTCCGGACAGCCACGCGCGCACCGCCGAAACAGATAGCTTCAACGGCGTTGGAGCAAGTCTGGCGCTGGCGTCTTCGCCATGAAGGTTAAGAAGCATCAAGCAGGCTGAAGTGGCCAGTATCGGGTTGTTCCCCGCGCGTGGATTTCGGTCCACATATATGGCTATCCGCGCGCACGTGGAAATTCATTCGTGCTGGCAAAGAATCCTTCAGGTAAAAGGAGTGATCCCGTGTGCAATTGTGTTGGTATCCTCTTGGTGGTTTGTACTAGTGTGTTACTAGTAGCTGACTAGTGGCTTCGCTTTTGCCGGGGTCACATGGCAGGCAGAGATCGCATGGCTAATATGGATTGGAACTGCAGCCATGACAGGAGGCGCTTCCTATACTCCACGTTGGCCTCTAAGTGAGTGGTGTGCCATCGTACAGCGTAGGAAGCTGAACCACGACGGGCTTCATTACGGTTTTCCACCCATGCGCTCGAACCCATGCAATGCAGTTGCAAGTAGCAGCGTATGTACCTGAAGCCCGCCGTCGGCGATCGTCTGGCTGGAGATCACCACCACTGTCTTCCTGCCCTCGTGGTCCCCACCGAGAGGCTGGTGTCGTCGCGTGGCCCCCCATGCACCGAGTTGGTGCGGCCACCTTAGACAAATGGAAGAAGCACGTCGATACTTGGCATATGGATACGAGTGGCGGGATCTCCACAATACTTGCGGCTTCGGACACAGCGCGCTCAGCAGAGGGCGGGAAAGGTACCGGTAGTGCGATACAATAAATAGTCTCTTTTTCTAAAACAAAAAATGTATTATTGGAAAAAAGGTATTTACGTAATAAAAGAACTTTTGTTTTTGGATGCCAAAGCTCCTGGTCCGAGGACTCCGCTGAGAAGGTGACTGGCCCAATCGGGTCCTTTCACTAGCTACAACTACGGCTTTAGGCAATTCAAGCGAATGACCTTCATCGACGCGAGCAGGGCTGCCGTCGCTGGCAAACCAAAGTCAGCAATACCACACGCTTCCCGGACATTCCTTAACACGACTCACAGGCCACCACTGCTTCACTTACGCAACACCATCGACAGCAGGAGGAGGAAACATTGGATGCACCGGAATCTCTCTCGGATCGGCGTCAAGCTTGAACGTCGTCGGACCGAGAGGTAGTGATGGTGCCCAGCGACTGGAAATACACGCTGGTAACTGGCTGGTTTGTCATGATGTTGCCTTGCTCGTTTGCCAATGAAGAGAGCCCCGTACAGTCCGGCAGGCGCACTGTTATTCAATTCGCTGGAGGGCGACACCAGGCACGCCGCTCGCGTTGCAGAGCACCGCCTGCGTGGGCAGTATGGGTCTGGACACCGTACTCACCAGATCAACTCGATAACCAAGCGCATCTTAGTCAAAAGCTTAGTCAGCCTGATCGGGTGAGCCACGGGACCAAATTGCCATATTGCGCGTGTCAGCGAGGCGAGAGCACCGCTCATTGTATCAGCATCCGATTTGTATCTCGCTGTCTCCTCTCATTCAGTCCAGAACGGTTGTCCGCGGGCCCCACCAAGTTCAGCGTTCGCGGGGTGGACCTCGCACGGGCATCGCAACACCACCTACAGAGAAGGAGCTCAAAGCACTTTCAGCTCCTGATGTCGTTCGTTCGGGATTCTCAGCGACGCTCGGACAATTCAGTAGTCGCTCCAATAATAAATATTCCTCGTAAAGTAGAACCAATAATTATTGTCAGATATTAGTTTGCTTTTTTTTTTACTGTAGACACAATAACATATTTTTTGTATTAGAAAAAGAGACTATTTATTGTATCGCACTACCGGTACCTTTCCCGCCCTCTGCTGAGCGCGCTGTGTCCGAAGCCGCAAGTATTGTGGAGATCCCGCCACTCGTATCCATATGCCAAGTATCGACGTGCTTCTTCCATTTGTCTAAGGTGGCCGCACCAACTCGGTGCATGGGGGGCCACGCGACGACACCAGCCTCTCGGTGGGGACCACGAGGGCAGGAAGACAGTGGTGGTGATCTCCAGCCAGACGATCGCCGACGGCGGGCTTCAGGTACATACGCTGCTACTTGCAACTGCATTGCATGGGTTCGAGCGCATGGGTGGAAAACCGTAATGAAGCCCGTCGTGGTTCAGCTTCCTACGCTGTACGATGGCACACCACTCACTTAGAGGCCAACGTGGAGTATAGGAAGCGCCTCCTGTCATGGCTGCAGTTCCAATCCATATTAGCCATGCGATCTCTGCCTGCCATGTGACCCCGGCAAAAGCGAAGCCACTAGTCAGCTACTAGTAACACACTAGTACAAACCACCAAGAGGATACCAACACAATTGCACACGGGATCACTCCTTTTACCTGAAGGATTCTTTGCCAGCACGAATGAATTTCCACGTGCGCGCGGATAGCCATATATGTGGACCGAAATCCACGCGCGGGGAACAACCCGATACTGGCCACTTCAGCCTGCTTGATGCTTCTTAACCTTCATGGCGAAGACGCCAGCGCCAGACTTGCTCCAACGCCGTTGAAGCTATCTGTTTCGGCGGTGCGCGCGTGGCTGTCCGGAGTTACGCACGGATGGCAGAAGCGCAGAACAGAAACTTCACTCAAGTCTAGGCTGGAAATAGTAGCGGAGCTCACTCGAGCGCTGAACTCCAACACACTTGTCTGAGATGAAGGTCTTTTCGGGAGCACACGCCTGTCGAGCGCTTTGTGCGGCTCCGAAACACGGGGGGTGACGCTGAAACCGCTGATACGGCGCTGCCGGTCAGTGCAGAATATGCGCCGAGCATCGGGTGGCCGCTGCTGGTCGGACGCAAATACAGGTTTGGCTTGATCACGTTGAAGTGGGCTAGATGGATAGTTTTCGCGAGCGAGCGAGTGCAGGTCGCATGGGTGTCATCCTGGAGATCCATCGCATCTTATCCACACGCAATGGTGCGACGCCCGTGACGGCCGAAACGGCCTGTCCTTCGGAAGCGCGCTAGGCCTTCCTTCAAGCAAAACTGTGACCCAGCAGAGACACGAGCGCGGGAGCGGCCACTTGAGGCGGTCCGTTTGGGCCGAGTGGCCAGATCGAGCCGACGCCGACCGCTTGGGCCTGGTGCGCAGCGCGCGAGCCGCCAAACCAGGTGTCGTGGGGCGCTTCTGGGTGAGCCCGGCGCGGCAGTGGCAGCTTCTTGCTGCATTGGCACTGTCAAATATTACTCACCGACAAGTCCGTCGTGGCGCGTGTTTCATGTGCACTTCATGCTAGGTTTCAATGTGGACCTAAGACGCGGCAGGCCAATGGGCGCCGACCTAGAGACGGCGTCCAGGTCGTGACCGCCAATGGGAGCGCGTCGCAGAGTGCAGCCATTTTGGGTTCAGTTTGTCGAGCTCGCCTCTGCAAAAGTGAGTGTTCAAGCGATCTATATTGTCTTATTCCAACTTCAAAGGGGTCACGTCCCACTGTAGCAGGCTCATTTATCGCCAGTGGGCCGCCCACAGCCACACCCCAAGCAGGGCAAGACTCGCGAGCGCCGCGTCTGCGGACTAAGATTTCGGGGCGCGACAGGCGATGGCGCCGAGAGAAGAGCGTCGGGCCGGTTGGCGCCAGTGCCGCTCGTGTCAGCGCTAATCAGCGAGGAGTCCGTGTGTCCGGATGAAGGGGTAAGTGGCGCACTGACCCGCCGCGCGCGCCTGGAATTTCGCCGTAGTCGGCCTTTGCCTCCGCCGCCGAAATGCGTGCTGCGTGCGTGCGGCGGTCGGAACAAGTCATTCGCGAATTCACTCGGAGCCCCGCAAGCAGCAGCAGTCTAGCCCTCCGCCTTCCGCCATGATGAGCACCATGCCATTCCCCACGTGCGCTGCGGCGCTCCCCACCTTCAACGTGCTGCACCCGCTGCACTGCGGTCCGTCCGCCTTCCGTAGCAGCAGCAACGACCTGCCCCGACCCATGACCATCAACACCTTCACGTCGACGCCGCCCACGATGTCTCCGTCGTCGTCGCAACTGGCCTCCCCCACCACGACCACCATGGAGGCGCGCGCGCACCCCGTGGCCAGCCCGCAAAAGAAGATCCGCAAGAGCCGCGTCGTCTTCGACTTCACCACGGAGGAGATGGCCAAGTACTTCCATATGTCCCAGCGTGAAGCCGCGCAGCAGCTCGGCGTGGCCACCGTCACCATCAAGCGCAACTGCCGGCGCCTCGGCATCGTCTGGCCCTACCGCCTCATGAAGTCCAAGAAGAACGCCATCAACTGGTCGGCCGTCTCGCGTGAGGACGCCCAGCGCATCCGCCAGGAGCGCGCGCTTGAGCGCGCCAAGGCCGGTCGATCGCCCTCCAGCCGCAGCCGCTCGCCGTCAGCTTCTCGGTCGTCATCTGCGGCTGATGCCGATGAGGTCGCTGCCAAGGTCATGACCATGCTTAGCCACAGTAGCAGCAGTACCAGTGTCGAGCTCACCGAGGCTGGTCGCGCCTTCGCTCGACTGCCGCTGGACTGCATGGGCACTTCCTGCTAGAGCCTGCGTTTCTTCGATGTCCACTCGTGGTGTCCTCGTCCGGTCCTTTGAGTGACCTAGTGTACTATACCATACCGCTGCGTGTTAGAACCAAATACAACCCGCCCTACGCATATGAATGGGCTGCAATTTCTACAAGATTATGCATTGTCTTTCCCCTTCCAAGAGCTGCTACCGTAGCAGACAACGTGTCCATAGTAGCCGCGCTGTTAAACACCAAATAGAAGGCCCGAATAGTAACCGCGCTGATACACCCGAGAAGGAACGTCCGGACCAAGTCACGCGCACACATTCAACGGGCTCTGCTCGCTCTACTGTAGTCTACAGCCTGTAGAGACACCAGTAGGATGCAAGAAGGCTTGAAGATGCGAATGAGGTGCCGTTGCCTGTTCGCGCCATGACAAAGGCGTCTTCGAGACGTGGCGTACAACTCGCTGCAAACTGGCGAAAAGCGACTAACGGCTTCGATTCGAAGTTTGGGGTCTCTTTTGTGGGTCGTAAGGCTCATCTACGAGGACAGGCGAGGTGGTCAATGGCCATGAGCACTGGTCGTGCTGGATTGATCCGCTCGTGTCTCGTGGTGGAACCAGAGAGCTCAAGCCGTGATCTCACTCTCTTGCCCTCTTCCGTCCCAGGTCATGCTGCAGACTGTTTCTAGCTCCAACGGCGCTGAGACCTGCCCAGGCGAAGAACTCCCACTCTGCTTGCTCCTGACAAGTGTGAGGATTGACGCTGCGCGGGCGCAAACGAAACTCGCCGCCACAGCCCTGCGACGCGAGTCCGTCAATATTTCGCAAGAGGGGCGACGATGATTTATATGAGCGACGCACGGGCTCCTCGCAAGGGGAACCACTTCAGACGCGGCACCGACGGTGGACGAGCCAGGATCGCGCCGTGCCACTGTTTTCGCTGTCATCGCGTTGTAAAAGGCGATGGGGCAGGAGGCTGAGTCGCATCCAAGGAGCAGCAAGCACCTGACAGCATCAACTACAAAATACACTGTACCACTCATAAAACCACCAACATGAATCAATCACATAACAGCAAATAGAAGGCCACTTATCATCAAACCTATGTAAACCAGTTTCCAATTTCTAAGCACGCCAAGACGAAACACTTCCCGAAGTGGGCTGAGCTGCTCCAGCTCCTACTAGGTGTCCTATAATTGTGTCGGTACCCCGGTAGTGGTCGCCTCCGATTGAGAGGCTGTCAGATTCGGCTTGAATCGATCTCCTTTCTGGTTCATCATGTACCACAGCAGGATTCTAAGTCGCAAAAGATACAATCAATTACTTGTTGCAGCGATACCAATCTCCGTCAGCAATATCTTCGTAAGCAATACTTACTCGAGTTGTCTCCACTTCGCTGACTGCCCTGGTACACCGCGACTGTAGCGTCGGCACACACAAAAAAACGTTTTTTTTTAGTGATACAAATCTGATAGCACGGATGATATTAAGGGCACCAATCTCCTGTCTACGGTAAGGCTTATTGTACAAGGGTCGCAAGTACACATAAAGCCTGCAAGAGCGAACCAGAACATCGGAGCGATTGTGATGGATACTGCATGAACTGTTTGTAAACACACACACAAGAGGTGTCCGCCACGACAGCGTACATGCAACACTTCGGATCCGCATCCAAGACGAACTGTTGAAAACTAGCAGCGACAATACGTCGCTAGATAACGCTGAGGTAGTATCTATACAGTCTAGCGTTTTCATTATACAGTCTAGCGTTTTCATCTGAGACGCTGGGACCTCGAAAGCAAGCAGGCTATTCGGGACGACACAATACACCATCCCACCAGGACCTGAAAGTGGTGGTGATCATAGGCGATTTTTCGTACTCAAGTATTAATCGGCCGGCATACCTCAGAATGGTCGCAATCAAGAGTTTCAAAACACGTCCACTTGAGCTAAGCCCGCACCGATCCAGTTCATTTACGATTTATCCTTCGACCACAATTAAGTTTGTTTTAGACCATCGCTCTAAGCCTGCTCGCATCAGCCACTTGGGTCGCAAGTCTAGTATAAAAAAAACGTACACATATCCTAGTTACTCCGATTCTGAAAACGGCTCAGAGTGCCTTGGACAAAATTGAACGTCCGTATACCAGTAAGCCCGGCCGTCCATCCGTATGGGTGGCACCATGTTGATTTAGGGATTATACTCGCAATTGTAGATTTGCTCTATGTACGTTTAGAGTAACGTACTTGAGCTCTTGTTCTGGGGCTTTGGCGCCACGGGATTGCAGTGTAAGTTTGTGCAGAGCTGGGAAGCTCACTTCATGAGCCTGCCAAGTACAGACTTTGTTATCGTAAAGGAGAACTCTCGAACACAACGACATCGATGAGTTTATTATAGTGTCCGGCTCCCAGTCCCCAGTGGAGCGATCAAACAAGAGCACCTATTCATTCTTATTTGGTCGACGAATATCACAGACGAGGGCTCACCTGCCCCAGTCGGCACAGTGCTCCGGCTCGAGCCTTCAAGGACATTCACTCTCTCGCCACCAAGAAAAGCAGCATGAGCTCCATGAGGCCTCCGCTTCTAGAGGCTTCACCTGCCGCTGCTGCTCGTGGCAGCATCAGCGACGGTGACCAAGACGCAACAGCTCACAGCGACGTCGAACTAGAAGACGAGGACACGGCACCAAGTGACTCGGAAGATGAGGGATCCTCGCACTCGAGACGCCGACAGCGGATACACTTCGACGTGCAGCAGCTGCAAACCGTCTACCACCTGCCACTCAAGACGGTGAGCACTCGCGTCTGTGAGCCACCCGACTAGAAGTAGTTAGGCTAGAGCCCCCACTTTGTTGCTGTGAGAGTGATGGACGCGACGTTGAGGTGTGTTTCTGCTCAGGCGGCCGAACGACTCGGAGTGTGCGAGGCGGCGCTCAAGCGCATCTGCCGACGCAACCGCATTCACAAGTGGCCGTACAGACAGCTATCGTCCGTGCGCCGACGCATCGCCGACCTCAAGGAGCGACGTGCGGCGTCGCTGCTGGAAGAACGAGGCGTTGAGGGTCCGGAAGTAAGCGACTCACTGAGTTCTCTCATGGCGGAAGCGTTTGATGTCAGTCTACAACAATTGGAGGAGGAGCAAGCCCGGATCATCCAGTCCGCTCATCAACCGCGTCGTCCGAGGAAGACGATTCAGTGTCAAGCCACGAACCAGCGACAGCGACCGGAGACGTTGGCGGGTCACGTTCACTGTTTCCGAAGCAAGATTGCAGATCTGCCGCCGCTGGATCTGCGTCGAGTCGACCGCGACTTCCCGTTGCTGTTCCTCGCTAACGTGTGCGAGTCCGTCCGAGCCTATCACTAGGCAGCAGTAGTACTATGATGGCGTAAATCATAAATAAAAAAAAGAGCTCTCGGTGTGGTTTGACAACGAATTGCTCGTCTGCGCTTCTAATGGAACTACGACATCGTGCATCGCTTCGTTTCGGGGGAATATGTCCAATTATCACGTGGGTTGTGTAATGGATCGCCCTGTGAACGAGGAGTGCCCAATCCGGACGAGAACAGACCGATTGAAATACGCGACACCATTCGGGGAGCGAGGACAGAGGGCCTTACAGCTCGCACCTCTTTCGAATTTTATGGGAGATATGGGGCACTTCGTATGTGGCAAAGTCGGATTGAGCACGGCAGATATGGACGAACGTATCTACGCTGAATCGAGACCCAACGACTTGGCAAAGTGGTTTGCAAATTCCTCATGCGGCTCACAGATTCTACTCCCAAGGACATCCTCGAGCTTGCGGGGGATAGGTTGTTGTTTTACCTTTCTCGCGAGGCGCTCTCGTTTCCAGTTCGGAGAAGTGTCAAGCTCTACCAAGAGCTGGCGCTGTTGCATCCGACACATTTTAGCTTGGAGCAACTGTGTTTCAACGTCCTCGTCGATGAATTCAAGGATTACCTTTTGGGCCCATTTCAACGGGTATCTTCTCGACTACGTTGTCCGAACGCGAGTTTTTTTTCGAGGAATAATTATAATACCCTGTCGCCAGCAAACTATCTAAATGTCTTCCAGTTTTCATTATTCTAGGCACGCCAAGACGACACGCTTCACTTACAAGAAAGAGCGGCCGAGCTGCTCCAGCTACCAGTTAACAGATCCTCCAAGCGTCCAGACGGCCGAGTAGCATGTGCAATGGCGGCCTGTCACCTCTGACTGGAGTTGCCAGCTCGGACTTGAATCAACCTCCTCACTGTTCCATCACGTGCTTGATGCGCGCGACCCACTCGTCGTAGTGCGCTTCTGTCACAGCTTGCAGCAGGATCCTAGGTCGCAAACGATGGCATCCGTTAAGTTAGTTGTTGCATACCAATCGGCAGAGACTATGAAGTGAAGCTTACCTGAGCTGTCTCCGCTTGTTGCCCTGGATGAAGATCTGGTACAGTCGGTCTAAAATCGTGGCGCTGTCCTCCTCTGGCTGGCGTTCCTCTGGAGACTTGTGCGGGAGCTTCGCTTGCAGATCCTCGACACACCAGACCACGCGTTCATACTCGCCGCGCACTAGATTATCCCACACCAAAGAGGCTAGCTGCTCGTCAATGCTGTGCTTGGTGTCCTTGGACGGGGTTGGGTGAGAATACGAAGAATCGTCAAACGACGGGTGTTCCCAATCGCGGGCAACACGCACCACGTGCTGCGCGAGCACCCACTCCTCTTGGTCGACGCACTGCTTCAGCAGTTCTGCTGCGCTCTCCACTCGCAAAGGCAACGACGAGCCCGAGACTGTCGAGCACTCCTCCAGGATAAGCAAAAAGTTGGCAGCCGTTCGCAGCTCTGATCGCTGCTGGCAGATCGCGAGTAGATCCATCGGGTCTCCCGCCGCGGGAAACAACATCTTCAAGCGTGAAGGCTCGCTTTTACGCGCAACATGCGCAACGATTTCACAGTATTCCGCGATATCACTTTCTGGCTGCTGCTCTCTATCTCCAGGACGCAGGAGCTGAATAGAGATGTGTAGTTTCTCTTCTGGGCACCGCTTAGCGAAGCAGGCCTCAAGCATGGAGTGCAGGAAAAGCTCTTGCGTTGGGGTCGACAGGGCAAACTGCTTCCGAACGCCATCCAGCACGAGACGCGCCCACGACAGCTGCTCATTCTGTACAAGGAAACACAATAGCGTGTGGAAAATGGGCTGCACGCGCGCAAACACATCGTAGCATGGCAGGAGCACGCCCGACGGAACATACACATCCTGTGACACACCCACGAGCAGGCCAAAAGCCTGCTCGGCACCCAGCACCTTAACGTCAAAGTCAAAGCGCAGCATGCCGTCCTTCGCGGAAGGATCGTCCACCGACGTCACACAACCACGCAAGTTGGAATGTCCGTCCTTGAGAGGCATTCTTCCTGTCCCAACACCAACTCCAGTACCATTAGACAGGAAGCCATCCAGAGCGATTCCGTATTCGCTGATGACTTGCTCATACATCTCAGCAGTGGGTGGTGCTGTCCCAAATTCAATCTCGTATGTCTTGGCACGAAGCGGGTCATGACAAGCCAAAAAGGTCTCCAGGCGACGGCTGTCCTGCTCGAATGCTTTAGTGTGGGTCATGTAGACTCCATCGAGCAACGGCAGCCACACCTTCATGCCTTCGGGGCCGTACAACCCGTAAATGAGCCTGCACGGTGCAGGCCACGACGCACACGCCTGCGGAGTCACGAACAGTCTGGCCATCGTACTCACGTTTGAGCACAGTAGCCGCTGTGACCGGTTCTCTGGGTCCCAGACAATTACGTCACCTGCACTATCAAGGAATGCGAATCGCGGCAGTACTTCTTCAGGAGTATACTGGTCGGGTACTTCGCCACCCACGAGCATATTGACAAAACTCGAGAGCCAGCCCTCGCCATCCTGCTCGTGTTCGCGCTCCGCCTGATACTTCCGTTGCTGCTGTTCTCTTAGTCTTTCGTCTTGGATGTGCAAAAACCGCGGTAGCACAGCGAAGTCTAAGATAGAGTTTCGCCTGCAAGTACCAACAGGCTGTGACTCAACCACCCGAGACGGCAAATTAACTTGCCGCTTGAGCTGAATCTCCATTCTGAGATCGTTTTGTTTGACGGCGCCTCCATGTTTCAGATCAAAGCACCACAGCTCACTCCTGGAGACACAGAACAGATTCTTCTGAGCATTGTCGCTATCCATGATGAAAAAACAGTCGTCAGCATCATCACCAATCGAGCGTCCGCCCAGCGCCGCTGCTCCGCGACTACGTGCAGCATTTTCCCCTTCACGCGCGAAAACGAGCTTCTCCAAAATGGATTCCTCATCCAAATGATTCCTTGGGTACGCTTGCAAATGTAGTGACTGGTGCTTTTCACTAAATCGCGTGAAGTTCACCACGACTACATCCTCGCCCACCCATAGCAACGAGTACACGAACATATCTTGTTCATCGTTCACGTTTCCAAACATTCGCCACTTTCCTGTCGTGACATTCAACAAGCAAAAGCCTCTTTGTCCAGCCACCGCCATATGATTCCCACTGGCGCTCAAAGCCACGAGACGGAGAGGACAGCACTTTTCGAACTCAGTAGGCACACTCCAGTTAACGCACGAAGTTACTGCGCAAGGATCGTCAAGCGATGGCGCCGCCACCAACCGAACGGTCTTGCTCTCAAGCAAAGCCAGCCGAGACGATCTTCCTCCAGAGAGTGGCACAGTCTTAGCAAAGTCAAACTCGGCGAAGGCCGTTGCCGGTCTCTGTCGCATTTTCACAAGTTCACGATGAGCATGCAGCTCCTTGAGCTTCTTCTGTTTGGCGAGGTAGAGCTTCTGAGCTAGTACTGCGTTCCCGTACTCGGTAATCACATTCAAAAAGTGGTTTGGATTCCACACCGGAAACAGAGCAAACAACAACTTCACATATTTGTGCTTGGCAACACGAGACGAGGTGCCCTGGATCGCTTCCCAGCCGTCAAACTTTGCACGTCGTTCGAACTCCATCAGAGGGGGGCGCACTTCTAGATCACAGTCCCCATGCAACGCCTGCATTCGCAGCGCATATTCCCGGATACACAGATTCTCGTCATCCAGCATGTGAATACCGTGCGCATCCATAAACTCGGACGAGGATAGCGCCTCAACAGCGAGCAGGAACACTTGCTCCCACTTTAGTCGCATAAATGAAAGCACCACTTCTTCGTTGTCCGGCAACTCTTTGATCTCACTCACAATCTGCTCAAACGGAAAGTTGACGACCTTTAAGTTGTTGTTAATCCCCACAAGCAAGTCGCCACCCTGAATCTGACCGCAAACCTCCGCAGGGCCGACACCGCCATCACGCGCTCGTTTCGTGAAACTTTTGTCGCTCCGGACCCAAGCACCACAGCGACCCGGCGCACCCGACAGCGACAAACACAGTCCGTCTTCGCCTTTCAGCACCTTTGCCTCCACCGTCTCGAACAAGTTTGACGCCTCGGTCAGCTCCACGTCTGCCTCCTCTTCGACCTCTCTCAGAATGTCATCTTCTGGCAGCTGGACCAGCTGAGTCGACTGCTCTCCACGAGGCACAACAATCAGAGAATTGCTCTCCTGCGTCCACACCAAAGCAAGCACACCGAAGGCGCACACTTCCTTGAGGTTGTGCTCATCAATCTTCTCTGGTCGCTCCTGGTTATGTTGCGGCAAGCTCGACATCAGGCGGCATCCGTCGGTGGAGAAAAGCGAGAACCCTCGCAGCTCGTAGCCCACCGCAACGCTTCGTCCATCATGCGACCACGTCAAAGCCGTGACTGAGCCGACATCTTCCGGTGAGTATCCCCACGCCACAAGACTCAGCTCCCGAATCGGCTCAAGCGTCAATGCCGACTGCACTTGGTCGTCAGCAGCTGCAGGTTTCGTTTTACCGCTCTGTTCCACCCTTTTGAGCGACAGCCGGAAGAGCGAGACCCCTCCGTCCGACCAGCCCAGCGCCAACCTCGACGCGCTGGCATCCAAACTCGTCGTGGTACAACTGCCATTGCCCGCCGTCTCCGTGTTGCTGTCCCTCTCCGTGTTAATCAGCGACAGCAACTGGTCAATGCTCTTTTTAGCGGGCGACAACAACATGATGAAGCATTTACCCCCTGCAAAGCTCGCAACGAGGTAAAGTGACGCAATCTGCGACTCCAGGTCGGCCGTTGCACACGTGAGTTCGTAACAAGTCGGCGGCTCCGCGTCGTCGGACACCGCCAAGTGCGCGCGGACGTCGATCTTCCAGATCTTGGCCGAGCTGTCCGCCGTGCTGAACCACGAGCTCTGGCCGTCCCTGGCGTCCGTGGCGTCGGCCACTTCCACGACACAAATCATGCCGCTCGCCATGCCCACAAACAGGTACTTGCTGCCAGGTACGGCGCTCATGGAGGTCGCCACGTCTTCGTAATCACTCTGTGACGCGCCCTGATTCAACGGGTAGTCTTCAACGAACTGGGCGCCAAGTTGAAGTGACTTGGAAGCTGCCGGTACCCCTTCTTCCCCCTCGGTTTCCTCTGCAAATGCGGGCTGGTCCAGAATGGCGTTGACGTCCTCTGGAGAGTGATGGTCAGGTGTCTCCGCGCGCAGTAGCAGTGAGTGCAGCCCCTCGAACGCGTAGAACTCTACGGACTGCGACTCCTTTCCCACGACAGCGAGGCGGTCCCCCGAGACCCACGCAGCCCACAGTTGTCGCTGCGTGCTCTCTCGCATGCGTCCATCCGTGTCCTCCTCGCCCTCTGATTCGCTGTCAATATGCTCCACGAACTGCCCGCCGCGGCGACAGCGCGCCAAGAGCCGACGGCCGGCGCCAGGCAGCCCCAGCGATGCGCCCCACAGCGCCACCCGACCGGACGTCACGCGCGCAAACACGCGCTGCGACGGGTGCATAGCAAGCGCCACGTCTTCCAAGCGCTCGCGCGCCGTGGACGCCGCGTAGGCGCGCGGAGGCCCGCTGCAGAAGAACATGGCGGAGCTGCTGCTACGTGGTCGATCCGGAATGACGTCGCCATTTTGTCAAGACACTAAAGCGATGGCAAGTCACTAAAACGGAGTGTTCCATTTCAGCCAATCGCATACCATAGTGCTGGTGGTTCGTCACTAACCAAGGGACGATGCTGAGCGCAGTGCGGGGACGGATGATGGCGGCGGCCAAGCGCCCGCTTGTGGGGAGCGCGAGGTTCGCGTCGACCGCGGACGGCGCCGGCTCCGAGGCAGAGCAAGCCATGCACGCGGCGCTGCAGCAACGACTGGAGGCGGTGCACGTCAAGGTCTCGGACGTGTCGGGCGGCTGCGGCTCCATGTTCGACATCGAGGTGGCGTCCGCGCAGTTCGCGGGTCAGTCGCGCGTCAAGCAGCACCGCATGGTGAACGAGGTGCGGCCACTGCCTATCGTTAGTCCATAATTGCCACTCTGACGTCGTTTGCTGTATATATGTATCAGATCCTCAAGACGGAGATCAAAAGCATGCACGGCCTCACGATCCGCACCATGACACCCGAGCAGTTCCAGAGCAAGTAGGCGCAGTTGCAGCTACTGCTAACTGACAGTGACGCACAATATATAGAAGCAAGGCTGAGACACTGGTGGGGTGATACGTGCATGTGCAGAAAGCTTGGCCGACAGAGCGGGGCTTAAGACGACGAAGCGTACTTGGCGATGCCCGCCTCGTTAATGACGCAGATGTGGTCTAGGTCGCGGAAGACCTCGTTGTAGTCGAGGCAGAAGCCGATGACGAACTTGTCGGGGATGTTGAAGCCCACAAAGTCGGCCTGGAAGCCGCAGCTCTCCGGGTTGCGCTTCTCCAGCAGACTGGCCACGCGCACCGACTCGGGCTCGTACTCGCTCAGCATGGGCACGAGCTTGGACATGGTCTTGCCCGTGTCGATGATGTCCTCGACCAGCAGCAGGCTCTTGCCCTTGAACTTGGCCAGGTCGGCGCCCGACACCTCCACGTTGCCCGTGCTCTTGGTGCCTGCGTAGCTCTTGACCTTGATGAAGTCGAACGTGAAGGGCACGTAGTCGCACTTGTTGTACTTGTGAAAGAGCCGCAGTTTGTCCACGAGCGCGTGGAAGAAGGCGCTGCCGCCCTTGAGCACACACAGCAGATGCACCGTCTTGCCCTCGTAGGCGTAGCGGATGTCCTGCGCCAGCTTCTCCACGCGGTCCTCGATGAGCCCCTTGGAGATGAGCACCGACTCGATGCTCTCGAGGTAGTGGTGCGGCACGAGGAACTGCGCCTTGTCGTACGTGGCGTCGTCCTCCAGGTAGATCACGCGCTTCGGGTCGTGTGCGGCCTGGTCAAAGAGACGTGGAGGTTAATAGCTGGGGAGTAAAGGAGGAGGAACAAGGCGCCTACCGCCATAACGCCCACGTGCTTGACCCTGGTGGTCTATTCTATTGTGATTCACAATTTGTGGACCAAAGGTCCCGGTTGGCTAAAAACGCTGAATGCGAGTTTTCCACTGAAAAACGCCGGGCCATTGCTGGTTTGTAGACAAGCGGCCGAATCCATTGGCTTTGGGTTGTCTTGTCCGCTGAAGTTAGAGTAAATGCTGGAGACTGTCTCGAAAATCAAATTTCAGGTACTGAGGGGGCTTCTCCCCGACGTTGTCTGCATCTGTCGGTTTGAAATGACAATTTTTCGTTTTACGCCAAGTTTGCTGGCCAGGATAAACGGTGACCAAAGCGACGTAGTGCTGCATCAAGGCGTCTCGTGTCACGTTGCATTCACTAGCGCTGAGTGGACAAGTCGACGAAGAAGTCACTACATAGTGCTCTAGCCGTCGGGTCACTGCGTCCTGATTTCTCCCGTTGATGAAGCTCTGGAGAGTGAAAATGTATTAAGAACGATCTCCAGTGGTCCGGTAACAGGCTATTGCCGAAGAGCAAAATACAGCCGCACGACATATATTGCTATATCGCAGATTTCACACTTGACCCCATCATTGAGAACGAGCAGCGATTCCAGCAGACCACTAACCTGCTCATTTTCTCTGGGTTTGCACAGCAGTCACCCCCTACAGAGCCATTCATACAGCCGGCGAACTTCACAAAAGAAGAGACTTGCCGAGGTGCAGGAGCTCAAACTGCAACAAAAGTAGGATCTCGACGAGAAGAATCGCTTGTACCAAAAACATTTGCGTTAACCCTTAGTTAAAACGGTGACAAAGAGAATTTGCGCCGAAGAAACTTGTCGGAAACAACAAGCGATCCTATCTTGAGTACCAGTAGTACTTTAACACCTTCCATGCCCACGGATATTCCAACAGAAAAAGGGTCAGGTTGCATCATGAATGGCGCCGGAAACCCAATCGTACTCGCATCCGAATGCATGCCTCCATTACCCATGCTATCCCCAACGACACGATAATGTTTTTAAAAGTCAAAGAAGTTAGGTGACAACAATGTAAAAAAACGACAACGAATAGTGTGAAATCGAGTGCTGGGTTGAACGCATTCATTTGAGCGTTCCTTCCCACTACAAACCAACTATCAGCTACATCGTCCTAAGCGAATCCAAAATATTAACTACACTTCCACCCTCCACCCCTCCCAATGAGGATTGGGGGGAGGGGCAATTTACATCAAACTGCTACAGATAAACAGTGATGCGCCCTCCGTATAGGAAGTCGCTAGCATAGCTATGTGATATCAATGTACATCACTGAAAACGATGCGCTCTCCGTCCTGTTGTACATACTACTGGGTTGAGCAGGTTGGCGCAGTAGTGTTTTCAAGTCCACAAAGCCTGGGATGTGAGTTTGTACTATTTCAAATAGTTTGTGCGGCAATTATCATCCATTAGATTCTCAGGAATAAACATGAGCCTCTATAACAACTGGGAATCGTCAACGCAAGATGGGCACGTTGTCGATCAAAGCGTACACTGTGAACCTACTACCTGTAAATACACCAGCTGCACCGAGTAGGATACCAGTCGTTGCAGAGTAGTAGAGCCCCGAACTTTTGTAAGTTGGTTTACGAACGCCCCAGCGAGGCACTATTCTGTCAAGGTATTGATCCATCCCATAGAGCTTTGCTGCATGCTTGCGAATTGGTTGTTGAATAGTGATGGAAACTCTCAACGGTAGCGTGGGTGTTTTTTTGGCAGCTCGGCAGCATCTTGGTAGCGGTGAAATACTTGTGCGTGGCACCAAGTCGCACCACCATGATGCCTGGTGATGTAGTCGCGATGGAAACATTAATCGCTCGTTATGCTTGGTGTTAATGCCTCAATATTTCCGTTTTTTGGTTTCAAAACAATTAAAGGAAATTGCAAACAAACAAACTCGTTTGCAAACATTCACTTACAGAAAAGTTCACGAGGAACTTGAATTCCCTATTGTCGATCCTTCATTGTTCAGCTATACTACATAATCATGTCACGAGCTTGACAGGTTCGACCTTTCCCCTTTCCGAGCCCGTCTCGGTCATTCGTAATAATTTCGGGGTTTCATGTCGAAGACTGTTGGTCGTTTGAGTTTTCCTTCGCGTTAACTATAATATAATAAGTCCCAAAACTTTCTTTTTACTACTATTGTAAATAATATTTCGAAAGGAAGTTGCCCTATTGGGTTATTTTAACTCCGGCCAGCTCGGTCAACGAACCCCACCGACTTTATTGGAGCAGAATAATTATGTAATCCTTTGCCCAGAGATTGTCTGACAAGATGCAAAGCCCCCAGATGAAGCGACCTCAGTCGATCCCGAAGACCCGGCCTCCAGCAAAATCGTCTACAAGATGGTCGGAACACACAGCATTCGCAGATAATGCGACTGCTCACAAGAATCGCGATGTACCTCATAACAAGTTTCGCACAAAACACGTCGCTTTTGCCTGACCCCCTTCCCCGGCTTTCGAAGGCTGGCGACGGCATCTGTGCAGTGTACAGATGCGAAACGGAGAGGATCAGAGATTTGACCTCGATACCTGCTATTTAAGCTTGCCGGTACACTGTGGCACCGTCTTGCCGTCACAGTGCTTCCATCTGTTGAGAACTCTCTTTCGGACGGTGCTGATGTTGCAACACAACCGAGTCATTTTCGTGCCAGTTTTCACCAACGTGGGAAATTTTCATCGGTGGATACATCACCATTTTAAGCGAATCAGCTCGACATGAGGTACATCGTGATTCTTGTGAGCAGTCGCATTATCTGCGAATGCTGTGTGATCCGACCATCTTGTAGACGATTTTGCTGGGGGGCCAGGCCTTCGGGATCGACTGAGGTCGCTTCATCTGGGGGTTTTGCATCTTGTCAGACAATCTCTGGGCAAAGGATTACATAATTATTCTGCTCCAATAAAGTCGGTGGGGTTCGTTGACCAAGCTGACCGGAGTTAAAATAACCCAGCTCCTTTCGAAATAACGTTCAATAGGCTTCTACATGTATAGGAATAACATAAACATCAAATAGAAGGCCGCTTAATCATGAAATGACGTTCAGTTATTTACTTTTTAACGTTGACAGCACTATTCCCCAGACCGACTGAGAAACCAGGGCCTATATGAGTCAGAGTTCTGTCTGGCCACCAACCATTATAAACAGGTTTGACTGTACCGGAAAAGATTACGCATTTTAGCCATTAGCCCGTGTCAAATCGCGGCAGAACAAACCACAATAATCAAGTCGTTGTTTTATCTTATGCTGTGCCTCAGCGTGCCTCACCAGCATCTGAACAAGGCTGCCTGTATCTCCCACACCTAGCTCATGCTCTAGGCCTTCATTTTCCAATCGACCTTCAGCAGAAGACGGCGATGAATTTTCTGCGACTCGTAATTGTTGCCGCGGGCTTGCTCGCCTTCGCCCGAGCCGAAGAACTGGATTTTAACAGTGTGGTGCCGTTCACGGAGACGAAGGCCTCGACCGCCGGATACTCGCTCGCCTTGACGTTCAAACCCCAGCTCAAAATTGTGAGTGGCTGTCATCCGTACCCCGCCGTCGACTCTGAAGGCAACACCAACGCTGGCATTGATATCTTCAGCTTCAAAAGCTGCGAGGGGTCTTCCCTTGGTTCTCAAATTTACGGCCGCGCGACAACCTACGAGGATTCGTATGCCATCCTGTACTCCTGGTACTTCCCGAGAGACCGCAAAGGCACTTTCGGCCACCGCCACAGCTGGGAGCACATTATCGTGTGGATCGAGAGAACCAGTTCTACGAAGGGAGCACTATCGTCTGTGTCTGCATCGACTTCGGACGGCAAGTATTTCACGATTACCCCTCCTGATACCGACATGGTTTGGGACAAGACCAGCGTCAAGATTCAATACAAGGCAAAGACGTTCAGCCACTACGTAAACGTATCAACGGAGTCTGGCGACTTCCAAGACTTGGTCATGTGGGAGGATATGTCGTCTGCAGCGCGTACAGCACTGAACCTCAACGACTTTGGTAGTGCTACCGTACCGTTCAAGGAAGACACCTTTCTGGACAACCTCAAGAATGCGTATCCGTGGTGAATTGACACCTAAATGCATCAACTTCGACGGCGAACATTGCAAACTCCTTCTGTTTTCAAGATGAAGTAAGTTAGCGATGGCAGATCTTAGGCTTTACCTAGCTGACTGCAAATAGCCGAACGTATGACGTTTTGAGGCTGCCGGATCTGAGCGTGCGTACTCGATTCAGTGCGGCAGTGGTAAAAACTAACACATGTGACTTGAAAATGATATAACGTAGTGGCTTACCAATTGATGGACCAGCACCGTAAAATCCTTACCCCGACTCCATTTTTTGCGTCGACAGGCAGCTATCCAATCAGAATACGCAGAAATTAATTTCTAAATGGCTTCGCGTCATTTCTAAGCCAACCCTCGCAGAGTTGTGAGGCATGATCCGGTAAGGCCCACTGGTAAGCCACGTTAAAATTATTTCTTACGATCGTAGAAACTAAAATCTATAATAATAAATTCCGTGTCAGTTTGTGTGCCCCTTTTACGGCGTTCTGATTGGTTAGATTTATAACAAAACCCAGTACTATCAAATGCTACTGATTGTCGTACGGTACTCCATTCGATCTGTCATGGCTTGGGACCACACCATCGTCAATGCCGTCCTGTCGTACAACACGCTGCTCATGGGTGCTGCCACAAACGTCTCGCCCCAAAACTTCCTGCTGAGACATAATTCATGGTAGACATTTTAGAAACAGGCATACATGTACTTATCGATTCAATGTATTGGCCTACACTATCAAAAATATGTTAACCGGTAGCCGATAGCAAGACCTAGGTGTCAGATGAAGAGCTGGCGCTACCACAAGGGTACGCCACATAGACCTGGATGACCACCGTCAAATGTGTGCACAGCTACGATATGAGGTCATACCCCCCTGTATTTGGATTGGATGCATGGTTGACGTTTGGACAAAGAGAGTATAGATCTTGCATGTGTATATATATGACAGCGCGGCTACGAGGGCTGCTGCAGTCTGTACGTATAGATACATTGAAGTTTTGTGTCTATCCTTTATATCTGCGAGTACTTCTACTGAATACACAATGCATCAAGAGCGGCTATGGTGCTGTATTACTTGGCTTTCTAAAGTCTACACTTCAGAATCATCCGACTCAAGCACACAACGCCTGCCACCCCCCGGCTGCGGTCATTTGCCCAGGTAGCGCTTTCTTCGACATTCGCTAGTGATGGTCGCTACAACTCGAAGCAAATGCGCTCAAGCAACCGATTCTAGTCCCCAGATTATGAGCCCAAATGATGCGCTGGAAGGCACAGGTGGCATAGATCAAGTTGTTCCAAGAATGGCCGGTCATGCCGAAGAATCAGCTTCGCGTAGACCCGGGCCACTCAACCTGTCGGAGGGACCAGCTATTGCTCCTGTCTTCGCAACAGAAGGCATATTAGTGACGGAAGGGGATACGTCACCGTCCGCCAACTCAAGGCTTGATATACCAAACACTATGGACCTGACAGGGCGTCCGACGTAGGGCTGAGCCAGCCAGCAGCGGTAAAATCTATCTGCCAATCAGGCGGCTCCTGCGCTTGCAAGCTTCAGAGGCACTCTCTTGGATTCAGTCACGTCACTGCACTTGGCCCTTAGCAGCTTCTGACGATATTTCTGGATCAAGTGAAGCATCGTGCTAATGCCCACGCTGCTAGTGGGCAGCAAAATGCCTCTGGTGGGCAGAACCAAGGCTTTCGGATATAGCAGCCAGCAATGAGTGTCAGATCTCAAGTGCCAGTTTAGGTAGGATAGATGAGACAGCTGCTGTCAATTCCACGAATTCCGACCCGGCCCTATCATGTGGGGCACCATCATGAGCGGGGTCTGGTGTGTGTATCGTCCAGCACATTCTCTTCGTCGCTTGAGCCGGATTCGAACTGGCCGAGGCCGTACGCGGCCGCAAGAGTGCTTGTCGTGGCGGCTGCTAGCGCTTCCCCCGGCACGAACGACTCGGGCACCATGCCACTCGCCCTGCCGGGTCGTGCCACTTCGCAGGAGGGGAGCTGGACGACGGGCGGAAAGGCGGGCGAGGGACCTTGGCCAGCCAACGGGCGCGCGTGGGGGACCGGCCGACGTCTGGAGCCGTCGTAGCGGTCGGCCATACGGGCCGAGAAGGCTCCGTTTGTGGAAGCGTCGCCCGTACGGCATGAGAGGCCAGTATTCGGCACATAGTGGGGCCAAGTGGGGACAGTTCGCCAGCGGATCCACCGTCCGCTGGCTCGAGCGGACCGTCGAAACGACGCGAGGTCGTGGAGGCGGGGCGTCTCTTGGCCGGCAGCGGCCTCGAGGCGCGTGAGGGGTCGCGGTGCAATGGGCGCTGCGGGTCCCGGACCCGTGCCCGAAGTTGCAGCCGCTGAAGCGTCGCCGGTGCCGAGCAGCGGCACCGCGCGTGGAGGCTCTTCGGGCCCCATTTCCGGTCCGGAAAGGGCCAAAACGGGGGCGAGTGGATCCACAGTGTGTAACCGCACCCCTAGTGGATCCGCCCACCCGTCCACTGCGCCACCGACCAGCCCAATCTCGTCACCGACCACGCTGTAAAAAGACGGGTCGCTGGCGAGACTGGCTTGGCTGGCTGTGGAGCACTCGCTGTCGGTGGACGTAGCGCGCTCCCTGATTGGCCAAAAGAACCGCATCGCTGCGATCCTATTGGTCAAAAAGGGTAAAGGGACAACAGAGGACGCAACGCGGACCGAGGAGGACAGCCGAGGAGGAAAGGAAGATAGAAAAGAGTCAAATGTAGTTGGCCTCGCGGGGGAAAGGTGAAAGCCCCCGGAAACCGTCTCGGAGGACACTTGCAAGCAAGCGCCCACCAAGAGTTCCAAAAATGAATGTGAAAAAGACCAACGAAAAACGTCGGAAACCAGTTTTCACACTGATTAGAACAGAAAAGTTATGTGTATTACCGACCGGTTAATCCTTGGCTTCCAGGTAGTAAATACCTGGTAGTCGCTATGTGGTGTGTAACTTGTGTACAGGTTGCACCTCATAGGTGTCGGACCATAATGTACCGGCGGGGTTTGAGGGCGGTTCCCTACCTGGGTGTGGCCCTGTCGGCCGCTGTGGGCCTGTGCCGTCTAGCGGTGGCCGGTGCGCGGCGGAGTCCCCCCGGTCTCCGCCGCCCGACTTCCCCCTGGTGCTTGGTGCTGGCGCGCGCGGTGCTGGCTGCAGTGCAGGTTCCAGATGCGGCGGCTGGACTGGATGCACGCCACCGACAGCTGCCGGTCCAGCCGCTTCGCATCACGCTTGAGCAACCCAAGGTGCTCAGTAAGCACCTTGTGGTTGCCGGCCGGCACCGCGCCGAGCGAGCCGTACACGAGCGCCGAGAGGTGGACCTTCCACCCTTGGCGCTCGAGGTGTCGCTTGACGCCGGCATACTTCGCGCGCTTGTGTGCGGCGATGCGTGCCAGCGCCGAGCTCTCCGGGTCGTCGCTCGCCTGCTCCTCGAACGCCACGGTCAGGTCGACCACCGCCACCGTCTTCTTGATGTGGTTGAAGAGCTGGAGGTCGGGCCGCAGCGCGGGACCGGCGAGCGAGGGCACGGTCTGGTTGACCCGGAGCTCGGCGCGGTCCTGACGGTCGCCCGACGACGCGATGAGCGCGCGCTCAATGTGCTTGAGGGCGTCGTCGTGGCGGCCGCGGACCACGTCCATGGTGCCGGCGCAGTGGTTGAGCACGTGCGCCAGCGTCTCCCCCCCGGGTGCAGCCTGGCTGTCGACAGCGGTCGTGCTGCCGGAGGCGCCGGCGCTTCAAGACACTGTGTGTGTCTACTTGGTTCAGGCGGGCGGCCACCGCGAAACGGTAGTCGGTCTCCCATAGGCCGCGAGGCCGCGTGAGGAAGCCGCTACCAGCGCCCCCATGCGTGCGTGCCGTCTTGCCTTGGTCCTTCATGACCGCACACCTGGCCCAGTGCTTGTTCTTGTAGTGCAGCTTCACGTGCCGCAGCACAGTCTTGTGGTCTAGCCACTTGTCGTGGTGCGGCACGCAAAGCTGCAGCATGGCCGCGGCGGTACCGGTCTCCGCACACGCCGGTGCGGTCTCCAGCTTGAGGCTGAGATGGCGGAGGTGGCGCTGGACGTCCACCCAGAGCGAGCCGATGTCGCCGTTGCGGCGCTTCGGGGGTGCGCCGGTGGACGACCCGAGCTGCGAGTTCAGGAGGAGCTGCGCCAGCTCTTCCTCCCGGTCTTGCCACGCTTGAGCGTCGATCCGGTGGCGCGCGTCGGCGATTTGCCGGAGCTGCACGCGCGTGATGCGTCGGATGGCAGGGTCCTTCGAGTTCAGCATCTGCCATCCGTGCGCGACTTGTAGCGCCGCGTGCAGCTCTGCCAGGAGCAGCAAGCCCAGCCCGCCGCGCGACACCGGCGCGTAGAAGAATGCTGTCGTGGCGGAGGCCGCACACGAGGTGTCTGTCGAAGCCCTCCAGCTGCTGGTGGAAGGGGCGAAGGTGGCGAAGGGCGTACTCCACCCGAGGGTAGAGGTACACCTTCACCGCCTTCACTACCTCCCATGGGGCCAATCCGGAGCCGTCGCATCGTGCTTGAGCTCCTGGAGTTTGGGCGCGAGCTCGATGCGGCGGCGCACATGGTCGAAGCCATCCCCGATCCCCAGGTAGGCGTACGAGGCGCTCATGGTCAGCGCGGGGATCGGGGCGCCATCCAGCTGCAGTCCGAGGTTGCAGGCCTTGGGCACCCCACGGGTGTCACGCTGGACCGACATGGTGCAGCACTTGTTGGGGTTTGCGCGCATGCCGGTCCAGCGCAGGAAGTCCGCCACGAGCGCGTGCTGTCGCTTGGTCCCGCCCTCGGTGCCGCTGAATATCTTGAGGTCGTCCGCGTACGCGGAGGCACCGAGGCGGTCGACACTAGACAGCTGTACGCCCGTGTCTGGTAAGCGCTTGAGCGCGTGGAGCAGCGGGGCGATCGCGGCCGTGAAGAGGTGGGGGCTCAGCGGACATCCCTGGAAGACCCCCACCCGTAGCGCGATCGGTGCCGTGGTGCCGTCCGCTGCGTTGCCGACTGTGAAGACGGCATCCGCGTAGAGGCCCCGGCAGCAAGCAATGAAGGGGCTGGGGACGCCCTGCCGCTCGAGCGCCTCCCACAGCAGGTCATGTGGCACGCTGCCGAAGGCGTTGGCGAAGTCGTACCACACGACGTGAAGCTCTCGTCGCTTGCGGCGGGCCTGGTCGACCAGCGTGGCTGCGAGGAAATTGTGTTCCTCGCAGCCGTTAATCGCCCGGAATCCCTTCTGCGTGTCTGCATGGCGGCCGTTCGCGTCCAGCCAGCGGGTGAGTCGGCGAGCTAGCACCCCGGCGTACAGCTTGTAGATTGCTTGCTGCAGGCAGATCGGGCGCCAGTTCGCCGGCTCGGTTCGCTCCCCCTTCTTGAACAGGAGGCGCACCACCCCCACCTTCCAGCTCTGCGGGACTTGCTTGTGGCGCCAGCAGCACGCGAATGCTGCGTGCAGGGCCGGCAGGAGCTGGGCCGCGAACGCCTTGTAAATGTCGTACCCCACGCCGTCCAGGCCAGGGCTGGAGCTGCCACGGGCACGCTGCAGTTGGTCCTCGATGTCGTCCGTGGTCGGCGCGTCCGAGAGCAGCTCAGGCTGCGATGTCGCGGCGGGGAGGTGGGCGACGGCGGAGCGAAATGGGACACCCACTGGTGCCATGGGCTCGAAGGTGCCCGCCGGCGTGTTCACGGCCGTGAAGAAGGCGTGGAGCTCATCGCTGGGAATGGGGCAGGAGCCGTCATCAGCAGCGGTGGAGGGTACCGGCGGTGGCTGCCTCGAGGCTGAGGCCGATGGGGTTGCTAACCCGCGAGAAGCTCGGGCCGCGGCCAAGATTCCATCCACGCACGCCTTCTCGTCCTTGTCAAACTTGTGTCGCAGCTGTTGCTGGGCAATAGCGGAGTTAACGCGGCCAACGCGCCGTCGGGCCCGAGCGACGGCCGGCCGGTCGTGGGGACTGGCGTGCTCCACCGCCCGCAGGTCGTCCAGAGCCTCGTCGAGGCGGTGCTCACGGTGGTGGCGGGTAATACGCGGTGGGCGTCGGCGTAAGCGATCCTTGGCGCGGCGGCGACGGCTGCGGCTGGTGCTCGGCTGGCCGTGGTCCCCGTCGTGGGTACCGAGGGGTGGGTCGCGCTGGGGTTGCTGCCGGTGCTGTGGGCGAGGCTGGTGGCGGTGCTGGGCGAACGGCTGCAGTTTGTCGTATAGAGTGTAGGGGAGGGCAGTGATGTAGCCCTCCGCCGTCGCCCAGTCACTCGCGTCCGTGATCTTGCCCGCCAACGTTGCCGCCAGCCTCTCCACAATGGCACCCGCCTCCTCCTCCTCGGTATCGGACAGCTGCCGTAGGCGGAGGCGTGGTCGGCGTTCCGGTACGGAGTCCGGGCCAATGCACATGGCGGCGTAGACCTCGCCGTCGTCGATGTCGCCCTGCTCGGTCTCGTCGGGTTCGGCGCTTGGCGTTGGCGCGGCAGCGGTTGACGAGGGAGGCCGGTCCGGCACCACAGAGGGGACCGCCGTCGTCACGGCGGTGCTGGAGCAGCCTTGGCCGTCAGGGTGGAGTCCGCACTCCAGCTTGGTCTTGCGGCGGTCGAGGGCGGCGTTGGCGAGGCGGTCGGCATGGCCGTTGGCTTGGCGGTCGATGTGGTGGAGCGTGACATGCTCCATCCGCGCCATCTCCGCCTTCACGCTCTTGCGCAGTCCACGGAGCCGGGTGCTACGGGTAGCGAAGATGCCCCGCACTTGCTGAATCACCAGGGTGCTGTCACCTTCGACGTGCACGCGCGTAGCGCCATGGTCCGCCGCAGCCCGCATGCCGAGCAGCAGAGCCGTGTACTCGGCCGTGTTGTTGGTCTCGCTGCTGCTCGGCATATAGAGGGAGCAGGTCCACACCACCGGGCCGCTGGGCTTGAACAGCGTTGCGCCCGCACCGCCGGGGCCTGAGTTGGCCCGGCAGGCGCCGTCGAAGCGAAGCAGCCACTCACCGTTCGCGTCGTCGCCATCTGCCGGGCGTTCCTCGCCGTCCTTGGTCTCGTCGTCAGCTGCCAGCTCGGGCGGAGCTAAGCGTTCGGCGATCCGGGACGCAACCACGACGCGTGGAAGTGGAGGGCCCCAACGGGGCGTTGGTGCGGCCTCGAGTCTCGCCGCGATGCGAGACACCACCGTGGCTCGAGGCAGCGGCGGCCCCCACCGCGGCGGTGTCAGGTCGGTGAGGCGGGAGGCGACCCGTGTCGCCACCAGCGTGCGGGGGAGGGGCGGGTCCCAACGAGTCGGGGCCTGCATGTCGGCGGCCTGCACAGCAACGTCAGGGGAGCTCGCTAGCGGGGGGGGGGGGACGCTGCGAGCTCCGGGGGGTCTTGGCGGGGGGAGTCGGGCGTGACGGTGGCCGCCTTGACGGTGGCGTTGGCTGCACCAGCAGTGGGGCTCAGTTCCCCTGCTGCCGGCGTAGCCGCTACCGATAAGGTGCGGTTGAGGCTGGCGCACGCGTGTGCGTGGTTCGCAGCAGCCAGCCTCGACGCGAAGGGCACACCGCACGCACATCCCGCCGAGAACCGGTCGAGGAAGACGGTGCGGCGGTGCCGGAAGTCCCGGTGTCGCTTGAGCGACGCGAAGCTGGCGGCCGTGTACGTGCACAGCGTGCACTGGAAGCGCTGCGCATTGTGCGCGTACACGGAGAGGACGGAGGCCGGGCGAGCGCTGGCCGCGGATAGCCTAGGCGCTGGAGCTTGGTCCCCAGCCTCGTCCTCCTCCTCGAGCAGGAGCTCGGCCAGCTCGCGGGTGTCTTCGTCGTCGACGTCGTTGAGACGTCGACGCTTGCCGCCGATGCACAGCACAGGTGGCGGCGACAGCGGCAGTGTCCCCGCTGCCGGCCACCTCACATCTTGGTCTACGTCCATGGGGACGGCGGCGGCGGCGTTATGTCGGTCATGACGTGCGCCGTCGTCCCCGCTGCTGCGTGCCTTGGTGCTGCACGTGCTGCTGTCCCCGCTGCTGATCGCGTCGCTTGAGCTGGGCTCCGTGAGCGCGCGCCGGAGTGTCGTGGTCTTGGCTCGGTGCAGCGCGCCCGCGGTGCTCCGGAGCGGCGCCATCAGCAGGAGGTGCTGCGTGGGCGGCTAAAGCTGCAGCAACCTGTGATGCGGCAGCAGCCGCAGCTGAGCTCGAAGGTGCGGCGGAGGGGAAGCTGGAGGCCGCGCCGGGCACTCCAGAGTCGGCGAGCATGCCGCCCGCCCTGCCGGGTCGAGGCTCTCCGGGGTCCGTTTCGGGCCCGGAAAGGGCCAAAACGGGGGCGAGTGGATCCACAGTGTGTAACCGCACCCCTAGTGGATCCGCCCACCCGTCCACTGCGCCACCGACCAGCCCAATCTCGTCACCGACCGCGCTGTAAAAAGACGCGTCGCTGGCGAGACTGGATTGGCTGGCTGTGGAGCACTCGCTGTCGGTGGACAGTGAGCGCTCCCTGATTGGCCAAAAGAACCGCATCGCTGCGATCCTATTGGTCAAAAAGGGTAAAGGGACAACAGAGGACGCAACGCGGACCGAGGAGGACAGCCGAGGAGGAAAGGAAGATAGAAAAGATGCAAGTAGGTAGTTGGCCTCGCGGGGGAAAGGTGAAAGCCCCCGGAAACCGCCCCGTCCTCGCACAGCAAGCTGCGCGACAACGGGATGCCCAAAAATGAATGTGAAAAAGACCAACGAAAAACGTCGGAAACCAGTTTTCACACTGATTAGAACAGATACTACACTTGATCTTAGCCAAAAGGCCGAGAAGGTATTATACGTTGAATTGTGTACAATCGATACAAAAGTGTAAATAAATCATACATACATACATGGTTATAGTCTGCTACCCACCGCGTGGCTATTTAAAAAAATGCATGTTTAACGTAACATTCTATTGTCAGTATTAATAAAGCGAATCATTTGGTCGCAATTGTTATTATTGGCAAGCACAATTCTAAAATATGACATTTGATCAATTACATTTCACAAAACGAAACAAAATGTTTGGTTAGCAGGGGCTTTCTATATAGCTAATAAGGTTGAGGCGCCAAATGGGGGAGTATAATTTGAAATATACAAGCAAAGAAAAATAAGAGAAGTGTGGTGGTTGGCCTCGCGGGGGAGATAGTGAAAGCCCCCGGAGACCGTTCCAAGAAAAGCTAGCAAGCTAGCATTCTCGGAAGTTCCAAAAATGAATGTGAAAAAGACCAACGAAAAACGTCGGAAACCAGTTTTCACACTGATTAGAACAGAATGTGTTTTCGTGTTACCAGTTAGTAACCTCTCCGTAACTGAAATCTAGGCTAAAATATGCATGTCACTAAAGGGAGGGTGTTTGTGTCTGCCTGGGTTTTTGAAGGGCGGTTCCCTACCTGGGTGGTGCCCTGTCGGTCATAATGACCCGCTTACCGCCGTGCCGGTGCCTGCGATGTGCGCCGCGGGGACCCCCCAGACCCACGCGGTGCTCGCGAAGCAGTGCCGCTCCGCTGCCGCTCGCGGTGCTGCCGGCAGTGCCATCCCCAGATGCGGTGGCTGGCACGAATGCAATGGCTCGACAGCTGAATGTCCAGCTGCCGAGCCTCGCGCTTGAGCAGGTGCAGCTGCTCCGTGTACGTCTTGAAGTTGCTGGGCTGCACCGAGCCCAGCGACCCGTACACGATGGCGCCGATCTGCACGCGCCATCCTTTGTGCCGCAGCTCCGCCACGACCGGTTGGTACTTGAGCGTCTTGTGGTCGTGGCTGAGCTGCAGCGATGAGTGGCGCGCGCCCGCCGCTTGGTCTTCGAACGTGACCGCCAAGTCGGCGATCACCATCGTCTTGGCGGCCACGTTCCGCAGCACGATGTCGGGCCGCAGAGCTGCGCCCGTGTACTCGGGCACCGTCTGGTTGAGGCGCAGCTCCGTGGGTGACTTGGCGCGGTCGAGCGCGCCGCGGATCTTGGACCCGATCTGCTCCAAGGCGTCGTCATGACGCTGCCTGATGGCGTCCATGTTGGACGCGCAATGGTTGAGGACGTGGGGCAGCGTCTCGGCCGAGGAGCAGGTCGGGTCCCTGCAGGTCTTGTTGGCCCGCAGCCGCTTGCGCTTGAGCACGGCGTTCGTGTCGACCTGGTTGAGGCGGGCCTGGATGCCGAACCGGTGCTCCGCGTCCGACAGGCCCGCCCCCGTCGTCACAAACTTGGCGCCGAGGCCGCCGTGCACTCGCACCGTTTTGCCCTGGTCCACCAGGCCCTTCCATCGGGTCTGGTGGCGGATCTTCATGTGTAGTTTGACGTGCCGCAACACGCTCTTGTGGTCTAGCCACTTGGCGTGGTGCGGCACGCGAAGTCCGAGTGGGTCTTGGCCGTCGCGGTCGTCGCGGGCCGCGAGACTGAGGTGGAGCGTGAGCAGCGTGCGCTGCACGTCCACCCACAGCGACCCGATGTCGCCGTTGCGGCGAAGCACCTCGGCGAAGGGCGAGGCAGCGAGCTCGGAGTTGAGGAACAGCCTCACGAGCTCCTCGTCGCGCCCGCGCCAGTGCTCTTCGGTGAGGCGGTAGCGCTTGCGCACCACCTGCCCCACTTGTGCCTTGGCCACCGCCGCGACCGCGGGGTCCTTGGAGTGCAGCATCTGCCAGGCGTGCGCCACCTGCAGCGCCTGGTGCATCTCCACCAGTGACTGCAGGCCCAGCCCACCACTGGACGTTGGCGTGAAGAAGAACTCGGTGGTGGTGGACTGGGGGAGGCGCAGCAGGTGGCGGAGTCCCCGGGCCACGGCGCGGTCGAAGCCTTGTAGCTGGGACCGGAGCGGGCGGAGGTGGCGGAGCGCGTACTCTACCTTGGGGTAGACGTACGTCTTGAGCGCCTTGACCACTTGCCAGGTCGCCAGTCCCGACTGCATCAGCGCCACCGCCTCACGCTTGATCTGTTGGAGCTTGGGTTCAAGCTGGAGGCGGTGGCGCACGTGGTCGAAGCCATCGCCCACCCCCAGATATCGATAGCTTTCTTGGAGGCTGAGGGTGGCGATGGCATCGCCGTCGATTGCCAGACGCACGCTGTCGTCGCGAGTCGGGTTGCCGCGCGCGTTCGTGGTCACCGCGAGGCTGGCGCACTTGGCGGGGTTGGCCCGTAGCCCTGTCCACTCCAGGAACTTTGTTACGGTCGCGTGGCAGCGCGTGATGCCGGCCGCGCTGTCGGCAAAGACCTTCAGGTCGTCGGCATACGCCGTGGTGCAGGGCCGGATGCCGTCAGCAAGCGGTACGCCCACGCCGTCGAGTTGCTCCAGGGCGCGGAGCAGCGGGACCAAGGCAGCGATGAACAGGAGGGGGCTGAGCGGGCAGCCTTGATACACGTCCACCTTCTGCCACACCGGTTCCGTAGCGCCGTCGCTGGCGTTGCCCACCACGAAGCAGGACTCGTCGTAGATGTCGTCGCAGCGGGCGATGAAGTCTGGCTCGACGCCGAGCAGGCGGAGCACATACCACAGCATGTCCTGGTTGACCGACCCGAACGCGTTCCTCAGGTCATACCAGACTTCGTACAGTCGGCGGTGGAGGCGCCGGGTCTGGTCGAGGAGCGACGTGGCCACGAAGTTGTGCTCGTGGCAGCCATTGAAGGCGCGGAACCCTTTCTGCGCCATGGGCAGCAGGTTGTTGTTCTCCAGGAACCTTGACAGCCTGGTCGCCAGCAGACCGCTGTACAGCTTGTAGATGGCGGTCTGCAAGCAGATTGGCCGCCAGTTCTCCGGGTCTCCTGGGTCGCCCTTCTTGTGAATCAGGCGGACGAATCCCACCTTCCACAGCGCTGGAACACGGCGGTGGCGCCAGCAGAGCTGGAACGCGGCGTGGAGGAGCGGCACCAGCTGCGCCGCGAACTTCTTGTACACATCGTACCCCACGCCGTCATGTCCGGGGCTGGATTTTGCGGCCGCCTGGGCGAGCTGAGTCTCCACCTCGTCCACCGCCAGGTCGTCGGTGAGTGCGTCGCGTGCTGCCGTCGCTGGCCCAATGCTCGCCATCGCTGCGCGGAACTGCTCGCCGCACGCCTCGGTGGGCATGAAGTTGATTCGTGGCGTGTTCGTCTGCGTGAAGTGTGCGTGCAGCGTGGCCGCGTCGATTGGGCACGTTTCCGGGTGCTCCTCCACCGCTGTCTCGGCCGACGCTGCACGCAAAACCTCCTGCACGCACTTGGTCTCGTCCCGCGCGAAGGCCTGGCGCAGCTCCTGCATCTTCATCGACGACCGGATGCGTCCCACACGACGCCGGGCCCGGCGGGTGGCAGTCCTGTTGCTGGGGGTCGCGCGCTGCGTGGTCTCCATCTCATCAAGCGCTTCGTCAAGGCGATGTTCGCGCTGGTTGCGGGTCACGCGGGGCGGGCGTTGCTGCTGCTGCGTCGACTGGCGACGCCCAGGCGGGAGCGGTTTCGTCACGTACGGCTGCAGCAGTTCTCGGAGGCGATCAGGGATGGCACTGACGTACCCCTCGCCTGACGCCCAGCTATCTGCGTCGTCAATCTTACACGCCATCTCCTCGGCGAACGTCTGCAGGCTGGCGGAGGCAGCGTCGAACTCGTTCTCGGTGAGCTGGCGAAGTCGGAGTCGGGGTTGCCGCGCTGGCGCCGAGCCGGGTCCAATGGGCAGGGAGGGAAATACTTCGCCGCCGTCGCGGGCTGCAACTTCCGCTGCGTCCTCGTCGCTCTCGCTGGTCGGGTCTCGCTGCACTCTGGTCGGCGCACGTCTCCCCCTCACCGGCTGCTCGGGGTCAGCACCGGGTGCGCAGTGGCATCGGTTCATGTCTTCATGGTGCTCACCGCACTCCACGAGCGTCTTCTTCAAGTCCAGTGCACGGTTGGCCAGGCGGTCGGCGTGCGAGTTCGCCTTCCGGTCGATGTGCTTGAGCGTGTATCGCTGCAGCGGGCGCAGCGCGTGGCGCACTCTGTTGCGGAGTTGGCGGAGTCTGTCGTTCCTGCATGCAAAAGCTCCGCGAACTTGGGCCACCACCAGGTGGCTGTCGCCCTCTATCGTCAGGAGCGAGACGCCGTGGTGGACAGCGCTCTGGACGCCAAGCAGCAGTGCTGTGTATTCAGCGGTGTTGTTCGTTTCGTTGCTGCTTGGCATGTAGTGGGAGCACGTCCACACCACGGCGCCGCTCGGGTTGAAGAGTGCGGCGCCGGTCCCGCCTGGGCCGGGGTTGCGTCTGCAGGCGCCGTCGAAGCGCAGCACCCACGGTTCGAGTCCGGCCGACCCGCCGTCGACAGCCATTGTCGCTGCAGTCGTGGCAGCAGGAACGTGGTCGCTGACCCCCGAAGCGCCAGCAGGAAGTTGGCCCGTGGCCCCTGCGGCGCGGTCGGGAAGTTGGTCAGCGGCCCTCGAAGGGCCCCCACATGCGCGAGGCCGTCGTCCAGGAGGTGGTGGGGTCACTGTCACTCGCGGCCCCCAGCGGGTGCTCGTCCGGCCAGGCGGCAGCATCGATGAAGGCTCTGCGGCGCTGGCGCTCTCCGCGCTGCGTGCTGCAAGTCGTGGTCCCCACCGCGTGGCGCGACGGCCCAGCGCAGTGGGCGGCAGGGTTCGTCGCCGTGGCGGAGCCGGCACGGTTTCCTCGCCGGTCACCAGCCTGGCGATGGCCGCCGCGCCCACGGCTTGGTGGCGCGGTCCCCATCGAGTCGTCCTTGGTGTCGTCGGCGCGGGCGGGGTCGGGCAGGCGTTTGTTGCCAGCGGCTCCATGGCATCTGTGAGCTCGTCCAGCAGCTCGTCCTCGGCCTCCTGCATCAGCTCGTCCAGGTCGACAGCCAGCTCCACATCGTCATGGTTGTTGAGGCGGCGGCGCTTGCCGCCAATGCGGAGTTCCGGTGGTGGCTGGAGTGGGCACCCCGCGGGGGGGACGTGAGGGTGCCCGGAGGCGGTTGGCACGGCGCTCTGTGTGTGGCCGGCACCTGCAGCAGCAGTGCCGCTTGATGTGGCTGCTACAGCTGCAGGCACCGCCGCGCGGAGGGGCCCGGTAGGTGCTGGGGCCACCTCGGTGCGCTGGGCGGAAAGCGCTGGGGTCGCCGGTTCCTGCATCGCTCTGTCTCGCGCAGCCGCTTCGTTGACGTGGGCGCTTTGGCCACACGCGAGAGCATGTTTCGTCGCCGCTGCGCGGGACTGGAAGCCGATGCCGCACGTGCACCCGCTGTGGAAGTGGTCCACGAAGCAGGTGCCACGGTGCGCTGTGCGGCGGTGGGCAGCGAGAGCTGTGAGGTCGCGGGCGGCGTACGGGCACAACGCGCACTCGAAAGCAGCAGCGTTGTGCGCGTACACCGCCTGCACCGAGTCCCTGAGGCCGTGATCTGGCCGAAGTTCGGAGGGGTGGGGGCTCGGTGTTGGCGCCTCGATGCAGCGAAGCTTGGCCGCCTCGGCGTCGCTCTCTTCCGTCTTGGTCTCGTCTGGGGCGGCGGTGTCGTTCCTTGGGGCCGTCGTCGTCCTGCCACAGCTCCTGCTGCTGACCGCTTCGCCCGATGTGGGCTCCGCGCGCGCGCGAACTTGGAGGTCTTGCTCTTGGTTCAGGTCGGCGCGCGCGCGATGCTCCGCGGCGGCGCGATCAGCAGGAGGGGCTGTAGGTTCAGCTGCGACTGCTGCTGCTGGAGGGGCGGCAACAGCCGCAGCTGGGCTCGGCGGCGGAGCGCTTGGGGGCGGCGGGGGTGATGCCTGGTCGGCGAGCATGCTGCCCGCCCTTTCGGGTGAGGGCAGCACATTCGCGGGGGATTCGGGGGCCGGCGGCCCGTGCGCGCGCGCGGCAGAGTCTCGGGGGGCCGGCGCTGCGGCAGCTGCGGCTGCGGCGGGCGTCCAGGGTGACCCACCGGCGGGCAGCATGCATGCCGCCCTGCCGGGTGGGCCATCATCGCGTGGGAGGTCGTGGCGGCGGCTGGCGGCGGCGGCGCGGTCGTCCGGCGCGTCCTCTTCGTCGCTTGAGCCGTCATCCGGGTTGCTGGGGCCGTACGCGGCCGCGAGGGCGCGAGCCGTGGCGGCTGCAAGCGCCGCCCCAGGCACGACCGGCACGGGCAGCATGCCGCTCGCCCTGCCGGGTCGTGCCACATCGCAGGAGGGGGTCTGGGCGCGGGCGACGGGCGGAGAGGCGGGCGAGGGACCTTGGCCAGCCAACGGGCGCGCGTGGGGGGCCGGCGGACGTCTGGGGCCGTCGTGGCGGCCGGCGCTCGGCGGCGCTTCTTCGGCGGCCGGCCGTACGGGCTGAGAAGGCTCCGTTTGTGGAAGCGTCGCCCGTACGGCCTGAGAGGCCAGCATTCGGCCGATAGTGGGGCCGAGTGGGGAGGGGTGCGCCGACCTCCCGCCCGCACCAGCGGACCGTCCACTGTCGCCAGCGGACGGTGGATCCACCAGTGGATCCCCGAAACGACGCGAGGTCGTGGAGGCGGGGCGGGGCGTCTCTTGGCCGGCAGCGGCCTCGAGGCGCGTGAGGGGTCGCGGTGCAATGGGCGCTGCGGGTCCCGGACCCGTGCCCGAAGTTGCAGCCGCTGAAGCGTCGCCGGTGCCGAGGCTCTCCGGGGTCCGTTTCGGGCCCGGAAAGGGCCAAAACGGGGGCGAGCGGATCCACAGTGTGTAACCGCACCCCTAGTGGATCCGCCCACCCGTCCACCGCGCCACCGACCAGCCCACTCTCGTCACCGACCGCGCTGTAAAAAGACGCGTCGCTGGCGAGACTGGATTGGCTGGCTGTAGAGCACTCGCTGTCGGTGGACAGTGAGCGCTCCCTGATTGGCCAAAAGAACCGCATCGCTGCGATCCTATTGGTCAAAAAGGGTAAAGGGACAATGGAGGACGCAACGCGGACCGAGGTGGACAGCCGAGGAGGAAAAAGATAGAAAAGAGTCAAATGTAGTTGGCCTCGCGGGGGAGAGGTGAAAGCCCCCGGAAACCGCCCCGTCCTCGCACAGCAAGCTGCGCGACAACGGGATGCCCAAAAATGAATGTGAAAAAGACCAACGAAAAACGTCGGAAACCAGTTTTCACACTGATTAGAACAGATACTACACTTGATCTTAGCCAAAAGGCCGAGAAGGTATTATACGTTGAATTGTGTACAATCGATACAAAAGTGTAAATAAATCATACATACATACATGGTTATAGTCTGCTACCCACCGCGTGGCTATTTAAAAAAATGCATGTTTAACGTAACATTCTATTGTCAGTATTAATAAAGCGAATCATTTGGTCGCAATTGTTATTATTGGCAAGCACAATTCTAAAATATGACATTTGATCAATTACATTTCACAAAACGAAACAAAATGTTTGGTTAGCAGGGGCTTTCTATATAGCTAATAAGGTTGAGGCGCCAAATGGGGGAGTATAATTTGAAATATACAAGCAAAGAAAAATAAGAGAAGTGTGGTGGTTGGCCTCGCGGGGGAGATAGTGAAAGCCCCCGGAGACCGTTCCAAGAAAAGCTAGCAAGCTAGCATTCTCGGAAGTTCCAAAAATGAATGTGAAAAAGACCAACGAAAAACGTCGGAAACCAGTTTTCACACTGATTAGAACAGAGAAGTTTTTTATTTTATTTACCATCCGGTATACCCGTTAATTTCCTAAGAAGTTCCTATCCGATGTCTAACTAGAGCTGTAACTATATCCGATATGTGGCGGGTTGAAGTTCGACTGTCGAAATGCACCTCCGCCGTGGTGGTGGTGCATTTCTTGGCCGAACACCAGACTGGGTTTCCCGAGGGCGGTTCCCTACGTGGGTGGGGCCCTTTCGGCCGACGCGGGCCAGAGTGTTGCCGTCTAGCGGCGATCGGTGCGCGACGGAGTCCCCCCGGTCTCCGTCACCCGCCTGCCCCTTGAGGCTGGTTGGTCTTGGTGCTGCCTGGCGCGGTGCTGGGCGCAGTGCAGGTTCCAGATGCGGCGGCTGGACTGGATGCACGCCACCGACAGCTGCCGGTCCAGCCGCTTGGCGTCCCGCTTGAGCAGCCCCAGGTGCTCGGTGTACACCTTGTAGTTGCTGGGTGCCACCGAGCCCAGCGAGCCGTACACGAGCGCCGAGAGGTGGACCTTCCACCCTTGGCGCTCGAGGTGTCGCTTGATGCCCGCATACTCGGCCTTCTTCTCGGCCGCCGCCTTGGCCAGCCCGGAGCTCTCTGGGTCGTCGCGCGGCTGCTCGTCGAACGCGATGGCCAGGTCCACCACCGCGACCGTGCGTTGGTCGTGGTTGTAGACCTGGAGGTCGGGGCGCAGAGCTGGCCCGGCCCGGCCAGGCCCGGCACGGTCTGGTTCGTGCGGAGCTCGGTGCGGCCCTGGCGGTCGCCCGACGACGCGTGGAGCGTGCGCTCGATTTCCTTGAGCGCGTCGTCGTGGCGGCCGCGGATGCTGTCCATCGTACCCGGGCAGTGGTTGAGGACGTGTGCCAACGTCTCCTTCCACCGACAGCCCGGTTGACGGCAACGGTCGTGGGCGCGGAGGCGTCTGCGGGCGAGCACGTTCACCGTGTCAAGCATGTTGAGGCGAGCGGCCACCGCGAAGCGGTAGTCGCTCTCCCACATGCCCCGCGGTCTCGTCATGAAACCGCTGCCGACGCCTCCGTGCGCGCGCGCCGTCCGCCCCTGGTCCACGTGGCTGCACCAGGCCCGCCAGCGCTTGTTCTTCATGTGCTGCTTCACGTGCCGCAGCACGTTGCGGTGGTCCAGCCACTCAGCGTGGTGCGGCACGCGAAGCTGCAGCGGCTTGGCAGGTGCGCCGGTCTCCGGGTCGGCGGGCGCGGTTGCGAGCTTCAGCCCGAAGGCCTTGAGATTCTTGCGGACGTCGACCCACAGCGAGCCAATGTCGCCGTTGCGCCGTTTGGGTGGCGCGTGGGCCGACGTCCCGAGCTCCCCGTTGAGGAGGAGCTCGCACAGCTCGTCACCGCGCTGCTTCCAGTGGTCCTTGTCGAGCCGGTGCCGCGCGTCGGCAACCTGGTGAAGCTGCTCGCGCGCGATGCGCCGGATGGCTGGGTCGGGCGAGTTGATCATCTGCCACCCGTGCGCAATCTGCAGCGCCGCGTGCAGCTCCACCAGCGGCAGGAAGCCCAGGCCCCCGCGCGACACCGGCGCGTACACGAAGTCGTTGTTGGCGCTCTTGGGGAGGCGGAGCAGGTGGCGGAGGCCGCGGCGGAGGTGGAGGTCGAAGCTCTCCAGGAGCTGGTCGTCGGGTCGCAGGTGCCGGAGGGCGTACTCCACCCGAGGGTAGAGGTACCCCTTCACGGCCTTCACCACCTGCCACGGCGCGAGGCCGGACTCCATCAGCGCCGTCGCGTCCTGCTTGAGCAACTTGAGCTTGGGCGCGAGCGCGACGCGGCGGCGCACGTGGTCGAAGCCGTCGCCGATCCCCAGGTACGTGTACGACTGCAGGTGCGTCAACGTAGGGATCGGCGTGTCGTCCAGCGCCAGCTCCAGGTGGTCCGCCTCGATGGCGCCGTTGCCGTTGCGGCGCACGCCCATCGACCTGCACTTGGCCGGGTTCGCCGCCATGCCGGTCCATCGCAGGAACATGGCCACCAGCTCGTGCTGCTCGGTGACGCCCGCCTTGGTGCCGCTGAAGGTCTTGAGGTCGTCGGCGTACGCGGAGACACCCGGGCGGTCGTCACCCGAGAGCTGTACTCCTGAGCTGGGCAGTAGCTGCAACGCGTGGAGGAGGGGGCTGATCGCCGCCGAGAACAGCGGTGGGCTCAGCGGGCACCCCTGGAACACTCCGACACGCTGCAGGATCGGCGCCGTGCTGCCGTCCACCGCGTTGCCCACCATGAACGCTGCGTGGTCGTACAAGCCCTGGACGGCAGCGATGTACTCGGCGGGAACGCCTGTCCGCTCCAGGGCGTCCCACAGCAGCCCGAGGGGTACGCTTCCGAAAGCGTTCCGGAAGTCGTACCACACCTCGTACAGTGGACGGTGCTTGCGGCGCGCGTGGTCGATGAGCATGGCCGCGAGGAAGTTGTGCTCCCCGCAGCCATTCACCGGCCGGAAGCCCTTCTGGCCCGGAGCGTGGCGATCGTTGGCGTCCTGCCAGCGGGTGAGGCGCCGCGCGAGCACCCCCGTGTAGATCTTGTAGATGGCTTGCTGGAGGCAGATGGGCCTCCAGTTTGCCGGGTTTTCACGGTCGCCCTTCTTGTACAGGAGGCGCACCACGCCGAGCTTCCAGCTCTGGGGCACCTGCTTGTGCGTCCAGCAGCACTTGAAAGCCGCCTTCAGCACCGGCAGCAGCTGCGTCGCGAAGCGCTTGTACACGTCGTAGCCAACGCCGTCGAGGCCCGGGCTGGAGGTGCTGCTCGCGTGCTGCAGCTGGACCTCGATGTCGTCCGTGGACGGCGCTTCCTTCAGCAGCTCCATGAATCGCGTGGCTGCTGGCAGCCGGGCCATCGCAGAACGGAACGCAGCACCCTCGGGAGCCTCCGGGTCGAAGTCCCTCTGGGGCGTATTGACGCTGTCGAAGTGTCTCCACAGCACCTCGCTCGGGATGGGGCAGGTGCCGTTGTCGTCCTGCTGCTCCGTACCGCTCGTCACTGCCGTCTCTGGAGTCGCTGTCGTCCCTGTTGCCGCGGCCGCCCTCACTGTTTTCCGTGCGTCGCGTGCCGTGCGAGCTGCTGCCAAGATGCCGTCCACGCACTCCTTCTCGGCGGTGTCGAAGCGGTGGCGCAGAAGCTGCTGATCGATCGCCGATCGGATCCGGCCAACTCGGCGGCGAGCTTTGGCAATGGCTGGGCGAGCTTGGGGACGGGCACGCTCCAGCGCGTGCAGTTCGTCGATGGCTTCGTCGATGCGGTGCTCCCTGTGGTGGCGTGTCCCGCGCGGTGGGCGTGGATGCCGTTGCTTCCGCTGCTGACGGCCACCACCACCACAATTGGTCCGTCGGGGATGACGTCGCTGGCGGCGGCCTTTACGCTTTCCTCGGCGGCGGCGGCGCGTCGGTGACGGCTCACCTGGCTGGTCTGGCTGACCAATGGTCTCGTGCCGCGGCTCCCGGTGGGGTTCCACCTGGCCTTGGACGTCTCGGCGCTGTGGGTGGGGCGCTGGTGAACGAGCCGTGCCATGCCGCACCTGAGTGTACTGCTGCAGCTTGTCGTAGAGCATGTACGGGAGGGCTGTGATGTAGCCTTCCGCCGTCTCCCAGTCGTCGGCGTCCGCGATCTTGGCCGACAGGCCCGCACTCAAGCGCTCGACCACCTCACCAGCTGCCTCCATCTCATCGTCGGTCAGCTGGCGAAGGCGGAGGCGCGAGCGGCGGGTCGGGATCACGCCGGGCTCTAAGCGCATCGGAGCATACACTTCACCGTCGTCGATGTCTGCTCGGAGCTCGTCGTCGCTCCCCGCGTCCGCCATCTCGATGTCGGCAGTGGTAGGGGGCGGTGTCGCTGGCGGGCCCGCCGAGGGCGAACCCATGCATGTCGTGCACGCGCCGGCCACGGGGTGTTCCTTGCACTCGACCTTGTCGCTCTTCAGGTCGAGCGCCCGGTTGGCGAGGCGGTCCGCGAACGCGTTGCCTTGCCGGTCGATGTGGTGGAGCGAGTGCTGCCCCACCCGAGCCAGCTCGTGGCGAACGGCGTTCCGGAGCTGTCGCAGCCGAGTGCTCTTGGTGGCGTACAATCCCTTGACTTGACGAATGACCAGCAGGCTGTCGCCCTCGATGCGCAGCTGTCGTGCACCGTGGTCTGCTGCTGCGCGGGCGCCGATCAGGAGGGCCGTGTACTCGGCCGTGTTGTTCGTCTCCTTGGCGCCCGGCATGTAGTGCGAACCCGTCCACACGACAGCACCCTCGGGGTTGTAGAGCAGTGCGCCAGCACCACCGGGGTTGGGCCCGCCACGGCAAGCTCCATCGAATTGGAGGCGCCACTCCCGGGGTGTCGCCGTGGGCGGGTCGCTGACGAACGCGGGCTCCATCCCTGCGTCCGCCGCCTCTGCGTCCGTGGAATCCTCGTCCGCTGAGTGGTGCGTCGGGTCCGGCGGCTCGCTCTCCTTCATTTCCTCGTCCAGCAGCGACAGGTCCGGGGAGGGGGGAGCGAGGCGGTCTGCGATCCTGGTCGCGACGAAGCTGCGTGGGAGCGGGGGTCCCCAGCGTGGGACTGGGACGGCTTCCAGCCGGGCCGCAATGCGGGACACCACCACCCCTCGCGGAAGTGGTGGGCCCCATCGCGGCGGCGGTACCTCGCCGAGTCGGGCTGCGACCCGGGAGGCCACCAGCGGTCGAGGGAGCGGTGGGCCCCAGCGATTTCGCGCCTGCTGCTCTGCGTCGACCTGGTCCTGCATTGCAACGTTGGTGGAGCTCGGCTGCGGGGGGGGACGCAACGAGCTCCGAGGGATACTGGCGGGGCAGGTCGGGCGCGGCGGTGACCACTGCACGGACGGTGGGTCTGCCTCCGGCAGCAGTGGGGCTTGATGCCTTTGCTGCCGTCGAAGTCGTCGCCGAGGTGGTGCAGAGGTTGGCGCACGCTTGCGCGTGTCTGGCTGCGGCCAACCTCGATGCGAAGGGCGTGCCGCACGCGCAGCCCGCCAAGAACTTGTCGAGGAAGGCCGTGCGTCGGTGCCGAGACGAGCGGTGGCGCTTGAGCGAAGCGAGGCTGGCAGCCGTGTACGTGCACAGCGTGCAGTCGAAGCGAGTTGCAGCGTGCGCGTACACGGAGAGGACGGAGGCCGGATGAGCGCTGGCCGTGGGCAGCCTGAGCGCGGGGTGTTCGGCGCCAGCCTTGTCCTCGTCCACGAGCAGGAGCTCGGCCAGCTCTCGCTGGTCTTCATCGTCACCAGCGTTCAGGCGGCGGCGCTTTCCACCCGAACGCTGCACGGTCTGTTGTTGGCTGCGCGTCTTGGTCTGCCGCGCACCCTCGGTGCCGTCCGTGGGCACAGCAACCGACGTGCTGCTGCGCGCCGGGTTGCTGCTGCGAGCTGTGCTGCGGCCGACCGTGTTGCTGGTCGCCGAGCTGCTGCTGCCGCTATGCAGCGAGGCAGCGGGTGCTGCCACCTCGCCGAGCATGCCGCCCGCCCATGCGGGTGGGGGCAACAAACGCGCGGTGTTGGTCGGGGTCCTGACGGCGGCTGCGCGGCCGTTCAGCGCTTCCTCGCCGTCGCCGGCGACGTCGTCCGGCATGCGGCCGCTTCCGGGCACGGCAGGAGCCGCCCTTGGGGCTTCACTGCCGGCGATCATGCCGCCCGCCCTTGCGGGTGAGGGCAGCGCATTCGCGGGGTTGGTCCTGGTCGTGGCGGCGGCTGCGCGGCCAAGTGGCGTGTCCATGCCGCCGCTGGGGTGGTTGCCCGGCTCGCTGCGGCGGCCGGGCACGGCAGGAGCCGCCCTTAGGGCTCCACTGCCGGCGAGCATGCTGCCCGCCCTTTCGGGTGAGGGCAGCACATTCGCGGGGATTCGGGGGCCGGCGGCCCGTGCGCACAAGCGGCGGAGTTGCGGGGGGCCGGCGCCGCGGCAGCTGCGGCTGCGGCGGGCGTCCAGGGTGACCCACCGGCGGGCAGCATGCATGCCGCCCTGCCGGGTGGGCCATCATCGCGTGGGGGGTCGTGGCGGCGGCTGGCGGCAGCGGCGCGGTCGTCCGGCGCGTCCTCTTCGTCGCTTGAGCCGTCATCCGGGTTGCTGGGGCCGTACGCGGCCGCGAGGGCGCGAGCCGTGGCGGCTGCAAGCGCCGCCCCAGGCACGACCGGCACGGGCAGCATGCCGCTCGCCCTGCCGGGTCGTGCCACTTCGCAGGAGGGGGTCTGGGCGCGGGCGACGGGCGGAGAGGCGGGCGAGGGACCTTGGCCAGCCAACGGGCGCGCGTGGGGGGCCGGCGGACGTCTGGGACCGTCGTGGCGGCCGGCGCTCGGCGGCGCTTCTTCGGCGGCCGGCCGTACGGGCTGAGAAGGCTCCGTTTGTGGAAGCGTCGCCCGTACGGCCTGAGAGGCCAGCATTCGGCCGATAGTGGGGCCGAGTGGGGAGGGGTGCGCCGACCTCCCGCCCGCACCAGCGGACCGTCCACTGTCGCCAGCGGACGGTGGATCCACCCGTGGATCCCCGAAACGACGCGAGGTCGTGAAGGCGGGGCGGGGCGTCTCTTGGCCGGCAGCGGCCTCGAGGCGCGTGAGGGGTCGCGGTGCAATGGGCGCTGCGGGTCCCGGACCCGTGCCCGAAGTTGCAGCCGCTGAAGCGTCGCCGGTGCCGAGGCTCTCCGGGGTCCGTTTCGGGCCCGGAAAGGGCCAAAACGGGGGCGAGCGGATCCACAGTGTGTAACCGCACCCCTAGTGGATCCGCCCACCCGTCCACTGCGCCACCGACCAGCCCACTCTCGTCACCGACCGCGCTGTAAAAAGACGCGTCGCTGGCGAGACTGGATTGGCTGGCTGTGGAGCACTCGCTGTCGGTGGACAGTGAGCGCTCCCTGATTGGCCAAAAGAACCGCATCGCTGCGATCCTATTGGTCAAAAAGGGTAAAGGGACAATGGAGGACGCAACGCGGACCGAGGTGGACAGCCGAGGAGGAAAAAGATAGAAAAGAGTCAAATGTAGTTGGCCTCGCGGGGGAGAGGTGAAAGCCCCCGGAAACCGCCCCGTCCTCGCACAGCAAGCTGCGCGACAACGGGATGCCCAAAAATGAATGTGAAAAAGACCAACGAAAAACGTCGGAAACCAGTTTTCACACTGATTAGAACAGATACTACACTTGATCTTAGCCAAAAGGCCGAGAAGGTATTATACGTTGAATTGTGTACAATCGATACAAAAGTGTAAATAAATCATACATACATACATGGTTATAGTCTGCTACCCACCGCGTGGCTATTTAAAAAAATGCATGTTTAACGTAACATTCTATTGTCAGTATTAATGCAGCGAATCATTTGGTCGCAATTGTTATTATTGGCAAGCACAATTCTAAAATATGACATTTGATCAATTACATTTCACAAAACGAAACAAAATGTTTGGTTAGCAGGGGCTTTCTATATAGCTAATAAGGTTGAGGCGCCAAATGGGGGAGTATAATTTGAAATATACAAGCAAAGAAAAATAAGAGAAGTGTGGTGGTTGGCCTCGCGGGGGAGATAGTGAAAGCCCCCGGAGACCGTTCCAAGAAAAGCTAGCAAGCTAGCATTCTCGGAAGTTCCAAAAATGAATGTGAAAAAGACCAACGAAAAACGTCGGAAACCAGTTTTCACACTGATTAGAACAGAAAAGTTATGTGTATTACCGACCGGTTAATCCTTGGCTTCCAGGTAGTAAATACCTGGTAGTCGCTATGTGGTGTGTAACTTGTGTACAGGTTGCACCTCATAGGTGTCGGACCATAATGTACCGGCGGGGTTTGAGGGCGGTTCCCTACCTGGGTGTGGCCCTGTCGGCCGCTGTGGGCCTGTGTGCCGTCTAGCGGCGGCCGGTGCGCGGCGGAGTCCCCCCGGTCTCCGCCGCCCGACTTCCCCCTGGTGCTTGGTGCTGGCGCGCGCGGTGCTGGCTGCAGTGCAGGTTCCAGATGCGGCGGCTGGACTGGATGCACGCTACCGAGAGCTGCCGGTCCAGCCGCTTCGCGTCACGCTTGAGCAACCCAAGGTGCTCAGTAAGCACCTTGTGGTTGCCGGCCGGCACCGCGCCGAGCGAGCCGTACACGAGCGCCGAGAGGTGGACCTTCCACCCTTGGCGCTCGAGGTGTCGCTTGACGCCGGCATACTTCGCGCGCTTGTGTGCGGCGATGCGTGCCAGCGCCGAGCTCTCCGGGTCGTCGCTCGCCTGCTCCTCGAACGCCACGGCCAGGTCGACCACCGCCACCGTCTTCTTGGTGTGGTTGAAGAGCTGGAGGTCGGGCCGCAGCGCGAGGCCGGCGAGCGACGGCACCGTCTGGTTCACCCGGAGCTCGACGCGGTCCTGGCCGCCCGGCGACGACGCGTGCAGCGCGCGCTCGATGTGCTTGAGGGCGTCGTCGTGGCGGCCGCGGACCGCGTCCATGGTGCCGGCGCAGTGGTTGAGCACGTGCGCCAGCGTCTCCGCCCTGGAGCAGCCCGGCTGCCTGCAGTGGTCGTGGGCTCGGAGACGCCGGCGCTTCAGCACGCTGTGCGTGTCGAGCTGGTTCAGGCGGGCGGCCACCGCGAAGCGGTAGTCGGCTTCCCACATGCCTCGTGGCCGGGTGAGGAAGCCGCTCCCCGCGCCCCCATGCGTGCGTGCCGTCTTGCCTTGGTCGCGCATGGCCGCCCACCTGGCCCAGTGCTTGTTCTTGTAGTGCAGCTTCACGTGCCGCAGCACAGTCTTGTGGTCTAGCCACTTATCGTGGTGCGGCACGCGGAGCTGCAACGTGGTCGCCGCAGAGCCGGCGTCCGCGCAGGCCGGCGCGGTCGCGAACTTGAGGCCGAGCGTGCGGAGGTGGCGCTGGACGTCGACCCAAAGAGAACCGATGTCGCCGTTCCGACGCTTCGGTGGCGCGTCGGGCGACGTCCCGAGCTGCGAGTTGAGCAGCAGCTCGCACAGCTCCTCGTCGCGCCCCTCCCATGCGCGGCTGTCGATACGGTGGCGCGCGTCGGCGATCTGCCGGAGCTGCACGCGCGCGATGCGCCGGATGGCAGGGTCCTTCGAATTCAGCAGCTGCCATCCGTGCGCGACTTGGAGCGCCGCGTGCAGCTCCGTCAGTGGCAGCAGGCCCAGCCCGCCGCGCGACACCGGAGCGTAGAAGCACTCCGCCGTGGCGTTGCCCGGCAGTCGCAGGAGGTGGCGGAGGCCGCGCGCGAGGTGCCGGTCGAAGCCCTCAAGCTGCTGTTGGAAGGGGCGAAGGTGGCGGAGAGCGTACTCCACCCGGGGGTAGAGGTACGTCTTCACCGCCTTCACCACCTGCCACGGGGCGAGGCCCGACTGCAGCAGCGTCGTCGCGTCGTCCTTAAGCTGCTTGAGTGCTGGAGCGAGCTCGACGCGGCGGCGCACGTGATCGAATCCATCGCCGATCCCCAGGTAGGTGTACGAAGCGCTCATGGACAGCGCGGGGATCGGCGTGCCAGCCAGGTCTAGCTGGAGGTCGTCAGTCTTGAGCACGCCGCGTCCGTCGCGCTGGACCGACATGGTGCAGCACTTGTTGGGGTTCGCCGCCATGCCGGTCCAGCGCAAGAAGTCGGCCACGAGCGCGTGCTGTCGCTTGATGCCGTCCTCGGTGCCACTGAAAATCTTGAGGTCGTCGGCATAAGCCGAGGCACCGGGGCAGTCATCGCCCGACAGCTGCACGCCCGTGGCCGGCAGCCGCTGCAACGCGAAGAGCAGCGGGCTAATGGCAGCGTTGAAGAGTTGGGGGCTCAGTGGGCACCCTTGGAAGACGCCCACCCGCAGCGCAATTGGGTCCGTCGTGCCGTCGATAGCGTTCCCGACGACAAACGCCGCGCTCTCGTAGAGCCCCTTGCACATGGTAACGTAGTCGTCGGGCACGCCGAGCCGTGCCAGCGCGTCCCACAGCAGCGCGAATGGCACGCTGCCGAACGCGTTGCGAAAATCGTACCAGACTTCGAAGAGGGTGCGGCGCTTGCGGCGGGCTTGGTCGACGAGCGTGGCTGCGAGGAAGTTGTGCTCCCCGCAGCCGTTCACCGCTCGGAAGCCCTTCTGGCCTGGAGCGTGGCGGTCGTTGGCGTCTAGCCAACGCACCAGCCGCCGCGCGAGGAGTCCCGTGTAGAGCTTGTAAATGGCTTGCTGGAGGCAGATCGGCCTCCAGTTTGCCGGGTCCTCGCGCGCGCCCTTCTTGTGGAGCAGCCGCACCACCCCGAGCTTCCAGCTCTGAGGCACTCTCTTCGCCGTCCAGCATGCCTTGAATGCCGCGGTCAGTGCCGGCAGGAGCTGCGCCGCGAAGTGCTGGTACACGTCGTACCCGACGCCGTCGAGTCCAGGGCTGGAGGCGCCACGGACGTGTTGTAGCTGGTCTTCCACTTCGCCGGCCGACGGCGCCGCAGTCAGCAGCTCCTTGCAACTGGTCGCGGCCGGTAGGCGTGCCAACGCCGAGCGGAAGGCGGCACCCACCGGGGCGTCCGGGGCGAATTCTTGGCGCGGCGTGTTGACGCTGTCGAAAAACCGCCAGAGTTCTTCTCCCAAGATGGGGCAGGTGCCGTCGTCTGCGCTGCCTGCCGCTGGCGTCGCCGGGCCTGCAGGTGGATCACCGCCGGAGGCCGTGGTCCTCGCTGCCTCTCGCGTCGCGCACGCCTTCGCCAGGATGTCGGTGACACATGCCTTCTCGTCCGTGTCGAAGCGGTGGCGGAGGCGCTGCTGTTCGATGGCCGAATTGACGCGTCCAACGCGGCGTCGTGCCCGGCGGACGGTGGTGCGGTCGCTGGGGGTGGAGCGCTCCACTGCATGGAGGTCATCGAGTGCCTCGTCGAGGCGGTGTTCGCGGTGGTGTCGGGTCACCCGGGGTGGGCGCTGGCGGCGGTGCTTCTTCGCGGTGCCTGAGCGTCCACGGCGTCGTCGCCGCCGTCGCCGTGTCTGGGCGCCTACATGTTCGTCCGGCCACTGTTCCTGCCGCTGCTCCGGCGACCGGTCCTGGTGGCGACCCTGCTGTTGATGGTCGCGCTGCTGACGTGGGTGCTGTTGCTGCTGCTGCTGCTGCTGGCGCTGGGCACAGGGCTCGGGGCGGCGCGCCTGGGTGTACAGCTGCAGTTTGTCGTACAGCAAGTGCGGGAGGGCCGTGATGTAGCCCTCCGCTGTCTCCCAGTCACTGGCGTCGGTGATCTTGCCCGCCAGCGACGCTCCGAGCCGCTCAACCATCGCGCGTGCGGTGTCCTCGTCGTCATCGGAGAGCTTGCGGAGGCGGAGGCGGGGTCGTCGCTGCGGAGTGGCATTCGGGCCAACGCGCATGGCCGCGTAGACCTCGCCGTCGTCGATGTCGGCGAGGTCCTCGTCGTCCGGGTCCTCCATCTCAATGTCGGCGGCGGGCGGCGGTGGCGGGGCGTCAGGTGGCTGCTGAGTCGGCGCTAGGGGTCGGTCGTCGATGGCCGTGGGCGTGCAGCCGTTCCCGTCGGGGTGGACGCCGCACTCCGACACTGTCCGCCGGAGGTCGAGGGCTCGGTTGGCGAGGCGGTCGGCGTGGGCATTGGCTTGGCGATCAATGTGGTGGAGCGAAAATCTCCCCACCCGGGCGAGTTCCAGCTTGACTTGGTCGCGGAGGTGGCGGAGAGTGACGCTCCGCGTGGCAAAGATGCCACGCACCTGCTGGATCACCAAGGTGCTGTCGCCCTCCACTCGCAGGGTCGTGGCTCCGTGGTCGGCGGCGGCTCGCGTACCGAGCAGCAGCGCCGTGTATTCGGCGGTGTTGTTGGCTTCGCTGCTGCTCGGCATGTAGTGGGAGCAAGTCCATACAACGGAGCCGTCGGGCTGGGACAGCGCTGCGCCGGCGCCACCTGGGCCAGGGTTGGCGCGGCAGGCGCCGTCGAAGCGCAGCAGCCACTCGCCGCTCATGCCGCTGTCCACGTCCATCGCGGCCACCGGGTAGTCCTGGCGGTCGCCGTCCTGGACACTCGAGTCGTCCTTCGTCTCCTCGTCGCTCGTCATCTCCGGCGGGAGCACGCGGTGGCCGATCCGGAATGCCACCACGCCGCGTGGCAGTGGGGGTCCCCAGCGGGGAGCTGGAACCTCGCTGAGGCGGGCTGCAACACGGCCTGCCACCAGCGTCCTGGGTAGGGGCGGGCCCCAGCGCTCGCGGGCTTGTTGCTCGGCGTGGTCCGGGTCGACGACAAGAGCGGGGCTCGCTAGCGGGGGGGGGGTCGCTGCGAGCTTCGGGGGGTCTTGGCGGGGGGAGTCGGGCGTGACGGTGGCCGCCTTGACAGTGGCGTTGGCTGCACCAGCAGTGGGGCTCAATTCCCCTGCTGCCGGCGCAGCCGCTGCCGAGAAGGTGCGGTTGAGGCTGGCGCACGCGTGTGCGTGGTTTGCAGCAGCCAGCCTCGACGCGAAGGGCACACCGCACGCACATCCCGCCGAGAACCGGTCGAGGAAGGCAGTGCGGCGGTGCCGGGAGTCCCGGTGTCGCTTGAGCGACGCGAAGCTGGCGGCCGTGTACGTGCACAGCGTGCACTGGAAGCGCTGCGCATTGTGCGCGTACACGGAGAGGACGGAGGCCGGGCGAGCGCTGGCCGCGGATAGCCTAGGCGCTGGAGCGTGGTCCCCAGCCTCGTCCTCCTCCTCGAGCAGGAGCTCGGCCAGCTCGCGGGTGTCTTCGTCGTCGACGTCGTTGAGACGTCGACGCTTGCCGCCGACGCGCTGCCATGGCGGCTGCTGTCGGCGGGCACCTTGGTCAACATCCATGGCGACGACGCCGACGTCGCCTGCTGCATCGCTGCTGCCTGCGCCGTCGTCGCCGTCGCCGCTCGCGTCCGTCGTCCTGCTGCTGCCGTCGCTGCTGACCACGTCGCCCGACATGGGCTCCACGCGCGCGCTAGCTGGGGGTGCTTGTTCTTGGGGCGGCTCGGCGCGCGCGCGGGGCTCCACGGCGGCGCGGCCAACAGGAGAGGTGGCAGGGGCAGCTGCGACTGCCGTCACCAGTGGGGCGGCAGCAGCCGCAGCTGGGCTCGGCGGCGGAGCGCTTGGGGGCGGCGGGGGTGATGCCTGGTCGGCGAGCATGCTGCCCGCCCTTTCGGGTGAGGGCAGCACATTCGCGGGGGATTCGGGGGCTGGCGGCCCGTGCGCACAAGCGGCGGAGTTGCGGGGGGCCGGCGCCGCGGCAGCTGCGGCTGCTGCGGGCGTCCAGGGTGACCCACCGGCGGGCAGCATGCATGCCGCCCTGCCGGGTGGGCCATCATCGCGTGGGGGGTCGTGGCGGCGGCTGGCGGCGGCGGCGCGGTCGTCCGGCACGTCCTCTTCGTCGCTTGAGCCGTCATCCGGGTTGCTGGGGCCGTACGCGGCCGCGAGAGCGCGAGCCGTGGCGGCTGCTAGCGCTTCCCCTGGCACGACCGGCACGGGCAGCATGCCGCTCGCCCTGCCGGGTCGTGCCACTTCGCAGGAGGGGGTCTGGGCGCGGGCGACGGGCGGAGAGGCGGGCGAGGGACCTTGGCCAGCCAACGGGCGCGCGTGGGGGGCCGGCGGACGTCTGGGACCGTCGTGGCGGCCGGCGCTCGGCGGCGCTTCTTCGGCGGCCGGCCGTACGGGCTGAGAAGGCTCCGTTTGTGGAAGCGTCGCCCGTACGGCCTGAGAGGCCAGCATTCGGCCGATAGTGGGGCCGAGTGGGGAGGGGTGCGCCGACCTCCCGCCCGCACCAGCGGACCGTCCACTGTCGCCAGCGGACGGTGGATCCACCCGTGGATCCCCGAAACGACGCGAGGTCGTGAAGGCGGGGCGGGGCGTCTCTTGGCCGGCAGCGGCCTCGAGGCGCGTGAGGGGTCGCGGTGCAATGGGCGCTGCGGGTCCCGGACCCGTGCCCGAAGTTGCAGCCGCTGAAGCGTCGCCGGTGCCGAGCAGCGGCACCGCGCGTGGAGGCTCTCCGGGGTCCGTTTCGGGCCCGGAAAGGGCCAAAACGGGGGCGAGCGGATCCACAGTGTGTAACCGCACCCCTAGTGGATCCGCCCACCCGTCCACTGCGCCACCGACCAGCCCACTCTCGTCACCGACCGCGCTGTAAAAAGACGCGTCGCTGGCGAGACTGGATTGGCTGGCTGTGGAGCACTCGCTGTCGGTGGACAGTGAGCGCTCCCTGATTGGCCAAAAGAACCGCATCGCTGCGATCCTATTGGTCAAAAAGGGTAAAGGGACAATGGAGGACGCAACGCGGACCGAGGAGGACAGCCGAGGAGGAAAGGTAGGTAGAAAAGATGCAAGCGATGTAGTTGGCCTCGCGGGGGAAAGGTGAAAGCCCCCGGAAACCGTCTCGGAGGACACTTGCAAGCAAGCGCCCACCAAGAGTTCCAAAAATGAATGTGAAAAAGACCAACGAAAAACGTCGGAAACCAGTTTTCACACTGATTAGAACAGATACTACACTTGATCTTAGCCAAAAGGCCGAGAAGGTATTATACGTTGAATTGTGTACAATCGATACAAAAGTGTAAATAAATCATACATACATACATGGTTATAGTCTGCTACCCACCGCGTGGCTATTTAAAAAAATGCATGTTTAACGTAACATTCTATTGTCAGTATTAATGCAGCGAATCATTTGGTCGCAATTGTTATTATTGGCAAGCACAATTCTAAAATATGACATTTGATCAATTACATTTCACAAAACGAAACAAAATGTTTGGTTAGCAGGGGCTTTCTATATAGCTAATAAGGTTGAGGCGCCAAATGGGGGAGTATAATTTGAAATATACAAGCAAAGAAAAATAAGAGAAGTGTGGTGGTTGGCCTCGCGGGGGAGATAGTGAAAGCCCCCGGAGACCGTTCCAAGAAAAGCTAGCAAGCTAGCATTCTCGGAAGTTCCAAAAATGAATGTGAAAAAGACCAACGAAAAACGTCGGAAACCAGTTTTCACACTGATTAGAACAGAAAAGTTATGTGTATTACCGACCGGTTAATCCTTGGCTTCCAGGTAGTAAATACCTGGTAGTCGCTATGTGGTGTGTAACTTGTGTACAGGTTGCACCTCATAGGTGTCGGACCATAATGTACCGGCGGGGTTTGAGGGCGGTTCCCTACCTGGGTGTGGCCCTGTCGGCCGCTGTGGGCCTGTGTGCCGTCTAGCGGCGGCCGGTGCGCGGCGGAGTCCCCCCGGTCTCCGCCGCCCGACTTCCCCCTGGTGCTTGGTGCTGGCGCGCGCGGTGCTGGCTGCAGTGCAGGTTCCAGATGCGGCGGCTGGACTGGATGCACGCTACCGAGAGCTGCCGGTCCAGCCGCTTCGCGTCACGCTTGAGCAACCCAAGGTGCTCAGTAAGCACCTTGTGGTTGCCGGCCGGCACCGCGCCGAGCGAGCCGTACACGAGCGCCGAGAGGTGGACCTTCCACCCTTGGCGCTCGAGGTGTCGCTTGACGCCGGCATACTTCGCGCGCTTGTGTGCGGCGATGCGTGCCAGCGCCGAGCTCTCCGGGTCGTCGCTCGCCTGCTCCTCGAACGCCACGACCAGGTCGACCACCGCCACCGTCTTCTTGGTGTGGTTGTACAGCTGGAGGTCGGGCCGTAGCGCGAGGCCGGCGAGCGACGGCACCGTCTGGTTCACCCGGAGCTCGGCGCGGTCCTGGCCGCCCGGCGACGACGCGTGCAGCGCGCGCTCGATGTGCTTGAGGGCGTCGTCGTGGCGGCCGCGGACCGCGTCCATGGTGCCGGCGCAGTGGTTGAGCACGTGCGCCAGCGTCTCCGCCCTGGAGCAGCCCGGCTGCCTGCAGTGGTCGTGGGCTCGGAGACGCCGGCGCTTCAGCACGCTGTGCGTGTCGAGCTGGTTCAGGCGGGCGGCCACCGCGAAGCGGTAGTCGGCTTCCCACATGCCTCGTGGCCGGGTGAGGAAGCCGCTCCCCGCGCCCCCATGCGTGCGTGCCGTCTTGCCTTGGTCGCGCATGGCCGCCCACCTGGCCCAGTGCTTGTTCTTGTAGTGCAGCTTCACGTGCCGCAGCACAGTCTTGTGGTCTAGCCACTTATCGTGGTGCGGCACGCGGAGCTGCAACGTGGTCGCCGCAGAGCCGGCGTCCGCGCAGGCCGGCGCGGTCGCGAACTTGAGGCCGAGCGTGCGGAGGTGGCGCTGGACGTCGACCCAAAGAGAACCGATGTCGCCGTTCCGACGCTTCGGTGGCGCGTCGGGCGACGTCCCGAGCTGCGAGTTGAGCAGCAGCTCGCACAGCTCCTCGTCGCGCCCCTCCCATGCGCGGCTGTCGATACGGTGGCGCGCGTCGGCGATCTGCCGGAGCTGCACGCGCGCGATGCGCCGGATGGCAGGGTCCTTCGAATTCAGCAGCTGCCATCCGTGCGCGACTTGGAGCGCCGCGTGCAGCTCCGTCAGTGGCAGCAGGCCCAGCCCGCCGCGCGACACCGGAGCGTAGAAGCACTCCGCCGTGGCGTTGCCCGGCAGTCGCAGGAGGTGGCGGAGGCCGCGCGCGAGGTGCCGGTCGAAGCCCTCAAGCTGCTGTTGGAAGGGGCGAAGGTGGCGGAGAGCGTACTCCACCCGGGGGTAGAGGTACGTCTTCACCGCCTTCACCACCTGCCACGGGGCGAGGCCCGACTGCAGCAGCGTCGTCGCGTCGTCCTTAAGCTGCTTGAGTGCTGGAGCGAGCTCGACGCGGCGGCGCACGTGATCGAATCCATCGCCGATCCCCAGGTAGGTGTACGAAGTGCTCATGGACAGCGCGGGGATCGGCGTGCCAGCCAGGTCTAGCTGGAGGTCGTCAGTCTTGAGCACGCCGCGTCCGTCGCGCTGGACCGACATGGTGCAGCACTTGTTGGGGTTCGCCGCCATGCCGGTCCAGCGCAAGAAGTCGGCCACGAGCGCGTGCTGTCGCTTGATGCCGTCCTCGGTGCCACTGAAAATCTTGAGGTCGTCGGCATAAGCCGAGGCACCGGGGCAGTCATCGCCCGACAGCTGCACGCCCGTGGCCGGCAGCCGCTGCAACGCGAAGAGCAGCGGGCTAATGGCAGCGTTGAAGAGTTGGGGGCTCAGTGGACACCCTTGGAAGACGCCCACCCGCAGCGCAATTGGGTCCGTCGTGCCGTCGATAGCGTTCCCGACGACAAACGCCGCGCTCTCGTAGAGCCCCTTGCACATGGTAACGTAGTCGTCGGGCACGCCGAGCCGTGCCAGCGCGTCCCACAGCAGCGCGAATGGCACGCTGCCGAACGCGTTGCGAAAATCGTACCAGACTTCGAAGAGGGTGCGGCGCTTGCGGCGGGCTTGGTCGACGAGCGTGGCTGCGAGGAAGTTGTGCTCCCCGCAGCCGTTCACCGCTCGGAAGCCCTTCTGGCCTGGAGCGTGGCGGTCGTTGGCGTCTAGCCAACGCACCAGCCGCCGCGCGAGGAGTCCCGTGTAGAGCTTGTAAATGGCTTGCTGGAGGCAGATCGGCCTCCAGTTTGCCGGGTCCTCGCGCGCGCCCTTCTTGTGGAGCAGCCACACCACCCCGAGCTTCCAGCTCTGAGGCACTCTCTTCGCCGTCCAGCATGCCTTGAATGCCGCGGTCAGTGCCGGCAGGAGCTGCGCCGCGAAGTGCTGGTACACGTCGTACCCGACGCCGTCGAGTCCAGGGCTGGAGGCGCCACGGACGTGTTGTAGCTGGTCTTCCACTTCGCCGGCCGACGGCGCCGCAGTCAGCAGCTCCTTGCAACTGGTCGCGGCCGGTAGGCGTGCCAACGCCGAGCGGAAGGCGGCACCCACCGGGGCGTCCGGGGCGAATTCTTGGCGCGGCGTGTTGACGCTGTCGAAAAACCGCCAGAGTTCTTCTCCCAAGATGGGGCAGGTGCCGTCGTCTGCGCTGCCTGCCGCTGGCGTCGCCGGGCCTGCAGGTGGATCACCGCCGGAGGCCGTGGTCCTCGCTGCCTCTCGCGTCGCGCACGCCTTCGCCAGGATGTCGGTGACACATGCCTTCTCGTCCGTGTCGAAGCGGTGGCGGAGGCGCTGCTGTTCGATGGCCGAATTGACGCGTCCAACGCGGCGTCGTGCCCGGCGGACGGTGGTGCGGTCGCTGGGGGTGGAGCGCTCCACTGCATGGAGGTCATCGAGTGCCTCGTCGAGGCGGTGTTCGCGGTGGTGTCGGGTCACCCGGGGTGGGCGCTGGCGGCGGTGCTTCTTCGCGGTGCCTGAGCGTCCACGGCGTCGTCGCCGCCGTCGCCGTGTCTGGGCGCCTGCATGTTCGTCCGGCCGCTGTTCCTGCCGCTGCTCCGGCGACCGGTCCTGGTGGCGACCCTGCTGTTGATGGTCGCGCTGCTGACGTGGGTGCTGTTGCTGCTGCTGCTGCTGGCGCTGGGCACAGGGCTCGGGGCGGCGCGCCTGGGTGTACAGCTGCAGTTTGTCGTACAGCAAGTGCGGGAGGGCCGTGATGTAGCCCTCCGCCGTCTCCCAGTCACTGGCGTCGGTGATCTTGCCCGCCAGCGACGCTCCGAGCCGCTCAACCATCGCGCGTGCGGTGTCCTCGTCGTCATCGGAGAGCTTGCGGAGGCGGAGGCGGGGTCGTCGCTGCGGAGTGGCATTCGGGCCAACGCGCATGGCCGCGTAGACCTCGCCGTCGTCGATGTCGGCGAGGTCCTCGTCGTCCGGGTCCTCCATCTCAATGTCGGCGGCGGGCGGCGGTGGCGGGGCGTCAGGTGGCTGCTGAGTCGGCGCTAGGGGTCGGTCGTCGATGGCCGTGGGCGTGCAGCCGTTCCCGTCGGGGTGGACGCCGCACTCCGACACTGTCCGCCGGAGGTCGAGGGCTCGGTTGGCGAGGCGGTCGGCGTGGGCATTGGCTTGGCGATCAATGTGGTGGAGCGAAAATCTCCCCACCCGGGCGAGTTCCAGCTTGACTTGGTCGCGGAGGTGGCGGAGAGTGACGCTCCGCGTGGCAAAGATGCCACGCACCTGCTGGATCACCAAGGTGCTGTCGCCCTCCACTCGCAGGGTCGTGGCTCCGTGGTCGGCGGCGGCTCGCGTACCGAGCAGCAGCGCCGTGTATTCGGCGGTGTTGTTGGTTTCGCTGCTGCTCGGCATGTAGTGGGAGCAAGTCCATACAACGGAGCCGTCGGGCTGGGACAGCGCTGCGCCGGCGCCACCTGGGCCAGGGTTGGCGCGGCAGGCGCCGTCGAAGCGCAGCAGCCACTCGCCGCTGTCCACGTCCATCGCGGCCACCGGGTAGTCCTGGCGGTCGCCGTCCTGGACACTCGAGTCGTCCTTCGTCTCCTCGTCGCTCGTCATCTCCGGCGGGAGCACGCGGTGGCCGATCCGGAATGCCACCACGCCGCGTGGCAGTGGGGGTCCCCAGCGGGGAGCTGGAACCTCGCTGAGGCGGGCTGCAACACGGCCTGCCACCAGCGTCCTGGGTAGGGGCGGGCCCCAGCGCTCGCGGGCTTGTTGCTCGGCGTGGTCCGGGTCGACGACAAGAGCGGAGCTCGCTAGCGGGGGGGTCGCTGCGAGCTTCGGGGGGTCTTGGCGGGGGGAGTCGGGCGTGACAGTGGCCGCCTTGACAGTGGCGTTGGCTGCACCAGCAGTGGGGCTCAATTCCCCTGCTGCCGGCGCAGCCGCTGCCGAGAAGGTGCGGTTGAGGCTGGCGCACGCGTGTGCGTGGTTTGCAGCAGCCAGCCTCGACGCGAAGGGCACACCGCACGCACATCCCGCCGAGAACCGGTCGAGGAAGGCAGTGCGGCGGTGCCGGGAGTCCCGGTGTCGCTTGAGCGACGCGAAGCTGGCGGCCGTGTACGTGCACAGCGTGCACTGGAAGCGCTGCGCATTGTGCGCGTACACGGAGAGGACGGAGGCCGGGCGAGCGCTGGCCGCGGATAGCCTAGGCGCTGGAGCGTGGTCCCCAGCCTCGTCCTCCTCCTCGAGCAGGAGCTCGGCCAGCTCGCGGGTGTCTTCGTCGTCGACGTCGTTGAGACGTCGACGCTTGCCGCCGACGCGCTGCCATGGCGGCTGCTGTCGGCGGGCACCTTGGTCAACATCCATGGCGACGACGCCGACGTCGCCTGCTGCATCGCTGCTGCCTGCGCCGTCGTCGCCGTCGCCGCTCGCGTCCGTCGTCCTGCTGCTGCCGTCGCTGCTGACCACGTCGCCCGACATGGGCTCCACGCGCGCGCTAGCTGGGGGTGCTTGTTCTTGGGGCGGCTCGGCGCGCGCGCGGGGCTCCACGGCGGCGCGGCCAACAGGAGAGGTGGCAGGGGCAGCTGCGACTGCCGTCACCAGTGGGGCGGCAGCAGCCGCAGCTGGGCTCGGCGGCGGAGCGCTTGGGGGCGGCGGGGGTGATGCCTGGTCGGCGAGCATGCTGCCCGCCCTTTCGGGTGAGGGCAGCACATTCGCGGGGGATTCGGGGGCCGGCGGCCCGTGCGCACAAGCGGCGGAGTTGCGGGGGGCCGGCGCCGCGGCAGCTGCGGCTGCGGCGGGCGTCCAGGGTGACCCACCGGCGGGCAGCATGCATGCCGCCCTGCCGGGTGGGCCATCATCGCGTGGGGGGTCGTGGCGGCGGCTGGCGGCAGCGGCGCGGTCGTCCGGCGCGTCCTCTTCGTCGCTGTCGTCGTCCTCCAGCTCGCGGAGGCCGTACGCGGCCGCGAGAGCGCGAGCCGTGGCGGCTGCAAGCGCTTCCCCTGGCACGACCGGCTCGGGCAGCATGCCGCTCGCCCTGCCGGGTCGTGCCACATCACAGGGGGGGAGCTGGGCGCGGGCGACGGGCGGAGAGGCGGGCGAGGGACCTTGGCCAGCCAACGGGCGCGCGTGGGGGGCCGGCGGACGTCTGGGACCGTCGTGGCGGCCGGCGCTCGGCGGCGCTTCTTCGGCGGCCGGCCGTACGGGCTGAGAAGGCTCCGTTTGTGGAAGCGTCGCCCGTACGGCCTGAGAGGCCAGCATTCGGCCGATAGTGGGGCCGAGTGGGGAGGGGTGCGCCGACCTCCCGCCCGCACCAGCGGACCGTCCACTGTCGCCAGCGGACGGTGGATCCACCCGTGGATCCCCGAAACGACGCGAGGTCGTGGAGGCGGGGCGGGGCGTCTCTTGGCCGGCAGCGGCCTCGAGGCGCGTGAGGGGTCGCGGTGCAATGGGCGCTGCGGGTCCCGGACCCGTGCCCGAAGTTGCAGCCGCTGAAGCGTCGCCGGTGCCGAGCAGCGGCACCGCGCGTGGAGGCTCTCCGGGGTCCGTTTCGGGCCCGGAAAGGGCCAAAACGGGGGCGAGCGGATCCACAGTGTGTAACCGCACCCCTAGTGGATCCGCCCACCCGTCCACTGCGCCACCGACCAGCCCACTCTCGTCACCGACCGCGCTGTAAAAAGACGCGTCGCTGGCGAGACTGGATTAGCTGGCTGTGGAGCACTCGCTGTCGGTGGACAGTGAGCGCTCCCTGATTGGCCAAAAGAACCGCATCGCTGCGATCCTATTGGTCAAAAAGGGTAAAGGGACAATGGAGGACGCAACGCGGACCGAGGTGGACAGCCGAGGAGGAAAAAGATAGAAAAGAGTCAAATGTAGTTGGCCTCGCGGGGGAGAGGTGAAAGCCCCCGGAAACCGCCCCGTCCTCGCACAGCAAGCTGCGCGACAACGGGATGCCCAAAAATGAATGTGAAAAAGACCAACGAAAAACGTCGGAAACCAGTTTTCACACTGATTAGAACAGATACTACACTTGATCTTAGCCAAAAGGCCGAGAAGGTATTATACGTTGAATTGTGTACAATCGATACAAAAGTGTAAATAAATCATACATACATACATGGTTATAGTCTGCTACCCACCGCGTGGCTATTTAAAAAAATGCATGTTTAACGTAACATTCTATTGTCAGTATTAATGCAGCGAATCATTTGGTCGCAATTGTTATTATTGGCAAGCACAATTCTAAAATATGACATTTGATCAATTACATTTCACAAAACGAAACAAAATGTTTGGTTAGCAGGGGCTTTCTATATAGCTAATAAGGTTGAGGCGCCAAATGGGGGAGTATAATTTGAAATATACAAGCAAAGAAAAATAAGAGAAGTGTGGTGGTTGGCCTCGCGGGGGAGATAGTGAAAGCCCCCGGAGACCGTTCCAAGAAAAGCTAGCAAGCTAGCATTCTCGGAAGTTCCAAAAATGAATGTGAAAAAGACCAACGAAAAACGTCGGAAACCAGTTTTCACACTGATTAGAACAGAAAAGTTATGTGTATTACCGACCGGTTAATCCTTGGCTTCCAGGTAGTAAATACCTGGTAGTCGCTATGTGGTGTGTAACTTGTGTACCGGTGCACCTCATAGGTGTCGGACCATAATGTACCGGGCGGGTTTAGAGGGCGGTTCCCTACTTGGGTGTGGCCCTGTCGGCCGCTACGGGCCCGATGTCCGCTTAGCGGCGGCCGCTCTGTGGCGGAGTCCCCCCGGTCTCCGCCGCCCGACTGCCCCTTGGCGCTTGGCCCTGGTGCTGCCGTGCTCGATGCTGCGCGCAGTGCAGGTTCCAGATGCGGCGGCTGGACTGGATGCACGCCACCGACAGCTGCCGGTCCAGCCGCTTCGCGTCACGCTTGAGCAGCCCAAGGTGCTCAGTAAGCACCTTGTAGTTGGCGGGCATCACCGCGCCCAGCGAGCCGTACACGAGCGCCGAGAGGTGGACCTTCCACCCTTGGCGCTCGAGGTGTCGCTTGACGCCGGCATACTTCGCGCGCTTGTGCGCGGCGATGCGCGCCAGCGCAGAGCTCTCCGGGTCGTCGCTCGCCTGCTCCTCGAACGCCACGGCCAGGTCGACCACCGCCACCGTCTTCTTGGTGTGGTTGAAGGGCTGGAGGTCGGGCCGCAGCGCGGGGCCGGCGAGCGAGGGCACCGTCTGGTTCACCCGGAGCTCGGCGCGGTCCTGACGGTCGCCTGACGACGCGATGAGCGCGCGCTCGATGGTCTTGAGCGCATCGTCGTGGCGGCCGCGGACCGCGTCCATGGTGCCGGCGCAGTGGTTGAGCACGTGCGCCAGCGTCTCCGCCCTGGAGCAGCCCGGCTGCCTGCAGTGGTCGTGCGCGCGGAGGCGCCGGCGCTTCTGCACGCTGTGCGTGTCCAGCTGGTTGAGCCGACCCGCCACTGCAAAGCGGTAGTCGGTCTCCCATAGGCCGCGAGGCCGCGTGAGGAAGCCGCTCCCTGCACCACCATGGGTGCGGGCGGTCTTGCCTTGGTCCTTCATCCCGGCCCACCGCTGCCAATGCTTGTTCTTCATGTGCAGCTTCACCTGCCGCAGGACCGTGCGGTGGTCCAGCCACTTCTCGTGGTGCGGCACGCGAAGCTGCAGCGTCGCCTCCGCGGTGCCGGTCTCCGCGCACGCCGGCGCGGTCTCTAGCTTGAGGCCGAGTCCTCGGAGGTGGCGCTGGACGTCGACCCACAACGAGCCGATGTCGCCGTTGCGGCGCTTGGGCGGGGCGTGGGCCGACGTCCCGAGCTGCGAGTTGAGCAGCAGCTCGCACAGCTCCTCCTCCCGCTCCTTCCAGTGGTCAGGGTCCAGGCGGTGGCGCCGGTCGGCGATCAGTCGGAGCTGCGTGCGCGCGATCCTTTGGACGGCCGGGTCCGTCGAGTGGAGCATCTGCCACCCGTGTGTGACCTGGAGCGCGGCGTGCAGCTCCGTCAGTGGCAACAGGCCTAGTCCGCCGCGCGACGTCGGCGCGAAGAAGAAGCTGGTCGTGGCGTTGGCCGGAAGTCGGAGCAGGTGGCGAAGGCCGCGAACGAGGTGGCGATCAAAGCCTTCCAGTTGCTGCTGAAAGGGGCGGAGGTGGCGGAGTGCGTACTCCACCCGCGGGAAGAGGTAAGTCTTCACCGCCTTCACCACCTGCCATGGCGCCAGCCCAGACTGGAGCAGTGCCGTCGCATCGTCCTTGAGCTGCGTGAGCGCCGGGCCGAGCTCGATGCGGCGGCGCACGTGGTCAAAGCCGTCGCCGATCCCCAGGTACGCGTACGACGCGTTCATGGTCAGCGAGGGGATCCGGGCTCCGTCCAGCTGCAGCTCCAGGTCGCAGGTCTTCAGCACGCCGCGTCCGTCGCGCTGGACCGACATGGTGCAGCACTTGTTGGGGTTCGCCACCATGCCGGTCCAGCGCAGGAAGTCGGCCACGAGTGCGTGCTGTCGCTTAACGCCGTCCGCGGTGCCACTGAAGATCTTGAGGTCGTCGGCGTAGGCCGAGGCACCGGGACGGTCGTCCGCTGACAGCCGCACGCCCGTGTCCTTGAGTCGCTCCAGCGCGTGGAGGAGCGGGCTGATCGCCGCAGTGAACAGGTGGGGGCTCAGCGGGCATCCTTGAAACACGCCCACGAGCTGCCGCACGAGATCGGTCGGGCCGTCAGCAGCGTTGCCGACGGTGAAGGCAGCATCCTGGTACAGCCCCTGGCAGACCTCCACAAAGGCTGGCGGGACACCCATGCGCTGCAGCACCTCCCACAGCAACTCCTGGGGCACGCTGCCGAAGGCGTTCTTCAGGTCGTACCAGACCATGTGGAGCTCTCTGCGGCTGCGGCGCGCATGATCGATCAGCGTCGACGCGAGAAAATTGTGCTCGCCGCAACCATTTACAGTGCGGAACCCCTTCTGGGCGTCGGCATGGCGGCCGTTTGCAGCCAACCAGCGCGTAAACCTCCGCGCGAGGACCCCGGCGTAGGTCTTGTAGATCACTTGCTGGAGGCAGATAGGTCTCCAGTTCGCGGGGTCTTCGCGCGGGCCCTTTTTGTACAGGAGCCTCACGATGCCTTGCTTCCAGCTCTGCGGCACACGGTGGTGCTGCCAGCAGCACTGGAATGCCGCGTGCAGCACCGGCAGTAACTGGGTGGAGAAGGCCTTGTAGACGTCGTAGCCCACTCCGTCCAGGCCAGGGCTGGTCGTTCCCTTGGCTCGCTGCAGCTGATCCTCGATCTCATCGGGCGTCGGCGCCTCTGTCAGCAGCTCCGAGGCCTCTGTGGCCGCGGGGAGGTGCGCAAGTGCCGCACGGAACGGTGCACCCACGGGGGCCATCGCATCAAAGCTGGACCCGGGCGTGTTCACCTCGGTGAAATGGCGGTGAAGGCGCTCGCTCGGGATGGGGCACGTGCCGTCGTCCTCGGCCGCACCGCTGTTCGGCTCTCCAACTGCCGTCCGGGCCACCGTCGTCGACCTCTGTGCACGCGCCTTGGCCAGTAGGATCTCCACGCAGCCCTTCTCGTTCGTATCGAAGTGGTGCCGGAGCCGTTGTTGTTCGACGGCCGAATTAACGCGGCCGACCCGGCGGCGGGCTCGGCGAATGGAGCGGCGGTCGCTGGGCGTAGCTCTCTCCACCGCGTGGAGGTCGTCAAGCGCTTCGTCTAGTCGGTGTTCACGGTGGTGACGAGTCACGCGTGGCGGTCGGCGACGTGCCCGGTGGCGCTGGCGTCGCTGTCGACGAGCCGCAGACCGGGACTGGGTGGGTTGCTGATAGTGTCCGTCCGGCTGCTGCTGCTGCTGCTGCTGTTGGTGCTGGCGGACCGGCAAGGAGCGAGCTGGGCCCTGGGAGTACGGCAACAATTTGTCGTAGAGTAGATAAGGGAGGGCTGTGATGTATCCCTCCGCCGACTCCCAGTCGCGTGCGTCTGCAATCTTGGCCGCCAGCGTCGCTCCAAGCCGTTCCGCCATCGCGCCTGCCTCTTCTTGCTCTTCGTCAGTGAGTTTCCGCAAGCGGAGGCGTGGTCGGCGCGCAGGAACAGCGTCAGGTCCCGTACGCATGGCTGCGTAGACCTCGCCATCATCGATATCTCCACTAACGTCACAGGCTCCACAAGTTCCACGGTCGCCACAAACTCCACAAACTCCACAAACATCAACAACATCAACAACTTCATGTTCATCATGGTCGTCAGCAACCGGCCGGGTCGGTATCTCGGGCGCTGATGATGACTGTACCTCCGTCGTGGTGGCGGTGCAGCCAACACCATCACAGTGGATGCCGCACTCTATCACGGTCCGGCGCAGGTCCAGCGCGCGATTGGCAAGGCGGTCCGCGTGTGCGTTGTCTTGCCTGTCGATGTGGTGGAGCGAGAAGCTGCCCACCCGCGCGAGCTCGGACTGCACCTGGTTGCGCAGCGCCCTCATCCGGGTGCTGCGCGCTGCGAAGATGCCACGCACCTGCTGGATCACAAGCGTACTGTCGCCTTCCACTCGCAGGTGCGTGGCTCCATGGTCGGCAGCGGCCCTAGCGCCGAGCAGCAGCGCCGTGTACTCGGCCGTGTTGTTGGTCGCGCTGCTGCTCGGCATGTAGCGCGAGCATGCCCACACTACGGGGCCGCTGGGCTTGAACAGAGCGGCTCCGGCGCCGCCTGGGCCAGGGTTGGCACGACAGGCGCCGTCGAAGCGCAACAGCCATTCGCCGTCGTGGTCGGTCATGACCACGTCGGCGACCTCGGACTCCTCGTCGACGTCCACGCTGGCCGCGTTGTCCATGGGGACGTCGTCATCCTTCGTCTCCTCGTCGGCCGCCAACTCCGGTGGGAGCAGTCGGTCGGCGATGCGGGATGCGATCACGGTCCGCAGCAGCGGCGGGCCCCAGCGGGGTGCCGGCATGGCGGCGAGTCTCGACGCAATCCGGGACGCCACCATCGCCGGTGGCAGGGGCGGTCCCCATCGTGACGTCTGCGCGTCCAGGCGTGCTGCAATCCTGGAGGCCACCAGCGTCCTTGACAGCGGCGGCCCCCATCGCGGCGCGGGAACCACGGCGAGGCGGGAGGCGACACGGGCTGCCACCGCAGCGCGGGTGAGCGGAGGGTCCCAGCGCGTCCACGCTGTCTGCTCTGCAGCGTCTGCCTGTATGGCAACGTCAAAGGGGCTCGTCTGCGGGGGGGACGCAGCGAGCTCCGGGGAAGCTGGGCGGGGCAAATCGGGCGAAGTTGCGGCCGCCGAGGCGTTGGCTCCCGTGGCAGTGGGGCTCAAATCTCCTGCTGCCGCCGGAGCTGTTACCGTGCGTGGGATCGAGAGGCTGGCGCACGCTTGCGCATGTCTCGCCGCTGCCAGCCTCGAGCCGAAGGGCGTGCCGCACGCGCAGCCCGCCGAGAACTTGTCCACGAAGGACACGCGCCGGTGTCGTGAGTCCCGGTGTCGCTTGAGCGACGCGAAGCTGGCGGCCGTGTACGCGCACAGCGTGCACACGAAGCGCTGCGCATTGTGTGCGTACACGGAGAGGACGGAGGCCGGGCGAGCGCTGGCCGCGAATAGCCTGAGCGCTGGTGCTTGGGCCCCAACCTCGTCCTCCTCCTCGGTGAGGAGCTCTGCCAGCTCGCGGGGGTCTTCCTCGCCGCCGGCGTTGAGCCGACGACGCTTGCCGCCGACGCGCTGCCATGGTGGCTGCTGTCGGCGGGCACCTTGGACAACGTCCATGGCGACGACGCCGACATCGCCTGCTGCATCGCTGCTGCCTGCGCCGTCGTCGCCGTCGCCGCTCGCGTCCGTCGTCCTGCTGCTGCCGTCGCTGCTGACCACGTCGCCCGACATGGGCCCCACGCGCGCGCTAGCTGGGGGTGCTTGTTCTTGGGGCGGCTCGGCGCGCGCGCGGGGCTCCACGGCGGCGCGGCCAACAGGAGAGGTGGCAGGGGCAGCTGCGACTGCCGTCACCAGTGGGGCGGCAGCAGCCGCAGCTGGGCTCGGTGGCGGAGCGCTTGGGGGCGGCGGGGGTGGTGCCTGGTCGGCGAGCATGCCGCCCGCCCTTGCGGGTGGGGCGGCAGCATACGCGGGAGATTCGGGGGCCGGCGGCCCGTGCGCGCGCGCGGCGGAGTCTCGGGGGGCCGGCGCCGCGGCAGCAGCGGCTGCTGCGGGCGTCCAGGGTGACCCACCGGCGGGCAGCATGCATGCCGCCCTGCCGGGTGGGCCATCATCGCGTGGGAGGTCGTGGCGGCGGCTGGCGGCGGCGGCGCGGTCGTCCGGCGCGTCCTCTTCGTCGCTTGAGCCGTCATCCGGGTTGCTGGGGCCGTACGCGGCCGCGAGGGCGCGAGCCGTGGCGGCTGCAAGCGCCGCCCCAGGCACGACCGGCACGGGCAGCATGCCGCTCGCCCTGCCGGGTCGTGCCACATCACAGGGGGGGAGCTGGGCGCGGGCGACGGGCGGAGAGGCGGGCGAGGGACCTTGGCCAGCCAACGGGCGCGCGTGGGGGGCCGGCGGACGTCTGGGACCGTCGTGGCGGCCGGCGCTCGGCGGCGCTTCTTCGGCGGCCGGCCGTACGGGCTGAGAAGGCTCCGTTTGTGGAAGCGTCGCCCGTACGGCCTGAGAGGCCAGCATTCGGCCGATAGTGGGGCCGAGTGGGGAGGGGTGCGCCGACCTCCCGCCCGCACCAGCGGACCGTCCACTGTCGCCAGCGGACGGTGGATCCACCCGTGGATCCCCGAAACGACGCGAGGTCGTGGAGGCGGGGCGGGGCGTCTCTTGGCCGGCAGCGGCCTCGAGGCGCGTGAGGGGTCGCGGTGCAATGGGCGCTGCGGGTCCCGGACCCGTGCCCGAAGTTGCAGCCGCTGAAGCGTCGCCGGTGCCGAGCAGCGGCACCGCGCGTGGAGGCTCTCCGGGGTCCGTTTCCGGTCCGGAAAGGGCCAAAACGGGGGCGAGCGGATCCACAGTGTGTAACCGCACCCCTAGTGGATCCGCCCACCCGTCCACTGCGCCACCGACCAGCCCACTCTCGTCACCGACCGCGCTGTAAAAAGACGCGTCGCTGGCGAGACTGGATTAGCTGGCTGTGGAGCACTCGCTGTCGGTGGACAGTGAGCGCTCCCTGATTGGCCAAAAGAACCGCATCGCTGCGATCCTATTGGTCAAAAAGGGTAAAGGGACAATGGAGGACGCAACGCGGACCGAGGTGGACAGCCGAGGAGGAAAAAGATAGAAAAGAGTCAAATGTAGTTGGCCTCGCGGGGGAGAGGTGAAAGCCCCCGGAAACCGCCCCGTCCTCGCACAGCAAGCTGCGCGACAACGGGATGCCCAAAAATGAATGTGAAAAAGACCAACGAAAAACGTCGGAAACCAGTTTTCACACTGATTAGAACAGATACTACACTTGATCTTAGCCAAAAGGCCGAGAAGGTATTATACGTTGAATTGTGTACAATCGATACAAAAGTGTAAATAAATCATACATACATACATGGTTATAGTCTGCTACCCACCGCGTGGCTATTTAAAAAAATGCATGTTTAACGTAACATTCTATTGTCAGTATTAATGCAGCGAATCATTTGGTCGCAATTGTTATTATTGGCAAGCACAATTCTAAAATATGACATTTGATCAATTACATTTCACAAAACGAAACAAAATGTTTGGTTAGCAGGGGCTTTCTATATAGCTAATAAGGTTGAGGCGCCAAATGGGGGAGTATAATTTGAAATATACAAGCAAAGAAAAATAAGAGAAGTGTGGTGGTTGGCCTCGCGGGGGAGATAGTGAAAGCCCCCGGAGACCGTTCCAAGAAAAGCTAGCAAGCTAGCATTCTCGGAAGTTCCAAAAATGAATGTGAAAAAGACCAACGAAAAACGTCGGAAACCAGTTTTCACACTGATTAGAACAGAATGTGTTTTCGTGTTACCAGTTAGTAACCTCTCCGTAACTGAAATCTAGGCTAAAATATGCATGTCACTAAAGGGAGGGTGTTTGTGTCTGCCTGGGTTTTTGAAGGGCGGTTCCCTACCTGGGTGGTGCCCTGTCGGTCATAATGACCCGCTTACCGCCGTGCCGGTGCCTGCGATGTGCGCCGCGGGGACCCCCCAGACCCACGCGGCGCTCGCGAAGCAGTGCCGCTCCGCTGCCGCTCGCGGTGCTGCCGGCAGTGCCATCCCCAGATGCGGTGGCTGGCACGAATGCAATGGCTCGACAGCTGAATGTCCAGCTGCCGAGCCTCGCGCTTGAGCAGGTGCAGCTGCTCCGTGTACGTCTTGAAGTTGCTGGGCTGCACCGAGCCCAGCGACCCGTACACGATGGCGCCGATCTGCACGCGCCATCCTTTGTGCCGCAGCTCCGCTACGACCGGTTGGTACTTGAGCGTCTTGTGGTCGTGGCTGAGCTGCAGCGATGAGTGGCGCGCGCCCGCCGCTTGGTCTTCGAACGTGACCACCAAGTCGGCGATCGCCATCGTCTTGGCGGCCACGTTCCGCAGCACGATGTCGGGCCGCAGAGCTGCGCCCGTGTACTCGGGCACCGTCTGGTTGAGGCGCAGCTCCGTGGGCGACTTGGCGCGGTCGAGCGCGCCGCGGATCTTGGACCCGATCTGCTCCAAGGCGTCGTCATGACGCTGCCTGATGGCGTCCATGCTGGACGCGCAATGGTTGAGGACGTGGGGCAGCGTCTCGGCCGAGGAGCAGGTCGGGTCCCTGCAGGTCTTGTTGGCCCGCAGCCGCTTGCGCTTGAGCACGGCGTTCGTGTCGACCTGGTTGAGGCGGGCCTGGATGCCGAACCGGTGCTCCGCGTCCGACAGGCCCGCCCCCGTCGTCACAAACTTGGCGCCGAGGCCGCCGTGCACTCGCACCGTCTTGCCCTGGTCCACCAGGCCCTTCCATCGGGTCTGGTGGCGGATCTTCATGTGTAGTTTGACGTGCCGCAACACGCTCTTGTGGTCTAGCCACTTGGCGTGGTGCGGCACGCGAAGTCCGAGTGGGTCTTGGCCGTCGCGGTCGTCGCGGGCCGCGAGACTGAGGTGGAGCGTGAGCAGCGTGCGCTGCACGTCCACCCACAGCGACCCGATGTCGCCGTTGCGGCGAAGCACCTCGGCGAAGGGCGAGGCAGCGAGCTCGGAGTTGAGGAACAGCCTCACGAGCTCCTCGTCGCGCCCGCGCCAGTGCTCCTCGGTGAGGCGGTAGCGCTTGCGCACCACCTGCCCCACTTGTGCCTTGGCCACCGCCGCGACCGCGGGGTCCTTGGAGTGCAGCATCTGCCAGGCGTGCGCCACCTGCAGCGCCTGGTGCATCTCCACCAGTGACTGCAGGCCCAGCCCACCACTGGACGTTGGCGTGAAGAAGAACTCGGTGGTGGTGGACTGGGGGAGGCGCAGCAGGTGGCGGAGTCCCCGGGCCACGGCGCGGTCGATGCCTTGTAGCTGGGACCGGAGCGGGCGGAGGTGGCGGAGCGCGTACTCTACCTTGGGGTAGACGTACGTCTTGAGCGCTTTGACCACTTGCCAGGTCGCCAGTCCCGACTGCATCAGCGCCACCGCCTCACGCTTGATCTGTTGGAGCTTGGGTTCAAGCTGGAGGCGGTGGCGCACGTGGTCGAAGCCATCGCCCACCCCCAGATATCGATAGCTTTCTTGGAGGCTGAGGGTGGCGATGGCGTCGCCGTCGATTGCCAGGCGCACGCTGTCGTCGCGAGTCGGGTTGCCGCGCGCGTTCGTGGTCACCGCGAGGCTGGCGCACTTGGCGGGGTTGGCCCGTAGCCCTGTCCACTCCAGGAACTTTGTTACGGTCGCGTGGCAGCGCGTGATGCCGGCCGCGCTGTCGGCAAAGACCTTCAGGTCGTCGGCATACGCCGTGGTGCAGGGCCGGATGCCGTCAGCAAGCGGTACGCCCACGCCGTCGAGTTGCTCCAGGGCGCGGAGCAGCGGGACCAAGGCAGCGATGAACAGGAGGGGGCTGAGCGGGCAGCCTTGATACACGCCCACCTTCTGCCACACCGGTTCCGTAGCGCCGTCGCTGGCGTTGCCCACCACGAAGCAGGACTCGTCGTAGATGTCGTCGCAGCGGGCGATGAAGTCTGGCTCGACGCCGAGCAGGCGGAGCACATACCACAGCATGTCCTGGTTGACCGACCCGAACGCGTTCCTCAGGTCATACCAGACTTCGTACAGTCGGCGGTGGAGGCGCCGGGTCTGGTCGAGCAGCGTCGTCGCCACGAAGTTGTGCTCGTGGCAGCCATTGAAGGCGCGGAACCCTTTCTGCGCCATGGGCAGCAGGTTGTTGTTCTCCAGGAACCGTGACAGCCTGGTCGCCAGCAGACCGCTGTACAGCTTGTAGATGGCGGTCTGCAAGCAGATTGGCCGCCAGTTCTCCGGGTCTCCTGGGTCGCCCTTCTTGTGAATCAGGCGGACGAATCCCACCTTCCACAGCGCTGGAACACGGCGGTGGCGCCAGCAGAGCTGGAACGCGGCGTGGAGGAGCGGCACCAGCTGCGCCGCGAACTTCTTGTACACATCGTACCCCACGCCGTCATGTCCGGGGCTGGATTTTGCGGCCGCCTGGGCGAGCTGAGTCTCCACCTCGTCCACCGCCAGGTCGTCGGTGAGTGCGTCGCGTGCTGCCGTCGCTGGCCCAATGCTCGCCATCGCTGCGCGGAACTGCTCGCCGCACGCCTCGGTGGGCATGAAGTTGATTCGTGGCGTGTTCGTCTGCGTGAAGTGTGCGTGCAGCGTGGCCGCGTCGATTGGGCACGTTTCCGGGTGCTCCTCCACCGCTGTCTCGGCCGACGCTGCACGCAAAACCTCCTGCACGCACTTGGTCTCGTCCCGCGCGAAGGCCTGGCGCAGCTCCTGCATCTTCATCGACGACCGGATGCGTCCCACACGACGCCGGGCCCGGCGGGTGGCAGTCCTGTTGCTGGGGGTCGCGCGCTGCGTGGTCTCCATCTCATCAAGCGCTTCGTCAAGGCGATGTTCGCGCTGGTTGCGGGTCACGCGGGGCGGGCGTTGCTGCTGCTGCGTCGACTGGCGACGCCCAGGCGGGAGCGGTTTCGTCACGTACGGCTGCAGCAGTTCTCGGAGGCGATCAGGGATGGCACTGACGTACCCCTCGCCTGACGCCCAGCTATCTGCGTCGTCAATCTTACACGCCATCTCCTCGGCGAACGTCTGCAGGCTGGCGGAGGCAGCGTCGAACTCGTTCTCGGTGAGCTGGCGAAGTCGGAGTCGGGGTTGCCGCGCTGGCGCCGAGCCGGGTCCAATGGGCAGGGAGGGAAATACTTCGCCGCCGTCGCGGGCTGCAACTTCCGCTGCGTCCTCGTCGCTCTCGCTGGTCGGGTCTCGCTGCACTCTGGTCGGCGCACGTCTCCCCCTCACCGGCTGCTCGGGGTCAGCACCGGGTGCGCAGTGGCATCGGTTCATGTCTTCATGGTGCTCACCGCACTCCACGAGCGTCTTCTTCAAGTCCAGTGCACGGTTGGCCAGGCGGTCGGCGTGCGAGTTCGCCTTCCGGTCGATGTGCTTGAGCGTGTATCGCTGCAGCGGGCGCAGCGCGTGGCGCACTCTGTTGCGGAGTTGGCGGAGTCTGTCGTTCCTGCATGCAAAAGCTCCGCGAACTTGGGCCACCACCAGGTGGCTGTCGCCCTCTATCGTCAGGAGCGAGACGCCGTGGTGGACAGCGCTCTGGACGCCAAGCAGCAGTGCTGTGTATTCAGCGGTGTTGTTCGTTTCGTTGCTGCTTGGCATGTAGTGGGAGCACGTCCACACCACGGCGCCGCTCGGATTGAAGAGTGCGGCGCCGGTCCCGCCTGGGCCGGGGTTGCGTCTGCAGGCGCCGTCGAAGCGCAGCACCCACGGTTCGAGTCCGGCCGACCCGCCGTCGGCAGCCATTGTCGCTGCAGTCGTGGCAGCAGGAACGTGGTCGCTGACCCCCGAAGCGCCAGCAGGAAGTTGGCCCGTGGCCCCTGCGGCGCGGTCGGGAAGTTGGTCAGCGGCCCTCGAAGGGCCCCCACATGCGCGAGGCCGTCGTCCAGGAGGTGGCGGGGTCACTGTCACTCGCGGCCCCCAGCGGGTGCTCGTCCGGCCAGGCGGCAGCATCGATGAAGGCTCTGCGGCGCTGGCGCTCTCCGCGCTGCGTGCTGCAAGTCGTGGTCCCCACCGCGTGGCGCGACGGCCCAGCGCAGTGGGCGGCAGGGTTCGTCGCCGTGGCGGAGCCGGCACGGTTTCCTCGCCGGTCACCAGCCTGGCGATGGCCGCCGCGCCCACGGCTTGGTGGCGCGGTCCCCATCGAGTCGTCCTTGGTGTCGTCGGCGCGGGCGGGGTCGGGCAGGCGTTTGTTGCCAGCGGCTCCATGGCATCTGTGAGCTCGTCCAGCAGCTCGTCCTCGGCCTCCTGCATCAGCTCGTCCAGGTCGACAGCCAGCTCCACATCGTCATGGTTGTTGAGGCGGCGGCGCTTGCCGCCAATGCGGAGTTCCGGTGGTGGCTGGAGTGGGCACCCCGCGGGGGGGACGTGAGGGTGCCCGGAAGCGGTTGGCACGGCGCTCTGTGTGTGGGCGGCACCTGCAGCAGCAGTGCCGCTTGATGTGGCTGCTACAGCTGCAGGCACCGCCGCGCGGAGGGGCCCGGTAGGTGCTGGGGCCACCTCGGTGCGCTGGGCGGAAAGCGCTGGGGTCGCCGGTTCCTGCATCGCTCTGTCTCGCGCAGCCGCTTCGTTGACGTGGGCGCTTTGGCCACACGCGAGAGCATGTTTCGTCGCCGCTGCGCGGGACTGGAAGCCGATGCCGCACGTGCACCCGCTGTGGAAGTGGTCCGCGAAGCAGGTGCCACGGTGCGCTGTGCGGCGGTGGGCAGCGAGAGCTGTGAGGTCGCGGGCGGCGTACGGGCACAACGCGCACTCGAAAGCAGCAGCGTTGTGCGCGTACACCGCCTGCACCGAGTCCCTGAGGCCGTGATCTGGCCGAAGTTCGGAGGGGTGGGGGCTCGGTGTTGGCGCCTCGATGCAGCGAAGCTTGGCCGCCTCGGCGTCGCTCTCTTCCGTCTTGGTCTCGTCTGGGGCGGCGGTGTCGTTCCTTGGGGCCGTCGTCGTCCTGCCACAGCTCCTGCTGCTGACCGCTTCGCCCGATGTGGGCTCCGCGCGCGCGCGAACTTGGAGGTCTAGCTCTTGGTTCAGGTCGGCGCGCGCGCGATGCTCCGCGGCGGCGCGATCAGCAGGAGGGGCTGTAGGTTCAGCTGCGACTGCTGCTGCTGGAGGGGCGGCAACAGCCGCAGCTGGGCTTGGCGGCGGCGGGGCTTGATCGGCGAGCATGCCGCCCGCCCTTGCGGGTGGGGCGGCAGCATACGCGGGAGGTTCGGGGGCCGGCGGCCCGTGCGCGCGCGCGGCGGAGTCTCGGGGGGCCGGCGCCGCGGCAGCTGCGGCTGCGGCGGGCGTCCAGGGTGACCCACCGGCGGGCAGCATGCATGCCGCCCTGCCGGGTGGGCCATCATCGCGTGGGGGGTCGTGGCGGCGGCTGGCGGCGGCGGCGGCTGGCGGCGGCGGCGCGGTCGTCCGGCGCGTCCCCGTCGTCGCTGTCGTCGTCCTCCAGCTCGCGGAGGCCGTACGCGGCCGCGAGAGCGCGAGCCGTGGCGGCTGCAAGCGCTTCCCCTGGCACGACCGGCACGGGCAGCATGCCGCTCGCCCTGCCGGGTCGTGCCACTTCGCAGGAGGGGGTCTGGGCGCGGGCGACGGGCGGAGAGGCGGGCGAGGGACCTTGGCCAGCCAACGGGCGCGCGTGGGGGGGCGGCGGACGTCTGGGGGCGTCGTGGCGGCCGGCGCTCGGCGGCGCTTCTTCGGCGGCCGGCCGTACGGGCTGAGAAGGCTCCGTTTGTGGAAGCGTCGCCCGTACGGCCTGAGAGGCCAGCATTCGGCCGATAGTGGGGCCGAGTGGGGAGGGGTGCGCCGACCTCCCGCCCGCACCAGCGGACCGTCCACTGTCGCCAGCGGACGGTGGATCCACCCGTGGATCCCCGAAACGACGCGAGGTCGTGGAGGCGGGGCGGGGCGTCTCTTGGCCGGCAGCGGCCTCGAGGCGCGTGAGGGGTCGCGGTGCAATGGGCGCTGCGGGTCCCGGACCCGTGCCCGAAGTTGCAGCCGCTGAAGCGTCGCCGGTGCCGAGCAGCGGCACCGCGCGTGGAGGCTCTCCGGGGTCCGTTTCCGGTCCGGAAAGGGCCAAAACGGGGGCGAGCGGATCCACAGTGTGTAACCGCACCCCTAGTGGATCCGCCCACCCGTCCACTGCGCCACCGACCAGCCTACTCTCGTCACCGACCGCGCTGTAGAAAGACGCGTCGCTGGCGAGACTGGATTGGCTGGCTGTGGAGCACTCGCTGTCGGTGGACAGTGAGCGCTCCCTGATTGGCCAAAAGAACCGCATCGCTGCGATCCTATTGGTCAAAAAGGGTAAAGGGACAATGGAGGACGCAACGCGGACCGAGGAGGACAGCCGAGGAGGAAAGGTAGGTAGAAAAGATGCAAGCGATGTAGTTGGCCTCGCGGGGGAAAGGTGAAAGCCCCCGGAAACCGTCTCGGAGGACACTTGCAAGCAAGCGCCCACCAAGAGTTCCAAAAATGAATGTGAAAAAGACCAACGAAAAACGTCGGAAACCAGTTTTCACACTGATTAGAACAGAAAAGTTATGTGTATTACCGACCGGTTAATCCTTGGCTTCCAGGTAGTAATACCTGGTAGTCGCTATGTGGTGTGTAACTTGTGTACAGGTTGCACCTCATAGGTGTCGGACCATAATGTACCGGCGGGGTTTGAGGGCGGTTCCCTACCTGGGTGTGGCCCTGTCGGCCGCTGTGGGCCTGTGTGCCGTCTAGCGGCGGCCGGTGCGCGGCGGAGTCCCCCCGGTCTCCGCCGCCCGACTTCCCCCTGGTGCTTGGTGCTGGCGCGCGCGGTGCTGGCTGCAGTGCAGGTTCCAGATGCGGCGGCTGGACTGGATGCACGCCACCGAGAGCTGCCGGTCCAGCCGCTTCGCGTCACGCTTGAGCAACCCAAGGTGCTCAGTAAGCACCTTGTGGTTGCCGGCCGGCACCGCGCCGAGCGAGCCGTACACGAGCGCCGAGAGGTGGACCTTCCACCCTTGGCGCTCGAGGTGTCGCTTGACGCCGGCATACTTCGCGCGCTTGTGTGCGGCGATGCGTGCCAGCGCCGAGCTCTCCGGGTCGTCGCTCGCCTGCTCCTCGAACGCCACGGCCAGGTCGACCACCGCCACCGTCTTCTTGGTGTGGTTGTACAGCTGGAGGTCGGGCCGTAGCGCGGGGCCGGCGAGCGACGGCACCGTCTGGTTCACCCGGAGCTCGACGCGGTCCTGGCCGCCCGGCGACGACGCGTGCAGCGCGCGCTCGATGTGCTTGAGGGCGTCGTCGTGGCGGCCGCGGACCGCGTCCATGGTGCCGGCGCAGTGGTTGAGCACGTGCGCCAGCGTCTCCGCCCTGGAGCAGCCCGGCTGCCTGCAGTGGTCGTGGGCTCGGAGACGCCGGCGTTTCAGCACGCTGTGCGTGTCGAGCTGGTTCAGGCGGGCGGCCACCGCGAAGCGGTAGTCGGCTTCCCACATGCCTCGTGGCCGGGTGAGGAAGCCGCTCCCCGCGCCCCCATGCGTGCGTGCCGTCTTGCCTTGGTCGCGCATGGCCGCCCACCTGGCCCAGTGCTTGTTCTTGTAGTGCAGCTTCACGTGCCGCAGCACAGTCTTGTGGTCTAGCCACTTATCGTGGTGCGGCACGCGGAGCTGCAACGTGGTCGCCGCAGAGCCGGCGTCCGCGCAGGCCGGCGCGGTCGCGAACTTGAGGCCGAGCGTGCGGAGGTGGCGCTGGACGTCGACCCAAAGAGAACCGATGTCGCCGTTCCGGCGCGTCGGTGGCGCGTCGGGCGACGTCCCGAGCTGCGAGTTGAGCAGCAGCTCGCACAGCTCCTCGTCGCGCCCCTCCCATGCGCGGCTGTCGATACGGTGGCGCGCGTCGGCGATCTGCCGGAGCTGCACGCGCGCGATGCGCCGGATGGCAGGGTCTTTCGAATTCAGCAGCTGCCATCCGTGCGCGACTTGGAGCGCCGCGTGCAGCTCCGTCAGTGGCAGCAGGCCCAGCCCGCCGCGCGACACCGGAGCGTAGAAGCACTCCGCCGTGGCGTTGCCCGGCAGTCGCAGGAGGTGGCGGAGGCCGCGCGCGAGGTGCCGGTCGAAGCCCTCAAGCTGCTGTTGGAAGGGGCGAAGGTGGCGGAGAGCGTACTCCACCCGGGGGTAGAGGTACGTCTTCACCGCCTTCACCACCTGCCACGGGGCGAGGCCCGACTGCAGCAGCGTCGTCGCGTCGTCCTTAAGCTGCTTGAGTGCTGGAGCGAGCTCGACGCGGCGGCGCACGTGATCGAATCCATCGCCGATCCCCAGGTAGGTGTACGAAGCGCTCATGGACAGCGCGGGGATCGGCGTGCCAGCCAGGTCTAGCTGGAGGTCGTCAGTCTTGAGCACGCCGCGTCCGTCGCGCTGGACCGACATGGTGCAGCACTTGTTGGGGTTCGCCGCCATGCCGGTCCAGCGCAAGAAGTCGGCCACGAGCGCGTGCTGTCGCTTGATGCCGTCCTCGGTGCCACTGAAAATCTTGAGGTCGTCGGCATAAGCCGAGGCACCAGGGCAGTCATCGCCCGACAGCTGCACGCCCGTGGCCGGCAGCCGCTGCAACGCGAAGAGCAGCGGGCTAATGGCAGCGTTGAAGAGTTGGGGGCTCAGTGGGCACCCTTGGAAGACGCCCACCCGCAGCGCAATTGGGTCCGTCGTGCCGTCGATAGCGTTCCCGACGACAAACGCCGCGCTCTCGTAGAGCCCCTTGCACATGGTAACGTAGTCGTCGGGCACGCCGAGCCGCGCCAGCGCGTCCCACAGCAGCGCGAATGGCACGCTGCCGAACGCGTTGCGAAAATCGTACCAGACTTCGAAGAGGGTGCGGCGCTTGCGGCGGGCTTGGTCGACGAGCGTGGCTGCGAGGAAGTTGTGCTCCCCGCAGCCGTTCACCGCTCGGAAGCCCTTCTGGCCTGGAGCGTGGCGGTCGTTGGCGTCTAGCCAACGCACCAGCCGCCGCGCGAGGAGTCCCGTGTAGAGCTTGTAAATGGCTTGCTGGAGGCAGATCGGCCTCCAGTTTGCCGGGTCCTCGCGCGCGCCCTTCTTGTGGAGCAGCCGCACCACCCCGAGCTTCCAGCTCTGAGGCACTCTCTTCGCCGTCCAGCATGCCTTGAATGCCGCGGTCAGTGCCGGCAGGAGCTGCGCCGCGAAGTGCTGGTACACGTCGTACCCGACGCCGTCGAGTCCAGGGCTGGAGGCGCCACGGACGTGTTGTAGCTGGTCTTCCACTTCGCCGGCCGACGGCGCCGCAGTCAGCAGCTCCTTGCAACTGGTCGCGGCCGGTAGGCGTGCCAACGCCGAGCGGAAGGCGGCACCCACCGGGGCGTCCGGGGCGAATTCTTGGCGCGGCGTGTTGACGCTGTCGAAAAACCGCCAGAGTTCTTCTCCCAAGATGGGGCAGGTGCCGTCGTCTGCGCTGCCTGCCGCTGGCGTCGCCGGGCCTGCAGGTGGATCACCGCCGGAGGCCGTGGTCCTCGCTGCCTCTCGCGTCGCGCACGCCTTCGCCAGGATGTCGGTGACACATGCCTTCTCGTCCGTGTCGAAGCGGTGGCGGAGGCGCTGCTGTTCGATGGCCGAATTGACGCGTCCAACGCGGCGTCGTGCCCGGCGGACGGTGGTGCGGTCGCTGGGGGTGGAGCGCTCCACTGCATGGAGGTCATCGAGTGCCTCGTCGAGGCGGTGTTCGCGGTGGTGTCGGGTCACCCGGGGTGGGCGCTGGCGGCGGTGCTTCTTCGCGGTGCCTGAGCGTCCACGGCGTCGTCGCCGCCGTCGCCGTGTCTGGGCGCCTGCATGTTCGTCCGGCCGCTGTTCCTGCCGCTGCTCCGGCGACCGGTCCTGGTGGCGACCCTGCTGTTGATGGTCGCGCTGCTGACGTGGGTGCTGTTGCTGCTGCTGCTGCTGCTGGCGCTGGGCACAGGGCTCGGGGCGGCGCGCCTGGGTGTACAGCTGCAGTTTGTCGTACAGCAAGTGCGGGAGGGCCGTGATGTAGCCCTCCGCTGTCTCCCAGTCACTGGCGTCGGTGATCTTGCCCGCCAGCGACGCTCCGAGCCGCTCAACCATCGCGCGTGCGGTGTCCTCGTCATCATCGGAGAGCTTGCGGAGGCGGAGGCGGGGTCGTCGCTGCGGAGTGGCATTCGGGCCAACGCGCATGGCCGCGTAGACCTCGCCGTCGTCGATGTCGGCGAGGTCCTCGTCGTCCGGGTCCTCCATCTCAATGTCGGCGGCGGGCGGCGGTGGCGGGGCGTCAGGTGGCTGCTGAGTCGGCGCTAGGGGTCGGTCGTCGATGGCCGTGGGCGTGCAGCCGTTCCCGTCGGGGTGGACACCGCACTCCGACACTGTCCGCCGGAGGTCGAGGGCTCGGTTGGCGAGGCGGTCGGCGTGGGCATTGGCTTGGCGATCAATGTGGTGGAGCGAAAATCTCCCCACCCGGGCGAGTTCCAGCTTGACTTGGTCGCGGAGGTGGCGGAGAGTGACGCTCCGCGTGGCAAAGATGCCACGCACCTGCTGGATCACCAAGGTGCTGTCGCCCTCCACTCGCAGGGTCGTGGCTCCGTGGTCGGCGGCGGCTCGCGTACCGAGCAGCAGCGCCGTGTATTCGGCGGTGTTGTTGGTTTCGCTGCTGCTCGGCATGTAGTGGGAGCAAGTCCATACAACGGAGCCGTCGGGCTGGGACAGCGCTGCGCCGGCGCCACCTGGGCCAGGGTTGGCGCGGCAGGCGCCGTCGAAGCGCAGCAGCCACTCGCCGCTCATGCCGCTGTCCACGTCCATCGCGGCCACCGGGTAGTCCTGGCGGTCGCCGTCCTGGACACTCGAGTCGTCCTTCGTCTCCTCGTCGCTCGTCATCTCCGGCGGGAGCACGCGGTGGCCGATCCGGAATGCCACCACGCCGCGTGGCAGTGGGGGTCCCCAGCGGGGAGCTGGAACCTCGCTGAGGCGGGCTGCAACACGGCCTGCCACCAGCGTCCTGGGTAGGGGCGGGCCCCAGCGCTCGCGGGCTTGTTGCTCGGCGTGGTCCGGGTCGACGACAAGAGCGGAGCTCGCTAGCGGGGGGGTCGCTGCGAGCTTCGGGGGGTCTTGGCGGGGGGAGTCGGGCGTGACAGTGGCCGCCTTGACAGTGGCGTTGGCTGCACCAGCAGTGGGGCTCAATTCCCCTGCTGCCGGCGCAGCCGCTGCCGAGAAGGTGCGGTTGAGGCTGGCGCACGCGTGTGCGTGGTTTGCAGCAGCCAGCCTCGACGCGAAGGGCACACCGCACGCACATCCCGCCGAGAACCGGTCGAGGAAGGCAGTGCGGCGGTGCCGGGAGTCCCGGTGTCGCTTGAGCGACGCGAAGCTGGCGGCCGTGTACGTGCACAGCGTGCACTGGAAGCGCTGCGCATTGTGCGCGTACACGGAGAGGACGGAGGCCGGGCGAGCGCTGGCCGCGGATAGCCTAGGCGCTGGAGCGTGGTCCCCAGCCTCGTCCTCCTCCTCGAGCAGGAGCTCGGCCAGCTCGCGGGTGTCTTCGTCGTCGACGTCGTTGAGACGTCGACGCTTGCCGCCGACGCGCTGCCATGGCGGCTGCTGTCGGCGGGCACCTTGGTCAACATCCATGGCGACGACGCCGACGTCGCCTGCTGCATCGCTGCTGCCTGCGCCGTCGTCGCCGTCGCCGCTCGCGTCCTTCGTCCTGCTGCTGCCGTCGCTGCTGACCACGTCGCCCGACATGGGCTCCACGCGCGCGCTAGCTGGGGGTGCTTGTTCTTGGGGCGGCTCGGCGCGCGCGCGGCCAACAGGAGAGGTGGCAGGGGCAGCTGCGACTGCCGTCACCAGTGGGGCGGCAGCAGCCGCAGCTGGGCTCGGCGGCGGAGCGCTTGGGGGCGGCGGGGGTGATTCCTGGTCGGCGAGCATGCTGCCCGCCCTTTCGGGTGAGGGCAGCACATTCGCGGGGGATTCGGGGGCCGGCGGCCCGTGCGCACAAGCGGCGGAGTTGCGGGGGGCCGGCGCCGCGGCAGCTGCGGCTGCGGCGGGCGTCCAGGGTGACCCACCGGCGGGCAGCATGCATGCCGCCCTGCCGGGTGGGCCATCATCGCGTGGGGGGTCGTGGCGGCGGCTGGCGGCAGCGGCGCGGTCGTCCGGCGCGTCCTCTTCGTCGCTGTCGTCGTCCTCCAGCTCGCGGAGGCCGTACGCGGCCGCGAGAGCGCGAGCCGTGGCGGCTGCAAGCGCTTCCCCTGGCACGACCGGCTCGGGCAGCATGCCGCTCGCCCTGCCGGGTCGTGCCACATCACAGGGGGGGAGCTGGGCGCGGGCGACGGGCGGAGAGGCGGGCGAGGGACCTTGGCCAGCCAACGGGCGCGTGTGGGGGGCCGGCGGACGTCTGGGGGCGTCGTGGCGGCCGGCGCTCGGCGCCGCTTCTTCGCCGGCCGGCCGTACGGGCTGAGAAGGCTCCGTTTGTGGAAGCGTCGCCCGTACGGCCTGAGAGGCCAGCATTTGGTCCATAGTGGGGCCAAGTGGGGACGGTCCGCCAGCGGATCCACCGTCCGCTGGCTCGGGCGGACCGTCGAAACGACGCGAGGTCGTGGAGGCGGGGCGGGGCGTCTCTTGGCCGGCAGCGGCCTCGAGGCGCGTGAGGGGTCGCGGTGCAATGGGCGCTGCGGGTCCCGGACCCGTGCCCGAAGTTGCAGCCGCTGAAGCGTCGCCGGTGCCGAGCAGCGGCACCGCGCGTGGAGGCTCTCCGGGGTCCGTTTCGGGCCCGGAAAGGGCCAAAACGGGGGCGAGCGGATCCACAGTGTGTAACCGCACCCCTAGTGGATCCGCCCACCCGTCCACTGCGCCACCGACCAGCCCACTCTCGTCACCGACCGCGCTGTAAAAAGACGCGTCGCTGGCGAGACTGGATTGGCTGGCTGTGGAGCACTCGCTGTCGGTGGACAGTGAGCGCTCCCTGATTGGCCAAAAGAACCGCATCGCTGCGATCCTATTGGTCAAAAAGGGTAAAGGGACAATGGAGGACGCAACGCGGACCGAGGAGGACAGCCGAGGAGGAAAGGTAGGTAGAAAAGATGCAAGCGATGTAGTTGGCCTCGCGGGGGAAAGGTGAAAGCCCCCGGAAACCGTCTCGGAGGACACTTGCAAGCAAGCGCCCACCAAGAGTTCCAAAAATGAATGTGAAAAAGACCAACGAAAAACGTCGGAAACCAGTTTTCACACTGATTAGAACAGAAAAGTTATGTGTATTACCGACCGGTTAATCCTTGGCTTCCAGGTAGTAATACCTGGTAGTCGCTATGTGGTGTGTAACTTGTGTACAGGTTGCACCTCATAGGTGTCGGACCATAATGTACCGGCGGGGTTTGAGGGCGGTTCCCTACCTGGGTGTGGCCCTGTCGGCCGCTGTGGGCCTGTGTGCCGTCTAGCGGCGGCCGGTGCGCGGCGGAGTCCCCCCGGTCTCCGCCGCCCGACTTCCCCCTGGTGCTTGGTGCTGGCGCGCGCGGTGCTGGCTGCAGTGCAGGTTCCAGATGCGGCGGCTGGACTGGATGCACGCCACCGAGAGCTGCCGGTCCAGCCGCTTCGCGTCACGCTTGAGCAACCCAAGGTGCTCAGTAAGCACCTTGTGGTTGCCGGCCGGCACCGCGCCGAGCGAGCCGTACACGAGCGCCGAGAGGTGGACCTTCCACCCTTGGCGCTCGAGGTGTCGCTTGACGCCGGCATACTTCGCGCGCTTGTGTGCGGCGATGCGTGCCAGCGCCGAGCTCTCCGGGTCGTCGCTCGCCTGCTCCTCGAACGCCACGGCCAGGTCGACCACCGCCACCGTCTTCTTGGTGTGGTTGTACAGCTGGAGGTCGGGCCGTAGCGCGGGGCCGGCGAGCGACGGCACCGTCTGGTTCACCCGGAGCTCGACGCGGTCCTGGCCGCCCGGCGACGACGCGTGCAGCGCGCGCTCGATGTGCTTGAGGGCGTCGTCGTGGCGGCCGCGGACCGCGTCCATGGTGCCGGCGCAGTGGTTGAGCACGTGCGTCAGCGTCTCCGCCCTGGAGCAGCCCGGCTGCCTGCAGTGGTCGTGGGCTCGGAGACGCCGGCGCTTCAGCACGCTGTGCGTGTCGAGCTGGTTCAGGCGGGCGGCCACCGCGAAGCGGTAGTCGGCTTCCCACATGCCTCGTGGCCGGGTGAGGAAGCCGCTCCCCGCGCCCCCATGCGTGCGTGCCGTCTTGCCTTGGTCGCGCATGGCCGCCCACCTGGCCCAGTGCTTGTTCTTGTAGTGCAGCTTCACGTGCCGCAGCACAGTCTTGTGGTCTAGCCACTTATCGTGGTGCGGCACGCGGAGCTGCAACGTGGTCGCCGCAGAGCCGGCGTCCGCGCAGGCCGGCGCGGTCGCGAACTTGAGGCCGAACGTGCGGAGGTGGCGCTGGACGTCGACCCAAAGAGAACCGATGTCGCCGTTCCGACGCTTCGGTGGCGCGTCGGGCGACGTCCCGAGCTGCGAGTTGAGCAGCAGCTCGCACAGCTCCTCGTCGCGCCCCTCCCATGCGCGGCTGTCGATACGGTGGCGCGCGTCGGCGATCTGCCGGAGCTGCACGCGCGCGATGCGCCGGATGGCAGGGTCTTTCGAATTCAGCAGCTGCCATCCGTGCGCGACTTGGAGCGCCGCGTGCAGCTCCGTCAGTGGCAGCAGGCCCAGCCCGCCGCGCGACACCGGAGCGTAGAAGCACTCCGCCGTGGCGTTGCCCGGCAGTCGCAGGAGGTGGCGGAGGCCGCGCGCGAGGTGCCGGTCGAAGCCCTCAAGCTGCTGTTGGAAGGGGCGAAGGTGGCGGAGAGCGTACTCCACCCGGGGGTAGAGGTACGTCTTCACCGCCTTCACCACCTGCCACGGGGCGAGGCCCGACTGCAGCAGCGTCGTCGCGTCGTCCTTAAGCTGCTTGAGTGCTGGAGCGAGCTCGACGCGGCGGCGCACGTGATCGAATCCATCGCCGATCCCCAGGTAGGTGTACGAAGCGCTCATGGACAGCGCGGGGATCGGCGTGCCAGCCAGGTCTAGCTGGAGGTCGTCAGTCTTGAGCACGCCGCGTCCGTCGCGCTGGACCGACATGGTGCAGCACTTGTTGGGGTTCGCCGCCATGCCGGTCCAGCGCAAGAAGTCGGCCACGAGCGCGTGCTGTCGCTTGATGCCGTCCTCGGTGCCACTGAAAATCTTGAGGTCGTCGGCATAAGCCGAGGCACCAGGGCAGTCATCGCCCGACAGCTGCACGCCCGTGGCCGGCAGCCGCTGCAACGCGAAGAGCAGCGGGCTAATGGCAGCGTTGAAGAGTTGGGGGCTCAGTGGGCACCCTTGGAAGACGCCCACCCGCAGCGCAATTGGGTCCGTCGTGCCGTCGATAGCGTTCCCGACGACAAACGCCGCGCTCTCGTAGAGCCCCTTGCACATGGTAACGTAGTCGTCGGGCACGCCGAGCCGCGCCAGCGCGTCCCACAGCAGCGCGAATGGCACGCTGCCGAACGCGTTGCGAAAATCGTACCAGACTTCGAAGAGGGTGCGGCGCTTGCGGCGGGCTTGGTCGACGAGCGTGGCTGCGAGGAAGTTGTGCTCCCCGCAGCCGTTCACCGCTCGGAAGCCCTTCTGGCCTGGAGCGTGGCGGTCGTTGGCGTCTAGCCAACGCACCAGCCGCCGCGCGAGGAGTCCCGTGTAGAGCTTGTAAATGGCTTGCTGGAGGCAGATCGGCCTCCAGTTTGCCGGGTCCTCGCGCGCGCCCTTCTTGTGGAGCAGCCGCACCACCCCGAGCTTCCAGCTCTGAGGCACTCTCTTCGCCGTCCAGCATGCCTTGAATGCCGCGGTCAGTGCCGGCAGGAGCTGCGCCGCGAAGTGCTGGTACACGTCGTACCCGACGCCGTCGAGTCCAGGGCTGGAGGCGCCACGGACGTGTTGTAGCTGGTCTTCCACTTCGCCGGCCGACGGCGCCGCAGTCAGCAGCTCCTTGCAACTGGTCGCGGCCGGTAGGCGTGCCAACGCCGAGCGGAAGGCGGCACCCACCGGGGCGTCCGGGGCGAATTCTTGGCGCGGCGTGTTGACGCTGTCGAAAAACCGCCAGAGTTCTTCTCCCAAGATGGGGCAGGTGCCGTCGTCTGCGCTGCCTGCCGCTGGCGTCGCCGGGCCTGCAGGTGGATCACCGCCGGAGGCCGTGGTCCTCGCTGCCTCTCGCGTCGCGCACGCCTTCGCCAGGATGTCGGTGACACATGCCTTCTCGTCCGTGTCGAAGCGGTGGCGGAGGCGCTGCTGTTCGATGGCCGAATTGACGCGTCCAACGCGGCGTCGTGCCCGGCGGACGGTGGTGCGGTCGCTGGGGGTGGAGCGCTCCACTGCATGGAGGTCATCGAGTGCCTCGTCGAGGCGGTGTTCGCGGTGGTGTCGGGTCACCCGGGGTGGGCGCTGGCGGCGGTGCTTCTTCGCGGTGCCTGAGCGTCCACGGCGTCGTCGCTGCGGAGTGGCATTCGGGCCAACGCGCATGGCCGCGTAGACCTCGCCGTCGTCGATGTCGGCGAGGTCCTCGTCGTCCGGGTCCTCCATCTCAATGTCGGCGGCGGGCGGCGGTGGCGGGGCGTCAGGTGGCTGCTGAGTCGGCGCTAGGGGTCGGTCGTCGATGGCCGTGGGCGTGCAGCCGTTCCCGTCGGGGTGGACGCCGCACTCCGACACTGTCCGCCGGAGGTCGAGGGCTCGGTTGGCGAGGCGGTCGGCGTGGGCATTGGCTTGGCGATCAATGTGGTGGAGCGAAAATCTCCCCACCCGGGCGAGTTCCAGCTTGACTTGGTCGCGGAGGTGGCGGAGAGTGACGCTCCGCGTGGCAAAGATGCCACGCACCTGCTGGATCACCAAGGTGCTGTCGCCCTCCACTCGCAGGGTCGTGGTTCCGTGGTCGGCGGCGGCTCGCGTACCGAGCAGCAGCGCCGTGTATTCGGCGGTGTTGTTGGTTTCGCTGCTGCTCGGCATGTAGTGGGAGCAAGTCCATACAACGGAGCCGTCGGGCTGGGACAGCGCTGCGCCGGCGCCACCTGGGCCAGGGTTGGCGCGGCAGGCGCCGTCGAAGCGCAGCAGCCACTCGCCGCTCATGCCGCTGTCCACGTCCATCGCGGCCACCGGGTAGTCCTGGCGGTCGCCGTCCTGGACACTCGAGTCGTCCTTCGTCTCCTCGTCGCTCGTCATCTCCGGCGGGAGCACGCGGTGGCCGATCCGGAATGCCACCACGCCGCGTGGCAGTGGGGGTCCCCAGCGGGGAGCTGGAACCTCGCTGAGGCGGGCTGCAACACGGCCTGCCACCAGCGTCCTGGGTAGGGGCGGGCCCCAGCGCTCGCGGGCTTGTTGCTCGGCGTGGTCCGGGTCGACGACAAGAGCGGAGCTCGCTAGCGGGGGGGTCGCTGCGAGCTTCGGGGGGTCTTGGCGGGGGGAGTCGGGCGTGACAGTGGCCGCCTTGACAGTGGCGTTGGCTGCACCAGCAGTGGGGCTCAATTCCCCTGCTGCCGGCGCAGCCGCTGCCGAGAAGGTGCGGTTGAGGCTGGCGCACGCGTGTGCGTGGTTTGCAGCAGCCAGCCTCGACGCGAAGGGCACACCGCACGCACATCCCGCCGAGAACCGGTCGAGGAAGGCAGTGCGGCGGTGCCGGGAGTCCCGGTGTCGCTTGAGCGACGCGAAGCTGGCGGCCGTGTACGTGCACAGCGTGCACTGGAAGCGCTGCGCATTGTGCGCGTACACGGAGAGGACGGAGGCCGGGCGAGCGCTGGCCGCGGATAGCCTAGGCGCTGGAGCGTGGTCCCCAGCCTCGTCCTCCTCCTCGAGCAGGAGCTCGGCCAGCTCGCGGGTGTCTTCGTCGTCGACGTCGTTGAGACGTCGACGCTTGCCGCCGACGCGCTGCCATGGCGGCTGCTGTCGGCGGGCACCTTGGTCAACATCCATGGCGACGACGCCGACGTCGCCTGCTGCATCGCTGCTGCCTGCGCCGTCGTCGCCGTCGCCGCTCGCGTCCTTCGTCCTGCTGCTGCCGTCGCTGCTGACCACGTCGCCCGACATGGGCTCCACGCGCGCGCTAGCTGGGGGTGCTTGTTCTTGGGGCGGCTCGGCGCGCGCGCGGCCAACAGGAGAGGTGGCAGGGGCAGCTGCGACTGCCGTCACCAGTGGGGCGGCAGCAGCCGCAGCTGGGCTCGGCGGCGGAGCGCTTGGGGGCGGCGGGGGTGATTCCTGGTCGGCGAGCATGCCGCCCGCCCTTGCGGGTGAGGGCAGCATACGCGGGAGGTTCGGGGGCCGGCGGCCCGTGCGCACAAGCGGCGGAGTTGCGGGGGGCCGGCGCCGCGGCAGCTGCGGCTGCGGCGGGCGTCCAGGGTGACCCACCGGCGGGCAGCATGCATGCCGCCCTGCCGGGTGGGCCATCATCGCGTGGGGGGTCGTGGCGGCGGCTGGCGGCAGCGGCGCGGTCGTCCGGCGCGTCCTCTTCGTCGCTGTCGTCGTCCTCCAGCTCGCGGAGGCCGTACGCGGCCGCGAGAGCGCGAGCCGTGGCGGCTGCAAGCGCTTCCCCTGGCACGACCGGCTCGGGCAGCATGCCGCTCGCCCTGCCGGGTCGTGCCACATCACAGGGGGGGAGCTGGGCGCGGGCGACGGGCGGAGAGGCGGGCGAGGGACCTTGGCCAGCCAACGGGCGCGTGTGGGGGGCCGGCGGACGTCTGGGGGCGTCGTGGCGGCCGGCGCTCGGCGCCGCTTCTTCGCCGGCCGGCCGTACGGGCTGAGAAGGCTCCGTTTGTGGAAGCGTCGCCCGTACGGCCTGAGAGGCCAGCATTTGGTCCATAGTGGGGCCAAGTGGGGACGGTCCGCCAGCGGATCCACCGTCCGCTGGCTCGGGCGGACCGTCGAAACGACGCGAGGTCGTGGAGGCGGGGCGGGGCGTCTCTTGGCCGGCAGCGGCCTCGAGGCGCGTGAGGGGTCGCGCGGTGCAATGGGCGCTGCGGGTCCCGGACCCGTGCCCGAAGTTGCAGCCGCTGAAGCGTCGCCGGTGCCGAGCAGCGGCACCGCGCGTGGAGGCTCTCCGGGGTCCGTTTCGGGCCCGGAAAGGGCCAAAACGGGGGCGAGCGGATCCACAGTGTGTAACCGCACCCCTAGTGGATCCGCCCACCCGTCCACTGCGCCACCGACCAGCCCACTCTCGTCACCGACCGCGCTGTAAAAAGACGCGTCGCTGGCGAGACTGGATTGGCTGGCTGTGGAGCACTCGCTGTCGGTGGACAGTGAGCGCTCCCTGATTGGCCAAAAGAACCGCATCGCTGCGATCCTATTGGTCAAAAAGGGTAAAGGGACAGCAGAGGACGCAACGCGGACCGAGGAGGACAGCCGAGGAGGAAAGGTAGGTAGAAAAGATGCAAGCGATGTAGTTGGCCTCGCGGGGGAAAGGTGAAAGCCCCCGGAAACCGTCTCGGAGGACACTTGCAAGCAAGCGCCCACCAAGAGTTCCAAAAATGAATGTGAAAAAGACCAACGAAAAACGTCGGAAACCAGTTTTCACACTGATTAGAACAGAAAAGTTATGTGTATTACCGACCGGTTAATCCTTGGCTTCCAGGTAGTAATACCTGGTAGTCGCTATGTGGTGTGTAACTTGTGTACAGGTTGCACCTCATAGGTGTCGGACCATAATGTACCGGCGGGGTTTGAGGGCGGTTCCCTACCTGGGTGTGGCCCTGTCGGCCGCTGTGGGCCTGTGTGCCGTCTAGCGGCGGCCGGTGCGCGGCGGAGTCCCCCCGGTCTCCGCCGCCCGACTTCCCCCTGGTGCTTGGTGCTGGCGCGCGCGGTGCTGGCTGCAGTGCAGGTTCCAGATGCGGCGGCTGGACTGGATGCACGCCACCGAGAGCTGCCGGTCCAGCCGCTTCGCGTCACGCTTGAGCAACCCAAGGTGCTCAGTAAGCACCTTGTGGTTGCCGGCCGGCACCGCGCCGAGCGAGCCGTACACGAGCGCCGAGAGGTGGACCTTCCACCCTTGGCGCTCGAGGTGTCGCTTGACGCCGGCATACTTCGCGCGCTTGTGTGCGGCGATGCGTGCCAGCGCCGAGCTCTCCGGGTCGTCGCTCGCCTGCTCCTCGAACGCCACGGCCAGGTCGACCACCGCCACCGTCTTCTTGGTGTGGTTGTACAGCTGGAGGTCGGGCCGTAGCGCGGGGCCGGCGAGCGACGGCACCGTCTGGTTCACCCGGAGCTCGACGCGGTCCTGGCCGCCCGGCGACGACGCGTGCAGCGCGCGCTCGATGTGCTTGAGGGCGTCGTCGTGGCGGCCGCGGACCGCGTCCATGGTGCCGGCGCAGTGGTTGAGCACGTGCGCCAGCGTCTCCGCCCTGGAGCAGCCCGGCTGCCTGCAGTGGTCGTGGGCTCGGAGACGCCGGCGCTTCAGCACGCTGTGCGTGTCGAGCTGGTTCAGGCGGGCGGCCACCGCGAAGCGGTAGTCGGCTTCCCACATGCCTCGTGGCCGGGTGAGGAAGCCGCTCCCCGCGCCCCCATGCGTGCGTGCCGTCTTGCCTTGGTCGCGCATGGCCGCCCACCTGGCCCAGTGCTTGTTCTTGTAGTGCAGCTTCACGTGCCGCAGCACAGTCTTGTGGTCTAGCCACTTATCGTGGTGCGGCACGCGGAGCTGCAACGTGGTCGCCGCAGAGCCGGCGTCCGCGCAGGCCGGCGCGGTCGCGAACTTGAGGCCGAGCGTGCGGAGGTGGCGCTGGACGTCGACCCAAAGAGAACCGATGTCGCCGTTCCGACGCTTCGGTGGCGCGTCGGGCGACGTCCCGAGCTGCGAGTTGAGCAGCAGCTCGCACAGCTCCTCGTCGCGCCCCTCCCATGCGCGGCTGTCGATACGGTGGCGCGCGTCGGCGATCTGCCGGAGCTGCACGCGCGCGATGCGCCGGATGGCAGGGTCTTTCGAATTCAGCAGCTGCCATCCGTGCGCGACTTGGAGCGCCGCGTGCAGCTCCGTCAGTGGCAGCAGGCCCAGCCCGCCGCGCGACACCGGAGCGTAGAAGCACTCCGCCGTGGCGTTGCCCGGCAGTCGCAGGAGGTGGCGGAGGCCGCGCGCGAGGTGCCGGTCGAAGCCCTCAAGCTGCTGTTGGAAGGGGCGAAGGTGGCGGAGAGCGTACTCCACCCGGGGGTAGAGGTACGTCTTCACCGCCTTCACCACCTGCCACGGGGCGAGGCCCGACTGCAGCAGCGTCGTCGCGTCGTCCTTAAGCTGCTTGAGTGCTGGAGCGAGCTCGACGCGGCGGCGCACGTGATCGAATCCATCGCCGATCCCCAGGTAGGTGTACGAAGCGCTCATGGACAGCGCGGGGATCGGCGTGCCAGCCAGGTCTAGCTGGAGGTCGTCAGTCTTGAGCACGCCGCGTCCGTCGCGCTGGACCGACATGGTGCAGCACTTGTTGGGGTTCGCCGCCATGCCGGTCCAGCGCAAGAAGTCGGCCACGAGCGCGTGCTGTCGCTTGATGCCGTCCTCGGTGCCACTGAAAATCTTGAGGTCGTCGGCATAAGCCGAGGCACCAGGGCAGTCATCGCCCGACAGCTGCACGCCCGTGGCCGGCAGCCGCTGCAACGCGAAGAGCAGCGGGCTAATGGCAGCGTTGAAGAGTTGGGGGCTCAGTGGGCACCCTTGGAAGACGCCCACCCGCAGCGCAATTGGGTCCGTCGTGCCGTCGATAGCGTTCCCGACGACAAACGCCGCGCTCTCGTAGAGCCCCTTGCACATGGTAACGTAGTCGTCGGGCACGCCGAGCCGCGCCAGCGCGTCCCACAGCAGCGCGAATGGCACGCTGCCGAACGCGTTGCGAAAATCGTACCAGACTTCGAAGAGGGTGCGGCGCTTGCGGCGGGCTTGGTCGACGAGCGTGGCTGCGAGGAAGTTGTGCTCCCCGCAGCCGTTCACCGCTCGGAAGCCCTTCTGGCCTGGAGCGTGGCGGTCGTTGGCGTCTAGCCAACGCACCAGCCGCCGCGCGAGGAGTCCCGTGTAGAGCTTGTAAATGGCTTGCTGGAGGCAGATCGGCCTCCAGTTTGCCGGGTCCTCGCGCGCGCCCTTCTTGTGGAGCAGCCGCACCACCCCGAGCTTCCAGCTCTGAGGCACTCTCTTCGCCGTCCAGCATGCCTTGAATGCCGCGGTCAGTGCCGGCAGGAGCTGCGCCGCGAAGTGCTGGTACACGTCGTACCCGACGCCGTCGAGTCCAGGGCTGGAGGCGCCACGGACGTGTTGTAGCTGGTCTTCCACTTCGCCGGCCGACGGCGCCGCAGTCAGCAGCTCCTTGCAACTGGTCGCGGCCGGTAGGCGTGCCAACGCCGAGCGGAAGGCGGCACCCACCGGGGCGTCCGGGGCGAATTCTTGGCGCGGCGTGTTGACGCTGTCGAAAAACCGCCAGAGTTCTTCTCCCAAGATGGGGCAGGTGCCGTCGTCTGCGCTGCCTGCCGCTGGCGTCGCCGGGCCTGCAGGTGGATCACCGCCGGAGGCCGTGGTCCTCGCTGCCTCTCGCGTCGCGCACGCCTTCGCCAGGATGTCGGTGACACATGCCTTCTCGTCCGTGTCGAAGCGGTGGCGGAGGCGCTGCTGTTCGATGGCCGAATTGACGCGTCCAACGCGGCGTCGTGCCCGGCGGACGGTGGTGCGGTCGCTGGGGGTGGAGCGCTCCACTGCATGGAGGTCATCGAGTGCCTCGTCGAGGCGGTGTTCGCGGTGGTGTCGGGTCACCCGGGGTGGGCGCTGGCGGCGGTGCTTCTTCGCGGTGCCTGAGCGTCCACGGCGTCGTCGCCGCCGTCGCCGTGTCTGGGCGCCTGCATGTTCGTCCGGCCGCTGTTCCTGCCGCTGCTCCGGCGACCGGTCCTGGTGGCGACCCTGCTGTTGATGGTCGCGCTGCTGACGTGGGTGCTGTTGCTGCTGCTGCTGCTGCTGGCGCTGGGCACAGGGCTCGGGGCGGCGCGCCTGGGTGTACAGCTGCAGTTTGTCGTACAGCAAGTGCGGGAGGGCCGTGATGTAGCCCTCCGCTGTCTCCCAGTCACTGGCGTCGGTGATCTTGCCCGCCAGCGACGCTCCGAGCCGCTCAACCATCGCGCGTGCGGTGTCCTCGTCGTCATCGGAGAGCTTGCGGAGGCGGAGGCGGGGTCGTCGCTGCGGAGTGGCATTCGGGCCAACGCGCATGGCCGCGTAGACCTCGCCGTCGTCGATGTCGGCGAGGTCCTCGTCGTCCGGGTCCTCCATCTCAATGTCGGCGGCGGGCGGCGGTGGCGGGGCGTCAGGTGGCTGCTGAGTCGGCGCTAGGGGTCGGTCGTCGATGGCCGTGGGCGTGCAGCCGTTCCCGTCGGGGTGGACACCGCACTCCGACACTGTCCGCCGGAGGTCGAGGGCTCGGTTGGCGAGGCGGTCGGCGTGGGCATTGGCTTGGCGATCAATGTGGTGGAGCGAAAATCTCCCCACCCGGGCGAGTTCCAGCTTGACTTGGTCGCGGAGGTGGCGGAGAGTGACGCTCCGCGTGGCAAAGATGCCACGCACCTGCTGGATCACCAAGGTGCTGTCGCCCTCCACTCGCAGGGTCGTGGCTCCGTGGTCGGCGGCGGCTCGCGTACCGAGCAGCAGCGCCGTGTATTCGGCGGTGTTGTTGGTTTCGCTGCTGCTCGGCATGTAGTGGGAGCAAGTCCATACAACGGAGCCGTCGGGCTGGGACAGCGCTGCGCCGGCGCCACCTGGGCCAGGATTGGCGCGGCAGGCGCCGTCGAAGCGCAGCAGCCACTCGCCGCTCATGCCGCTGTCCACGTCCATCGCGGCCACCGGGTAGTCCTGGCGGTCGCCGTCCTGGACACTCGAGTCGTCCTTCGTCTCCTCGTCGCTCGTCATCTCCGGCGGGAGCACGCGGTGGCCGATCCGGAATGCCACCACGCCGCGTGGCAGTGGGGGTCCCCAGCGGGGAGCTGGAACCTCGCTGAGGCGGGCTGCAACACGGCCTGCCACCAGCGTCCTGGGTAGGGGCGGGCCCCAGCGCTCGCGGGCTTGTTGCTCCGCGTGGTCCGGGTCGACGACAAGAGCGGAGCTCGCTAGCGGGGGGGTCGCTGCGAGCTTCGGGGGGTCTTGGCGGGGGGAGTCGGGCGTGACAGTGGCCGCCTTGACAGTGGCGTTGGCTGCACCAGCAGTGGGGCTCAATTCCCCTGCTGCCGGCGCAGCCGCTGCCGAGAAGGTGCGGTTGAGGCTGGCGCACGCGTGTGCGTGGTTTGCAGCAGCCAGCCTCGACGCGAAGGGCACACCGCACGCACATCCCGCCGAGAACCGGTCGAGGAAGGCAGTGCGGCGGTGCCGGGAGTCCCGGTGTCGCTTGAGCGACGCGAAGCTGGCGGCCGTGTACGTGCACAGCGTGCACTGGAAGCGCTGCGCATTGTGCGCGTACACGGAGAGGACGGAGGCCGGGCGAGCGCTGGCCGCGGATAGCCTAGGCGCTGGAGCGTGGTCCCCAGCCTCGTCCTCCTCCTCGAGCAGGAGCTCGGCCAGCTCGCGGGTGTCTTCGTCGTCGACGTCGTTGAGACGTCGACGCTTGCCGCCGACGCGCTGCCATGGCGGCTGCTGTCGGCGGGCACCTTGGTCAACATCCATGGCGACGACGCCGACGTCGCCTGCTGCATCGCTGCTGCCTGCGCCGTCGTCGCCGTCGCCGCTCGCGTCCTTCGTCCTGCTGCTGCCGTCGCTGCTGACCACGTCGCCCGACATGGGCTCCACGCGCGCGCTAGCTGGGGGTGCTTGTTCTTGGGGCGGCTCGGCGCGCGCGCGGCCAACAGGAGAGGTGGCAGGGGCAGCTGCGACTGCCGTCACCAGTGGGGCGGCAGCAGCCGCAGCTGGGCTCGGCGGCGGAGCGCTTGGGGGCGGCGGGGGTGATGCCTGGTCGGCGAGCATGCTGCCCGCCCTTTCGGGTGAGGGCAGCACATTCGCGGGGGATTCGGGGGCCGGCGGCCCGTGCGCACAAGCGGCGGAGTTGCGGGGGGCCGGCGCCGCGGCAGCTGCGGCTGCGGCGGGCGTCCAGGGTGACCCACCGGCGGGCAGCATGCATGCCGCCCTGCCGGGTGGGCCATCATCGCGTGGGGGGTCGTGGCGGCGGCTGGCGGCAGCGGCGCGGTCGTCCGGCGCGTCCTCTTCGTCGCTGTCGTCGTCCTCCAGCTCGCGGAGGCCGTACGCGGCCGCGAGAGCGCGAGCCGTGGCGGCTGCAAGCGCTTCCCCTGGCACGACCGGCACGGGCAGCATGCCGCTCGCCCTGCCGGGTCGTGCCACATCACAGGGGGGGAGCTGGGCGCGGGCGACGGGCGGAGAGGCGGGCGAGGGACCTTGGCCAGCCAACGGGCGCGTGTGGGGGGCCGGCGGACGTCTGGGGGCGTCGTGGCGGCCGGCGCTCGGCGCCGCTTCTTCGCCGGCCGGCCGTACGGGCTGAGAAGGCTCCGTTTGTGGAAGCGTCGCCCGTACGGCCTGAGAGGCCAGCATTTGGTCCATAGTGGGGCCAAGTGGGGACGGTCCGCCAGCGGATCCACCGTCCGCTGGCTCGGGCGGACCGTCGAAACGACGCGAGGTCGTGGAGGCGGGGCGGGGCGTCTCTTGGCCGGCAGCGGCCTCGAGGCGCGTGAGGGGTCGCGCGGTGCAATGGGCGCTGCGGGTCCCGGACCCGTGCCCGAAGTTGCAGCCGCTGAAGCGTCGCCGGTGCCGAGCAGCGGCACCGCGCGTGGAGGCTCTCCGGGGTCCGTTTCGGGCCCGGAAAGGGCCAAAACGGGGGCGAGCGGATCCACAGTGTGTAACCGCACCCCTAGTGGATCCGCCCACCCGTCCACTGCGCCACCGACCAGCCCACTCTCGTCACCGACCGCGCTGTAAAAAGACGCGTCGCTGGCGAGACTGGATTGGCTGGCTGTGGAGCACTCGCTGTCGGTGGACAGTGAGCGCTCCCTGATTGGCCAAAAGAACCGCATCGCTGCGATCCTATTGGTCAAAAAGGGTAAAGGGACAGCAGAGGACGCAACGCGGACCGAGGAGGACAGCCGAGGAGGAAAGGTAGGTAGAAAAGATGCAAGCGATGTAGTTGGCCTCGCGGGGGAAAGGTGAAAGCCCCCGGAAACCGTCTCGGAGGACACTTGCAAGCAAGCGCCCACCAAGAGTTCCAAAAATGAATGTGAAAAAGACCAACGAAAAACGTCGGAAACCAGTTTTCACACTGATTAGAACAGAGAAGTTTTTATTTTATTTACCATCCGGTATACCCGTTAATTTCCTAAGAAGTTCCTATCCGATGTCTAACTAGAGCTGTAACTATATCCGATATGTGGCGGGTTGAAGTTCGACTGTCGAAATGCACCTCCGCCGTGGTGGTGGTGCATTTCTTGGCCGAACACCAGACTGGGTTTCCCGAGGGCGGTTCCCTACGTGGGTGGGGCCCTTTCGGCCGACGCGGGCCAGAGTGTTGCCGTCTAGCGGCGATCGGTGCGCGACGGAGTCCCCCCGGTCTCCGTCACCCGCCTGCCCCTTGAGGCTGGTTGGTCTTGGTGCTGCCTGGCGCGGTGTTGGGCGCAGTGCAGGTTCCAGATGCGGCGGCTGGACTGGATGCACGCCACCGACAGCTGCCGGTCCAGCCGCTTGGCGTCCCGCTTGAGCAGCCCCAGGTGCTCGGTGTACACCTTGTAGTTGCTGGGTGCCACCGAGCCCAGCGAGCCGTACACGAGCGCCGAGAGGTGGACCTTCCACCCTTGGCGCTCGAGGTGTCGCTTGATGCCCGCATACTTGGCCTTCTTCTCGGCCGCCGCCTTGGCCAGCCCGGAGCTCTCTGGGTCGTCGCGCGGCTGCTCGTCGAACGCGATGGCCAGGTCCACCACCGCGACCGTGCGTTGGTCGTGGTTGTAGACCTGGAGGTCGGGGCGCAGAGCTGGCCCGGCCAGGCCCGGCACGGTCTGGTTCGTGCGGAGCTCGGTGCGGCCCTGGCGGTCGCCCGACGACGCGTGGAGCGTGCGCTCGATTTCCTTGAGCGCGTCGTCGTGGCGGCCGCGGATGCTGTCCATCGTACCCGGGCAGTGGTTGAGGACGTGTGCCAACGTCTCCTTCCACCGACAGCCCGGGTGACGGCAACGGTCGTGGGCGCGGAGGCGTCTGCGCGCGAGCACGTTCACCGTGTCAAGCATGTTGAGGCGAGCGGCCACCGCGAAGCGGTAGTCGCTCTCCCACATGCCCCGCGGTCTCGTCAGGAAACCGCTGCCGACGCCTCCGTGCGCGCGCGCCGTCCGCCCCTGGTCCACGTGGCTGCACCAGGCCCGCCAGCGCTTGTTCTTCATGTGCTGCTTCACGTGCCGCAGCACGTTGCGGTGGTCCAGCCACTCAGCGTGGTGCGGCACGCGAAGCTGCAGCGGCTTGGCAGGTGCGCCGGACTCCGGGTCGGCGGGCGCGGTTGCGAGCTTCAGCCCGAAGGCCTTGAGATTCTTGCGGACGTCGACCCACAGCGAGCCAATGTCACCGTTGCGCCGTTTGGGTGGCGCGTGGGCCGACGTCCCGAGCTCCCCGTTGAGGAGGAGCTCGCACAGCTCGTCACCGCGCTGCTTCCAGTGGTCCTTGTCGAGCCGGTGCCGCGCGTCGGCAACCTGGTGAAGCTGCTCGCGCGCGATGCGCCGGATGGCTGGGTCGGGCGAGTTGATCATCTGCCACCCGTGCGCAATCTGCAGCGCCGCGTGCAGCTCCACCAGCGGCAGGAAGCCCAGGCCCCCGCGCGACACCGGCGCGTACACGAAGTCGTTGTTGGCGCTCTTGGGGAGGCGGAGCAGGTGGCGGAGGCCGCGGCGGAGGTGGAGGTCGAAGCTCTCCAGGAGCTGGTCGTCGGGTCGCAGGTGCCGGAGGGCGTACTCCACCCGAGGGTAGAGGTACCCCTTCACGGCCTTCACCACCTGCCACGGCGCGAGGCCGGACTCCATCAGCGCCGTCGCGTCCTGCTTGAGCAACTTGAGCTTGGGCGCGAGCGCGACGCGGCGGCGCACGTGGTCGAAGCCGTCGCCGATCCCCAGGTACGTGTACGACTGCAGGTGCGTCAACGTAGGGATCGGCGTGTCGTCCAGCGCCAGCTCCAGGTGGTCCGCCTCGATGGCGCCGTTGCCGTTGCGGCGCACGCCCATCGACCTGCACTTGGCCGGGTTCGCCGCCATGCCGGTCCATCGCAGGAACATGGCCACTAGCTCGTGCTGCTCGGTGACGCCCGCCTTGGTGCCGCTGAAGGTCTTGAGGTCGTCGGCGTACGCGGAGACACCCGGGCGGTCGTCACCCGAGAGCTGTACTCCTGAGCTGGGCAGTAGCTGCAACGCGTGGAGGAGGGGGCTGATCGCCGCCGAGAACAGCGGTGGGCTCAGCGGGCACCCCTGGAACACTCCGACACGCTGCAGGATCGGCGCCGTGCTGCCGTCCACCGCGTTGCCCACCATGAACGCTGCGTGGTCATACAAGCCCTGGACGGCAGCGATGTACTCGGCGGGAACTCCCGTCCGCTCCAGGGCGTCCCACAGCAGCCCGAGGGGTACGCTTCCGAAAGCGTTCCGGAAGTCGTACCACACCTCGTACAGTGGACGGTGCTTGCGGCGCGCGTGGTCGATGAGCATGGCCGCGAGGAAGTTGTGCTCCCCGCAGCCATTCACCGGCCGGAAGCCCTTCTGGCCCGGAGCGTGGCGGTCGTTGGCGTCCTGCCAGCGGGTGAGGCGCCGCGCGAGCACCCCCGTGTAGATCTTGTAGATGGCTTGCTGGAGGCAGATGGGCCTCCAGTTCGCCGGGTCTTCACGGTCGCCCTTCTTGTACAGGAGGCGCACCACGCCGAGCTTCCAGCTCTGGGGCACCTGCTTGTGCGTCCAGCAGCACTTGAAAGCCGCCTTCAGCACCGGCAGCAGCTGCGTCGCGAAGCGCTTGTACACGTCGTAGCCGACGCCGTCGAGGCCCGGGCTGGAGGTGCTGCTCGCGTGCTGCAGCTGGACCTCGATGTCGTCCGTGGACGGCGCTTCCTTCAGCAGCTCCATGAATCGCGTGGCTGCTGGCAGCCGGGCCATCGCAGAACGGAACGCAGCACCCTCGGGAGCCTCCGGGTCGAATTCCCTCTGGGGCGTATTGACGCTGTCGAAGTGTCTCCACAGCACCTCGCTCGGGATGGGGCAGGTGCCGTTGTCGTCCTGCTGCTCCGTACCGCTCGTCACTGCCGTCTCTGGAGTCGCTGTCGTCCCTGTTGCCGCGGCCGCCCTCACTGTTGTCCGTGCGTCGCGTGCCGTGCGAGCTGCTGCCAAGATGCCGTCCACGCACTCCTTCTCGGCGGTGTCGAAGCGGTGGCGCAGAAGCTGCTGATCGATCGCCGATCGGATCCGGCCAACTCGGCGGCGAGCTTTGGCAATGGCTGGGCGAGCTTGGGGACGGGCACGCTCCAGCGCGTGCAGTTCGTCGATGGCTTCGTCGATGCGGTGCTCCCTGTGGTGGCGTGTCCCGCGCGGTGGGCGTGGATGCCGTTGCTTCCGCTGCTGACGGCCACCACCACCACAATTGGTCCGTCGGGGATGACGTCGCTGGCGGCGGCCTTTACGCTTTCCTCGGCGGCGGCGGCGCGTCGGTGACGGCTCACCTGGCTGGTCTGGCTGACCAATGGTCTCGTGCTGCGGCTCCCGGTGGGTTTCCACCTGGCCTTGGACGTCTCGGCGCTGTGGGTGGGGCGCAGGTGAACGAGCAGTGCCATGCCGTACCTGAGTGTACTGCTGCAGCTTGTCGTAGAGCATGTACGGGAGGGCTGTGATGTAGCCCTCCGCCGTCTCCCAGTCGTCGGCGTCCGCGATCTTGGCCGACAGGCCCGCACTCAAGCGCTCGACCACCTCACCAGCTGCCTCCATCTCATCGTCGGTCAGCTGGCGAAGGCGGAGGCGCGAGCGGCGGGTCGGGATCACGCCGGGCTCTAAGCGCATCGGAGCATACACTTCACCGTCGTCGATGTCTGCTCGGAGCTCGTCGTCGCTCCCCGCGTCCGCCATCTCGATGTCGGCAGTGGTAGGGGGCGGTGTCGCTGGCGGGCCCGCCGAGGGCGAACCCATGCATGTCGTGCACGCGCCGGCCACGGGGTGTTCCTTGCACTCGACCTTGTCGCTCTTCAGGTCGAGCGCCCGGTTGGCGAGGCGGTCCGCGAACGCGTTGCCTTGCCGGTCGATGTGGTGGAGCGAGTGCTGCCCCACCCGAGCCAGCTCGTGGCGAACGGCGTTCCGGAGCTGTCGCAGCCGAGTGCTCTTGGTGGCGTACAATCCCTTGACTTGACGAATGACCAGCAGGCTGTCGCCCTCGATGCGCAGCTGTCGTGCACCGTGGTCTGCTGCTGCGCGGGCGCCGATCAGGAGGGCCGTGTACTCGGCCGTGTTGTTCGTCTCCTTGGCGCCCGGCATGTAGTGCGAACCCGTCCACACGACAGCACCCTCGGGGTTGTAGAGCAGTGCGCCAGCACCACCGGGGTTGGGCCCGCCACGGCAAGCTCCATCGAATTGGAGGCGCCACTCCCGGGGTGTCGCCGTGGGTGGGTCGCTGACGAACGCGGGCTCCATCACTGCGTCCGCCGTCTCTGCGTCCGTGGAATCCTCGTCCGCTGAGTGGTGCGTCGGGTCCGGCGGCTCGCTCTCCTTCATCTCCTCGTCCAGCAGCGACAGGTCCGGGGAGGGGGGAGCGAGGCGGTCTGCGATCCTGGTCGCGACGAAGCTGCGTGGGAGCGGGGGTCCCCAGCGTGGGACTGGGACGGCTTCCAGCCGGGCCGCAATGCGGGACACCACCACCCCTCGCGGAAGTGGTGGGCCCCATCGCGGCGGCGGTGCCTCGCCGAGTCGGGCTGCGACCCGGGAGGCCACCAGCGGTCGAGGGAGCGGTGGGCCCCAGCGATTTCGCGCCTGCTGCTCTGCGTCGACCTGGTCCTGCATTGCAACGTTGGTGGAGCTCGGCTGCGGGGGGGACGCAACGAGCTCCGAGGGATACTGGCGGGGCAGGTCGGGCGCGGCGGTGACCACTGCACGGACGGTGGGTCTGACTCCGGCAGCAGTGGGGCTTGATGCCTTTGCTGCCGTCGAAGTCGTCGCCGAGGTGGTGCAGAGGTTGGCGCACGCTTGCGCGTGTCTGGCTGCGGCCAACCTCGATGCGAAGGGCGTGCCGCACGCGCAGCCCGCCAAGAACTTGTCGAGGAAGGCCGTGCGTCGGTGCCGAGACGAGCGGTGGCGCTTGAGCGAAGCGAGGCTGGCAGCCGTGTACGTGCACAGCGTGCAGTCGAAGCGAGTTGCAGCGTGCGCGTACACGGAGAGGACGGAGGCCGGATGAGCGCTGGCCGTGGGCAGCCTGAGCGCGGGGTGTTCGGCGCCAGCCTTGTCCTCGTCCACGAGCAGGAGCTCGGCCAGCTCTCGCTGGTCTTCATCGTCACCAGCGTTCAGGCGGCGGCGCTTGCCACCCGAACGCTGCACGGTCTGTTGTTGGCTGCGCGTCTTGGTCTGCCGCGCACCCTCGGTGCCGTCCGTGGGCACAGCAACCGACGTGCTGCTGCGCGCCGGGTTGCTGCTGCGAGCTGTGCTGCGGCCGACCGTGTTGCTGGTCGCCGAGCTGCTGCTGCCGCTATGCAGCGAGGCAGCGGGTGCTGCCTCCTCGCCGAGCATGCCGCCCGCCCTTGCGGGTGGGGGCAACAAGCGCGCGGTGTTGGTCGGGGTCCTGACAGCGGCTGGGCGGCCGTTCAGCGCTTCCTCGCCGTCGCCGGCGACGTCGTCCGGCATGCGGCCGCTTCCGGGCACGGCAGGAGCCGCCCTTGGGGCTCGACTGCCGGCGAGCATGCCGCCCGCCCTTGCGGGTGAGGGAAGCGCATTCGCGGGGTTGGTCCTGGTCGTGGCGGCGGCTGCGCGGCCAAGTGGCGTGTCCATGCCGCCGCTGGGGTGGTTGCCCGGCTCGCTGCGGCGGCCGGGCACGGCAGGAGCCGCCCTTGGGGCTCCACTGCCGGCGAGCATGCCGCCCGCCCTTGCGGGTGGGGCGGCAGCATACGCGGGAGGTTTGGGGGCCGGCGGCCCGTGCGCGCGCGCGGCGGAGTCTCGGGGGGCCGGCGCCGCGGCAGCAGCGGCTGCTGCGGGCGTCCAGGGTGACCCACCGGCGGGCAGCATGCATGCCGCCCTGCCGGGTGGGCCATCATCGGGTGGGAGGTCGTGGCGGCGGCTGGCGGCAGCGGCGCGGTCGTCCGGCGCGTCCTCGTCGTCGCTGTCGTCGTCCTCCAGCTCGCGGAGGCCGTACGCGGCCGCGAGAGCGCGAGCCGTGGCGGCTGCAAGCGCTTCCCCTGGCACGACCGGCTCGGGCAGCATGCCGCTCGCCCTGCCGGGTCGTGCCACATCACAGGGGGGGAGCTGGGCGCGGGCGACGGGCGGAGAGGCGGGCGAGGGACCTTGGCCAGCCAACGGGCGCGTGTGGGGGGCCGGCGGACGTCTGGGGGCGTCGTGGCGGCCGGCGCTCGGCGCCGCTTCTTCGCCGGCCGGCCGTACGGGCTGAGAAGGCTCCGTTTGTGGAAGCGTCGCCCGTACGGCCTGAGAGGCCAGCATTTGGTCCATAGTGGGGCCAAGTGGGGACGGTCCGCCAGCGGATCCACCGTCCGCTGGCTCGGGCGGACCGTCGAAACGACGCGAGGTCGTGGAGGCGGGGCGGGGCGTCTCTTGGCCGGCAGCGGCCTCGAGGCGCGTGAGGGGTCGCGGTGCAATGGGCGCTGCGGGTCCCGGACCCGTGCCCGAAGTTGCAGCCGCTGAAGCGTCGCCGGTGCCGAGCAGCGGCACCGCGCGTGGAGGCTCTCCGGGGTCCGTTTCGGGCCCGGAAAGGGCCAAAACGGGGGCGAGCGGATCCACAGTGTGTAACCGCACCCCTAGTGGATCCGCCCACCCGTCCACTGCGCCACCGACCAGCCCACTCTCGTCACCGACCGCGCTGTAAAAAGACGCGTCGCTGGCGAGACTGGATTGGCTGGCTGTGGAGCACTCGCTGTCGGTGGACAGTGAGCGCTCCCTGATTGGCCAAAAGAACCGCATCGCTGCGATCCTATTGGTCAAAAAGGGTAAAGGGACAGCAGAGGACGCAACGCGGACCGAGGAGGACAGCCGAGGAGGAAAGGTAGGTAGAAAAGATGCAAGCGATGTAGTTGGCCTCGCGGGGGAAAGGTGAAAGCCCCCGGAAACCGTCTCGGAGGACACTTGCAAGCAAGCGCCCACCAAGAGTTCCAAAAATGAATGTGAAAAAGACCAACGAAAAACGTCGGAAACCAGTTTTCACACTGATTAGAACAGAAAAGTTATGTGTATTACCGACCGGTTAATCCTTGGCTTCCAGGTAGTAAATACCTGGTAGTCGCTATGTGGTGTGTAACTTGTGTACCGGTTGCACCTCATAGGTGTCGGACCATAATGTGCCGGCGGGGTTTTAGGGCGGTTCCCTACCTGGGTGTGGCCCTGTCGGCCGCTGTGGGCCTGTGTGCCGTCTAGCGGCGGCCGGTGCGCGGCGGAGTCCCCCCGGTCTCCGCCGCCCGACTTCCCCCTGGTGCTTGGTGCTGGCGCGCGCGGTGCTGGCTGCAGTGCAGGTTCCAGATGCGGCGGCTGGACTGGATGCACGCCACCGAGAGCTGCCGGTCCAGCCGCTTCGCATCACGCTTGAGCAACCCAAGGTGCTCAGTAAGCACCTTGTGGTTGCCGGCCGGCACCGCGCCGAGCGAGCCGTACACGAGCGCCGAGAGGTGGACCTTCCACCCTTGGCGCTCGAGGTGTCGCTTGACGCCGGCATACTTCGCGCGCTTGTGTGCGGCGATGCGTGCCAGCGCCGAGCTCTCCGGGTCGTCGCTCGCCTGCTCCTCGAACGCCACGGCCAGGTCGACCACCGCCACCGTCTTCTTGGTGTGGTTGTACAGCTGGAGGTCAGGCCGTAGCGCGGGGCCGGCGAGCGAGGGCACGGTCTGGTTGACCCGGAGCTCGACGCGGTCCTGGCCGCCCGGCGACGACGCGTGCAGCGCGCGCTCGATGTGCTTGAGGGCGTCGTCGTGGCGGCCGCGGACCGCGTCCATGGTGCCGGCGCAGTGGTTGAGCACGTGCGCCAGCGTCTCCCCCCGGGTGCAGCCTGGTTGTCGGCAGCGGTCGTGCTGCCGGAGACGCCGGCGCTTCAAGACACTGTGCGTGTCGAGCTGGTTCAGGCGGGCGGCCACCGCGAAGCGGTAGTCGGCTTCCCACAGGCCTTGCGGTCGTGTTAGGAAGCCGCTCCCCGCGCCGCCATGGGCGCGGGCCGTCTTGCCTTGGTCCTTCATGGCCGCCCACCTGGCCCAGTGCTTGTTCTTGTAGTGCAGCTTCACGTGCCGCAGCACAGTCTTGTGGTCTAGCCACTTGTCGTGGTGCGGCACGCGAAGCTGCAGCATGGCCGCGGCGGTACCGGTCTCCGCACACGCCGGTGCGGTCTCCAGCTTGAGGCTGAGATGGCGGAGGTGGCGCTGGACGTCCACCCAGAGCGAGCCGATGTCGCCGTTGCGGCGCTTCGGGGGTGCGCCGGTGGACGCCCCGAGCTGCGAGTTCAGGAGGAGCTGCGCCAGCTCGTCCTCCCGGTCTTGCCACGCTTGAGCGTCGATCCGGTGGCGCGCGTCGGCGATTTGCCGGAGCTGCACGCGCGCGATGCGTCGGATGGCAGGGTCCTTCGAGTTCAGCATCTGCCATCCGTGCGCGACTTGTAGCGCCGCGTGCAGCTCCGTCAGGGGCAGTAGGCCCAGCCCGCCGCGCGACACCGGCGCGTAGAAGAATGCCGTCGTGGCGTTGGCGGGCAGGCGGAGGAGGTGGCGGAGGCCGCGCACGAGGTGTCTGTCGAAGCCCTCCAGCTGCTGTTGGAAGGGGCGAAGGTGGCGAAGGGCGTACTCCACCCGGGGGTAGAGGTACACCTTCACCGCCTTCACTACCTGCCATGGGGCCAGTCCGGACTGCAGCAGCGCCGTCGCATCGTGCTTGAGCTCCTGGAGTTTGGGCGCGAGCTCGATGCGGCGGCGCACATGGTCGAAGCCATCCCCGATCCCCAGGTAGGCGTACGAGGCGCTCATGGTCAGCGCGGGGATCGGGGCGCCATCCAGCTGCAGTCCGAGGTTGCAGGCCTTGAGCACCCCACGTGTGTCGCGCTGGACCGACATGGTGCAGCACTTCGCCGGATTCGCGCGCATGCCGGTCCAGCGCAGGAAGTCCGCCACGAGCGCGTGCTGTCTCTTGGTCCCGCCCTCGGTGCCGCTGAATATCTTGAGGTCGTCCGCGTACGCGGAGGCACCGGGGCAGTCGACACGAGACAGCTGTACGCCCGTGTCTGGTAAGCGCTTGAGCGCGTGGAGCAGCGGGGCGATCGCGGCCGTGAAGAGGTGGGGGCTCAGCGGACATCCCTGGAAGACCCCCACCCGTAGCGCGATCGGTGCCGTGGTGCCGTCCGCTGCGTTGCCGACTGTGAAGGCGGCATCCGCGTAGAGGCCCCGGCAGCAAGCAATGAAGGGGCTGGGGACGCCCTGCCGCTCGAGCGCCTCCCACAGCAGGTCATGTGGCACGCTGCCGAAGGCGTTGGCGAAGTCGTACCACACGACGTGGAGCTCTCGTCGCTTGCGGCGGGCCTGGTCGACCAGCGTGGCTGCGAGGAAATTGTGTTCCCCGCAGCCGTTCATCGCCCGGAATCCCTTCTGCGTGTCTGCGTGGCGGCCGTTGGCGTCCAGCCAGCGGGTGAGTCGGCGAGCTAGCACCCCGGCGTACAGCTTGTAGATCGCCTGCTGCAGGCAGATCGGGCGCCAGTTCGCCGGCTCGGTTCGCTCCCCCTTCTTGAACAGGAGGCGCACCACCCCCACCTTCCAGCTCTGCGGGACTTGCTTGTGGCGCCAGCAGCACGCAAATGCTGCGTGCAGGGCCGGCAGGAGCTGGGCCGCGAACGCCTTGTAAATGTCGTACCCCACGCCGTCCAGGCCAGGGCTGGAGCTGCCACGGGCACGCTGCAGTTGGTCCTCGATGTCGTCCGTGGTCGGCGCGTCCGAGAGCAACTCAGGCTGCGATGTCGCGGCGGGGAGGTGGGCGACGGCGGAGCGGAACGGGACACCCACTGGTGCCATGGGCTCGAAGGTGCCCGCCGGCGTGTTCACGGCCGTGAAGAAGGCGTGGAGCTCATCGCTGGGGATGGGGCAGGAGCCGTCATCAGCAGCGGTGGAGGGTACCGGCGGTGGATGCCTCGAGGCTGAGGCCGATGGGGTTGCTAACCCGCGAGAAGCTCGGGCCGCGGCCAAGATTCCATCCACGCACGCCTTCTCGTCCTTGTCAAACTTGTGTCGCAGCTGTTGCTGGGCAATGGCGGAGTTGACGCGACCAACGCGCCGCCGGGCCCGAGCGACGCCCGGCCGGTCGTGGGGACTGGCGTGCTCCACCGCCCGCAGGTCGTCCAGAGCCTCGTCGAGGCGGTGCTCACGGTGGTGGCGAGTAATACGCGGTGGGCGTCGGCGTAAGCGATCCTTGGCGCGGCGGCGACGGCGACGGCTGCGGCTGGTGCTCGGCTGGCCGTGGTCCCCGTCGTGGGTGCCGAGGGGTGGGTCGCGCTGGGGTTGCTGCCGGTGCTGTGGGCGAGGCTGGTGGCGGTGCTGGGCGAACGGCTGCAGTTTGTCGTATAGAGTGTAGGGGAGGGCAGTGATGCAGCCCTCCGCCGTCGCCCAGTCACTCGCGTCCGTGATCTTGCCCGCCAACGTTGCCGCCAGCCTCTCCACAATGGCACCCGCCTCCTCCTCCTCGGTCTCGGACAGCTGCCGTAGGCGGAGGCGTGGTCGGCGCTCCGGTATGGAGTCCGGGCCAATGCACATGGCGGCGTAGACCTCGCCGTCGTCGATGTCGCCCTGCTCGGTCTCGTCGGGTTCGGCGCTTGGCGTTGGCGCGGCAGCGGTTGACGAGGGAGGCCGGTCCGGCACCACAGAGGGGACCGCCGTCGTCGCGGCGGTGCTGGAGCAGCCTTCGCCGTCAGGGTGGAGTCCGCACTCCAGCTTGGTCTTGCGGCGGTCGAGGGCGGCGTTGGCGAGGCGGTCGGCATGGCCGTTGGCTTGGCGGTCGATGTGGTGGAGCGTGACATGCTCCATCCGCGCCATCTCCGCCTTCACGCTCTTGCGCAGTCCACGGAGCCGGGTGCTACGGGTAGCGAAGATGCCCCGCACTTGCTGGATCACCAGGGTGCTGTCACCTTCGACGTGCACGCGCGTAGCGCCATGGTCTGCCGCAGCCCGCATGCCGAGCAGCAGAGCCGTGTACTCGGCCGTGTTGTTGGTCTCGCTGCTGCTCGGCATATAGTGGGAGCAGGTCCACACCACCGGGCCGCTGGGCTTGAACAGCGTTGCGCCCGCACCGCCGGGGCCTGGGTTGGCTCGGCAGGCGCCGTCGAAGCGAAGCAGCCACTCACCGTTCGCGTCCTCGCCATCTGCCGGGCGTTCCTCGCCGTCCTTGGTCTCGTCGTCCGCTGCCAGCTCGGGCGGAGCTAAGCGTTCGGCGATCCGGGACGCAACCACGACGCGTGGAAGTGGAGGGCCCCAACGGGGCGTTGGTGCGGCCTCGAGTCTCGCCGCGATGCGAGACACCACCGTGGCTCGAGGCAGCGGCGGTCCCCACCGCGGCGGTGTCAGGTCGGTGAGGCGGGAGGCGACCCGTGTCGCCACCAGCGTGCGGGGGAGGGGCGGGTCCCAACGAGTCGGGGCCTGCATGTCAGCGGCCTGCACAGCAACGTCGGGGGAGCTCGCTAGCGGGGGGGTCGCTGCGAGCTTCGGGGGGTCTTGGCGGGGGGAGTCGGGCGTGACGGTGGCCGCCTTGACGGTGGCGTTGGCTGCACCAGCAGTGGGGCTCAATTCCCCTGCTGCCGGCGTAGCCGCTACCGATAAGGTGCGGTTGAGGCTGGCGCACGCGTGTGCGTGGTTTGCAGCAGCCAGCCTCGACGCGAAGGGCACGCCGCACGCACACCCCGCCGAGAACCGGTCGAGGAAGGCGGTGCGGCGGTGCCGGGAGTCCCGGTGTCGCTTGAGCGACGCGAAGCTGGCGGCCGTGTACGTGCACAGCGTGCACTGGAAGCGCTGCGCATTGTGCGCGTACACGGAGAGGACGGAGGCCGGGCGAGCGCTGGCCGCGGATAGCCTAGGCGCTGGAGCTTGGTCCCCAGCCTCGTCCTCCTCCTCGAGCAGGAGCTCGGCCAGCTCGCGGGTGTCTTCGTCGTCGACGTCGTTGAGACGTCGACGCTTGCCGCCGATGCACAGCACAGGTGGCGGCGACAGCGGCTGTGTCCCCGCTGCCGGCCACCTCGCATCTTGGTCTACGTCCATGGGGACGGCGGCGGCGGCGTTATGTCGGTCATGACGTGCGCCGTCGTCGCCGTCGTCCCCGCTGCTGCGTGCCTTGGTGCTGCGCGTGCTGCTGTCCCCGCTGCTGATCACGTCGCTTGAGCTGGGCTCCGTGAGCGCGCGCGCCGGAGTGTCGTGGTCTTGGCTCGGCGCAGCGCGCCCGCGGTGCTCCGGAGCGGCGCGATCAGCAGGAGGTGCTGCGTGGGCGGCTGCAGCTGCAGCAACCTGTGATGCGGCAGCAGCCGCAGCCGGGCTCGAAGGTGCGGCGGAGGGGAAGCTGGAGGCCGCGCCGGGCACTCCAGAGTCGGCGAGCATGCCGCCCACCCTGCCGGGTCGAGGCAACACGCTCGCGGGGTCGGGGCAGGGCGTAGCGGAGGTGTCGGCGCCGTCTGCGTCGTCGCCGCGGCTGTCGTGGTGCTCGGGGGCTGCGTGGCAGGCCGTGGGAGCGCGAGCCGCATCGGCTCCAAGCGCTCGACCAACGGGCAGCCTGCCGGCCGCCCTGCCGGGTCGGCCAGCAACATGCGCGGGGTCTTGGGGGCCTCTGCCGGCGTCGGCAGGACCGTCGGGTTCGTCGTCGTCACTGCTGGGGTCGTCCGCCGGGTCGCGGAGGCCGTACGCGGCCGCGAGAGCGCGAGCCGTGGCGGCTGCAAGCGCCGCCCCAGGCACGACCGGCACGGGCAGCATGCCGCTCGCCCTGCCGGGTCGTGCCACATCACAGGGGGGGAGCTGGGGCGCGGCGACGGGCGGAGAGGCGGGCGAGGGACCTTGGCCAGCCAACGGGCGCGCGTGGGGGGGCGGCGGACGTCTGGGGGCGTCGTGGCGGCCGGCGCTCGGCGGCGCTTCTTCGGCGGCCGGCCGTACGGGCTGAGAAGGCTCCGTTTGTGGAAGCGTCGCCCGTACGGCCTGAGAGGCCAGCATTCGGCCGATAGTGGGGCCGAGTGGGGAGGGGTGCGCCGACCTCCCGCCCGCACCAGCGGACCGTCCACTGTCGCCAGCGGACGGTGGATCCACCCGTGGATCCCCGAAACGACGCGAGGTCGTGGATCCCCGAAACGACGCGAGGTCGTGGAGGCGGGGCGGGGCGTCTCTTGGCCGGCCGCGGCCTCGAGGCGCGTGAGGGGTCGCGGTGCAATGGGCGCTGCGGGTCCCGGACCCGTGCCCGAAGTTGCAGCCGCTGAAGCGTCGCCGGTGCCGAGCAGCGGCACCGCGCGTGGAGGCTCTCCGGGGTCCGTTTCGGGCCCGGAAAGGGCCAAAACGGGGGCGAGCGGATCCACAGTGTGTAACCGCACCCCTAGTGGATCCGCCCACCCGTCCACCGCGCCACCGACCAGCCCACTCTCGTCACCGACCGCGCTGTAGAAAGACGCGTCGCTGGCGAGACTGGATTGGCTGGCTGTGGAGCACTCGCTGTCGGTGGACGTAGCGCGGTCCCTGATTGGCCAAAAGAACCGCATCGCTGCGATCCTATTGGTCAAAAAGGGTAAGGGGACAATGGAGGACGCAACGCGGACCGAGGTGGACAGCCGAGGAGGAAGAAGATAGAAAAGAGTCAAATGTAGTTGGCCTCGCGGGGGAGAGGTGAAAGCCCCCGGAAACCGCCCCGTCCTCGCACAGCAAGCTGCGCGACAACGGGATGCCCAAAAATGAATGTGAAAAAGACCAACGAAAAACGTCGGAAACCAGTTTTCACACTGATTAGAACAGAAAAGTTATGTGTATTACCGACCGGTTAATCCTTGGCTTCCAGGTAGTAAATACCTGGTAGTCGCTATGTGGTGTGTAACTTGTGTACCGGTTGCACCTCATAGGTGTCGGACCATAATGTACCGGCCGGGTTTGAAGGCGGTTCCCTACCTGGGTGTGGCCCTGTCGGCCGCTGTGGGCCTGTGTGCCGTCTAGCGGCGGCCGGTGCGCGGCGGAGTCCCCCCGGTCTCCGCCGCCCGACTTCCCCCTGGTGCTTGGTGCTGGCGCGCGCGGTGCTGGCTGCAGTGCAGGTTCCAGATGCGGCGGCTGGACTGGATGCACGCCACCGAGAGCTGCCGGTCCAGCCGCTTCGCATCACGCTTGAGCAACCCAAGGTGCTCAGTAAGCACCTTGTGGTTGCCGGCCGGCACCGCGCCGAGCGAGCCGTACACGAGCGCCGAGAGGTGGACCTTCCACCCTTGGCGCTCGAGGTGTCGCTTGACGCCGGCATACTTCGCGCGCTTGTGTGCGGCGATGCGTGCCAGCGCCGAGCTCTCCGGGTCGTCGCTCGCCTGCTCCTCGAACGCCACGGCCAGGTCGACCACCGCCACCATCTTCTTGGTGTGGTTGTACAGCTGGAGGTCGGGCCGTAGCGCGGGGCCGGCGAGCGACGGCACCGTCTGGTTCACCCGGAGCTCGACGCGGTCCTGGCCGCCCGGCGACGACGCGTGCAGCGCGCGCTCGATGTGCTTGAGGGCGTCGTCGTGGCGGCCGCGGACCGCGTCCATGGTGCCGGCGCAGTGGTTGAGCACGTGCGCCAGCGTCTCCGCCCTGGAGCAGCCCGGCTGCCTGCAGTGGTCGTGGGCTCGGAGACGCCGGCGCTTCAGCACGCTGTGCGTGTCGAGCTGGTTCAGGCGGGCGGCCACCGCGAAGCGGTAGTCGGCTTCCCACATGCCTCGTGGCCGGGTGAGGAAGCCGCTCCCCGCGCCCCCATGCGTGCGTGCCGTCTTGCCTTGGTCGCGCATGGCCGCCCACCTGGCCCAGTGCTTGTTCTTGTAGTGCAGCTTCACGTGCCGCAGCACAGTCTTGTGGTCTAGCCACTTATCGTGGTGCGGCACGCGGAGCTGCAACGTGGTCGCCGCAGAGCCGGCGTCCGCGCAGGCCGGCGCGGTCGCGAACTTGAGGCCGAGCGTGCGGAGGTGGCGCTGGACGTCGACCCAAAGAGAACCGATGTCGCCGTTCCGACGCTTCGGTGGCGCGTCGGGCGACGTCCCGAGCTGCGAGTTGAGCAGCAGCTCGCACAGCTCTTCGTCGCGCCCCTCCCATGCGCGGCTGTCGATACGGTGGCGCGCGTCGGCGATCTGCCGGAGCTGCACGCGCGCGATGCGCCGGATGGCAGGGTCCTTCGAATTCAGCAGCTGCCATCCGTGCGCGACTTGGAGCGCCGCGTGCAGCTCCGTCAGTGGCAGCAGGCCCAGCCCGCCGCGCGACACCGGAGCGTAGAAGCACTCCGCCGTGGCGTTGCCCGGCAGTCGCAGGAGGTGGCGGAGGCCGCGCGCGAGGTGCCGGTCGAAGCCCTCAAGCTGCTGTTGGAAGGGGCGAAGGTGGCGGAGAGCGTACTCCACCCGGGGGTAGAGGTACGTCTTCACCGCCTTCACCACCTGCCACGGGGCGAGGCCCGACTGCAGCAGCGTCGTCGCGTCGTCCTTAAGCTGCTTGAGTGCTGGAGCGAGCTCGACGCGGCGGCGCACGTGATCGAATCCATCGCCGATCCCCAGGTAGGTGTACGAAGCGCTCATGGACAGCGCGGGGATCGGCGTGCCAGCCAGGTCTAGCTGGAGGTCGTCAGTCTTGAGCACGCCGCGTCCGTCGCGCTGGACCGACATGGTGCAGCACTTGTTGGGGTTCGCCGCCATGCCGGTCCAGCGCAAGAAGTCGGCCACGAGCGCGTGCTGTCGCTTGATGCCGTCCTCGGTGCCACTGAAAATCTTGAGGTCGTCGGCATAAGCCGAGGCACCGGGGCAGTCATCGCCCGACAGCTGCACGCCCGTGGCCGGCAGCCGCTGCAACGCGAAGAGCAGCGGGCTAATGGCAGCGTTGAAGAGTTGGGGGCTCAGTGGGCACCCTTGGAAGACGCCCACCCGCAGCGCAATTGGGTCCGTCGTGCCGTCGATAGCGTTCCCGACGACAAACGCCGCGCTCTCGTAGAGCCCCTTGCACATGGTAACGTAGTCGTCGGGCACGCCGAGCCGCGCCAGCGCGTCCCACAGCAGCGCGAATGGCACGCTGCCGAACGCGTTGCGAAAATCGTACCAGACTTCGAAGAGGGTGCGGCGCTTGCGGCGGGCTTGGTCGACGAGCGTGGCTGCGAGGAAGTTGTGCTCCCCGCAGCCGTTCACCGCTCGGAAGCCCTTCTGGCCTGGAGCGTGGCGGTCGTTGGCGTCTAGCCAACGCACCAGCCGCCGCGCGAGGAGTCCCGTGTAGAGCTTGTAAATGGCTTGCTGGAGGCAGATCGGCCTCCAGTTTGCCGGGTCCTCGCGCGCGCCCTTCTTGTGGAGCAGCCGCACCACCCCGAGCTTCCAGCTCTGAGGCACTCTCTTCGCCGTCCAGCATGCCTTGAATGCCGCGGTCAGTGCCGGCAGGAGCTGCGCCGCGAAGTGCTGGTACACGTCGTACCCGACGCCGTCGAGTCCAGGGCTGGAGGCGCCACGGACGTGTTGTAGCTGGTCTTCCACTTCGCCGGCCGACGGCGCCGCAGTCAGCAGCTCCTTGCAACTGGTCGCGGCCGGTAGGCGTGCCAACGCCGAGCGGAAGGCGGCACCCACCGGGGCGTCCGGGGCGAATTCTTGGCGCGGCGTGTTGACGCTGTCGAAAAACCGCCAGAGTTCTTCTCCCAAGATGGGGCAGGTGCCGTCGTCTGCGCTGCCTGCCGCTGGCGTCGCCGGGCCTGCAGGTGGATCACCGCCGGAGGCCGTGGTCCTCGCTGCCTCTCGCGTCGCGCACGCCTTCGCCAGGATGTCGGTGACACATGCCTTCTCGTCCGTGTCGAAGCGGTGGCGGAGGCGCTGCTGTTCGATGGCCGAATTGACGCGTCCAACGCGGCGTCGTGCCCGGCGGACGGTGGTGCGGTCGCTGGGGGTGGAGCGCTCCACTGCATGGAGGTCATCGAGTGCCTCGTCGAGGCGGTGTTCGCGGTGGTGTCGGGTCACCCGGGGTGGGCGCTGGCGGCGGTGCTTCTTCGCGGTGCCTGAGCGTCCACGGCGTCGTCGCCGCCGTCGCCGTGTCTGGGCGCCTACATGTTCGTCCGGCCGCTGTTCCTGCCGCTGCTCCGGCGACCGGTCCTGGTGGCGACCCTGCTGTTGATGGTCGCGCTGCTGACGTGGGTGCTGTTGCTGCTGCTGCTGCTGGCGCTGGGCACAGGGCTCGGGGCGGCGCGCCTGGGTGTACAGCTGCAGTTTGTCGTACAGCAAGTGCGGGAGGGCCGTGATGTAGCCCTCCGCCGTCTCCCAGTCACTGGCGTCGGTGATCTTGCCCGCCAGCGACGCTCCGAGCCGCTCAACCATCGCGCGTGCGGTGTCCTCGTCGTCATCGGAGAGCTTGCGGAGGCGGAGGCGGGGTCGTCGCTGCGGAGTGGCATTCGGGCCAACGCGCATGGCCGCGTAGACCTCGCCGTCGTCGATGTCGGCGAGGTCCTCGTCGTCCGGGTCCTCCATCTCAATGTCGGCGGCGGGCGGCGGTGGCGGGGCGTCAGGTGGCTGCTGAGTCGGCGCTAGGGGTCGGTCGTCGATGGCCGTGGGCGTGCAGCCGTTCCCGTCGGGGTGGACGCCGCACTCCGACACTGTCCGCCGGAGGTCGAGGGCTCGGTTGGCGAGGCGGTCGGCGTGGGCATTGGCTTGGCGATCAATGTGGTGGAGCGAAAATCTCCCCACCCGGGCGAGTTCCAGCTTGACTTGGTCGCGGAGGTGGCGGAGAGTGACGCTCCGCGTGGCAAAGATGCCACGCACCTGCTGGATCACCAAGGTGCTGTCGCCCTCCACTCGCAGGGTCGTGGCTCCGTGGTCGGCGGCGGCTCGCGTACCGAGCAGCAGCGCCGTGTATTCGGCGGTGTTGTTGGTTTCGCTGCTGCTCGGCATGTAGTGGGAGCAAGTCCATACAACGGAGCCGTCGGGCTGGGACAGCGCTGCGCCGGCGCCACCTGGGCCAGGGTTGGCGCGGCAGGCGCCGTCGAAGCGCAGCAGCCACTCGCCGCTCATGCCGCTGTCCACGTCCATCGCGGCCACCGGGTAGTCCTGGCGGTCGCCGTCCTGGACACTCGAGTCGTCCTTCGTCTCCTCGTCGCTCGTCATCTCCGGCGGGAGCACGCGGTGGCCGATCCGGAATGCCACCACGCCGCGTGGCAGTGGGGGTCCCCAGCGGGGAGCTGGAACCTCGCTGAGGCGGGCTGCAACACGGCCTGCCACCAGCGTCCTGGGTAGGGGCGGGCCCCAGCGCTCGCGGGCTTGTTGCTCGGCGTGGTCCGGGTCGACGACAAGAGCGGAGCTCGCTAGCGGGGGGGTCGCTGCGAGCTTCGGGGGGTCTTGGCGGGGGGAGTCGGGCGTGACAGTGGCCGCCTTGACAGTGGCGTTGGCTGCACCAGCAGTGGGGCTCAATTCCCCTGCTGCCGGCGCAGCCGCTACCGAGAAGGTGCGGTTGAGGCTGTCGCACGCGTGTGCGTGGTTCGCAGCAGCCAGCCTCGACGCGAAGGGCACGCCGCACGCACATCCCGCCGAGAACCGGTCGAGGAAGGCGGTGCGGCGGTGCCGGGAGTCCCGGTGTCGCTTGAGCGACGCGAAGCTGGCGGCCGTGTACGTGCACAGCGTGCACTGGAAGCGCTGCGCATTGTGCGCGTACACGGAGAGGACGGAGGCCGGGCGAGCGCTGGCCGCGGATAGCCTAGGCGCTGGAGCGTGGTCCCCAGCCTCGTCCTCCTCCTCGAGCAGGAGCTCGGCCAGCTCGCGGGTGTCTTCGTCGTCGACGTCGTTGAGACGTCGACGCTTGCCGCCGACGCGCTGCCATGGCGGCTGCTGTCGGCGGGCACCTTGGTCAACATCCATGGCGACGACGCCGACATCGCCTGCTGCATCGCTGCTGCCTGCGCCGTCGTCGCCGTCGCCGCTCGCGTCCGTCGTCCTGCTGCTGCCGTCGCTGCTGACCACGTCGCCCGACATGGGCTCCACGCGCGCGCTAGCTGGGGGTGCTTGTTCTTGGGGCGGCTCGGCGCGCGCGCGGGGCTCCACGGCGGCGCGGCCAACAGGAGAGGTGGCAGGGGCAGCTGCGACTGCCGTCACCAGTGGGGCGGCAGCAGCCGCAGCTGGGCTCGGCGGCGGAGCGCTTGGGGGCGGCGGGGGTGATTCCTGGTCGGCGAGCATGCCGCCCGCCCTTGCGGGTGAGGGCAGCACATTCGCGGGGGATTCGGGGGCCGGCGGCCCGTGCGCACAAGCGGCGGAGTTGCGGGGGGCCGGCGCCGCGGCAGCAGCGGCTGCTGCGGGCGTCCAGGGTGACCCACCGGCGGGCAGCATGCATGCCGCCCTGCCGGGTGGGCCATCATCGCGTGGGGGGTCGTGGCGGCGGCTGGCGGCGGCGGCGCGGTCGTCCGGCGCGTCCTCGTCGTCGCTGTCGTCGTCCTCCAGCTCGCGGAGGCCGTACGCGGCCGCGAGAGCGCGAGCCGTGGCGGCTGCAAGCGCTTCCCCTGGCACGACCGGCTCGGGCAGCATGCCGCTCGCCCTGCCGGGTCGTGCCACATTACAGGGGGGGAGCTGGGGCGCGGCGACGGGCGGAGAGGCGGGCGAGGGACCTTGGCCAGCCAACGGGCGCGCGTGGGGGGGCGGCGGACGTCTGGGGCCGTCGTGGCGGCCGGCGCTCGGCGGCGCTTCTTCGGCGGCCGGCCGTACGGGCTGAGAAGGCTCCGTTTGTGGAAGCGTCGCCCGTACGGCCTGAGAGGCCAGCATTTGGTCCATAGTGGGGCCAAGTGGGGACGGTCCGCCAGCGGATCCACCGTCCGCTGGCTCGGGCGGACCGTCGAAACGACGCGAGGTCGTGGAGGCGGGGCGGGGCGTCTCTTGGCCGGCAGCGGCCTCGAGGCGCGTGAGGGGTCGCGGTGCAATGGGCGCTGCGGGTCCCGGACCCGTGCCCGAAGTTGCAGCCGCTGAAGCGTCGCCGGTGCCGAGCAGCGGCACCGCGCGTGGAGGCTCTTCGGGGTCCGTTTCGGGCCCGGAAAGGGCCAAAACGGGGGCGAGCGGATCCACAGTGTGTAACCGCACCCCTAGTGGATCCGCCCACCCGTCCACTGCGCCACCGACCAGCCCACTCTCGTCACCGACCGCGCTGTAGAAAGACGCGTCGCTGGCGAGACTGGATTGGCTGGCTGTGGAGCACTCGCTGTCGGTGGACGTAGCGCGCTCCCTGATTGGCCAAAAGAACCGCATCGCTGCGATCCTATTGGTCAAAAAGGGTAAAGGGACAATGGAGGACGCAACGCGGACCGAGGAGGACAGCCGAGGAGGAAGGTATATAGAAAAGAGTCAAATGTAGTTGGCCTCGCGGGGGAAAGGTGAAAGCCCCCGGAAACCGTCTCGGAGGACACTTGCAAGCAAGCGCCCACCAAGAGTCCCAAAAATGAATGTGAAAAAGACCAACGAAAAACGTCGGAAACCAGTTTTCACACTGATTAGAACAGAAAAGTTATGTGTATTACCGACCGGTTAATCCTTGGCTTCCAGGTAGTAAATACCTGGTAGTCGCTATGTGGTGTGTAACTTGTGTACCGGTTGCACCTCATAGGTGTCGGACCATAATGTACCGGCCGGGTTTGAAGGCGGTTCCCTACCTGGGTGTGGCCCTGTCGGCCGCTGTGGGCCTGTGTGCCGTCTAGCGGCGGCCGGTGCGCGGCGGAGTCCCCCCGGTCTCCGCCGCCCGACTTCCCCCTGGTGCTTGGTGCTGGCGCGCGCGGTGCTGGCTGCAGTGCAGGTTCCAGATGCGGCGGCTGGACTGGATGCACGCCACCGAGAGCTGCCGGTCCAGCCGCTTCGCATCACGCTTGAGCAACCCAAGGTGCTCAGTAAGCACCTTGTGGTTGCCGGCCGGCACCGCGCCGAGCGAGCCGTACACGAGCGCCGAGAGGTGGACCTTCCACCCTTGGCGCTCGAGGTGTCGCTTGACGCCGGCATACTTCGCGCGCTTGTGTGCGGCGATGCGTGCCAGCGCCGAGCTCTCCGGGTCGTCGCTCGCCTGCTCCTCGAACGCCACGGCCAGGTCGACCACCGCCACCATCTTCTTGGTGTGGTTGTACAGCTGGAGGTCGGGCCGTAGCGCGGGGCCGGCGAGCGACGGCACCGTCTGGTTCACCCGGAGCTCGACGCGGTCCTGGCCGCCCGGCGACGACGCGTGCAGCGCGCGCTCGATGTGCTTGAGGGCGTCGTCGTGGCGGCCGCGGACCGCGTCCATGGTGCCGGCGCAGTGGTTGAGCACGTGCGCCAGCGTCTCCGCCCTGGAGCAGCCCGGCTGCCTGCAGTGGTCGTGGGCTCGGAGACGCCGGCGCTTCAGCACGCTGTGCGTGTCGAGCTGGTTCAGGCGGGCGGCCACCGCGAAGCGGTAGTCGGCTTCCCACATGCCTCGTGGCCGGGTGAGGAAGCCGCTCCCCGCGCCCCCATGCGTGCGTGCCGTCTTGCCTTGGTCGCGCATGGCCGCCCACCTGGCCCAGTGCTTGTTCTTGTAGTGCAGCTTCACGTGCCGCAGCACAGTCTTGTGGTCTAGCCACTTATCGTGGTGCGGCACGCGGAGCTGCAACGTGGTCGCCGCAGAGCCGGCGTCCGCGCAGGCCGGCGCGGTCGCGAACTTGAGGCCGAGCGTGCGGAGGTGGCGCTGGACGTCGACCCAAAGAGAACCGATGTCGCCGTTCCGACGCTTCGGTGGCGCGTCGGGCGACGTCCCGAGCTGCGAGTTGAGCAGCAGCTCGCACAGCTCTTCGTCGCGCCCCTCCCATGCGCGGCTGTCGATACGGTGGCGCGCGTCGGCGATCTGCCGGAGCTGCACGCGCGCGATGCGCCGGATGGCAGGGTCCTTCGAATTCAGCAGCTGCCATCCGTGCGCGACTTGGAGCGCCGCGTGCAGCTCCGTCAGTGGCAGCAGGCCCAGCCCGCCGCGCGACACCGGAGCGTAGAAGCACTCCGCCGTGGCGTTGCCCGGCAGTCGCAGGAGGTGGCGGAGGCCGCGCGCGAGGTGCCGGTCGAAGCCCTCAAGCTGCTGTTGGAAGGGGCGAAGGTGGCGGAGAGCGTACTCCACCCGGGGGTAGAGGTACGTCTTCACCGCCTTCACCACCTGCCACGGGGCGAGGCCCGACTGCAGCAGCGTCGTCGCGTCGTCCTTAAGCTGCTTGAGTGCTGGAGCGAGCTCGACGCGGCGGCGCACGTGATCGAATCCATCGCCGATCCCCAGGTAGGTGTACGAAGCGCTCATGGACAGCGCGGGGATCGGCGTGCCAGCCAGGTCTAGCTGGAGGTCGTCAGTCTTGAGCACGCCGCGTCCGTCGCGCTGGACCGACATGGTGCAGCACTTGTTGGGGTTCGCCGCCATGCCGGTCCAGCGCAAGAAGTCGGCCACGAGCGCGTGCTGTCGCTTGATGCCGTCCTCGGTGCCACTGAAAATCTTGAGGTCGTCGGCATAAGCCGAGGCACCGGGGCAGTCATCGCCCGACAGCTGCACGCCCGTGGCCGGCAGCCGCTGCAACGCGAAGAGCAGCGGGCTAATGGCAGCGTTGAAGAGTTGGGGGCTCAGTGGGCACCCTTGGAAGACGCCCACCCGCAGCGCAATTGGGTCCGTCGTGCCGTCGATAGCGTTCCCGACGACAAACGCCGCGCTCTCGTAGAGCCCCTTGCACATGGTAACGTAGTCGTCGGGCACGCCGAGCCGCGCCAGCGCGTCCCACAGCAGCGCGAATGGCACGCTGCCGAACGCGTTGCGAAAATCGTACCAGACTTCGAAGAGGGTGCGGCGCTTGCGGCGGGCTTGGTCGACGAGCGTGGCTGCGAGGAAGTTGTGCTCCCCGCAGCCGTTCACCGCTCGGAAGCCCTTCTGGCCTGGAGCGTGGCGGTCGTTGGCGTCTAGCCAACGCACCAGCCGCCGCGCGAGGAGTCCCGTGTAGAGCTTGTAAATGGCTTGCTGGAGGCAGATCGGCCTCCAGTTTGCCGGGTCCTCGCGCGCGCCCTTCTTGTGGAGCAGCCGCACCACCCCGAGCTTCCAGCTCTGAGGCACTCTCTTCGCCGTCCAGCATGCCTTGAATGCCGCGGTCAGTGCCGGCAGGAGCTGCGCCGCGAAGTGCTGGTACACGTCGTACCCGACGCCGTCGAGTCCAGGGCTGGAGGCGCCACGGACGTGTTGTAGCTGGTCTTCCACTTCGCCGGCCGACGGCGCCGCAGTCAGCAGCTCCTTGCAACTGGTCGCGGCCGGTAGGCGTGCCAACGCCGAGCGGAAGGCGGCACCCACCGGGGCGTCCGGGGCGAATTCTTGGCGCGGCGTGTTGACGCTGTCGAAAAACCGCCAGAGTTCTTCTCCCAAGATGGGGCAGGTGCCGTCGTCTGCGCTGCCTGCCGCTGGCGTCGCCGGGCCTGCAGGTGGATCACCGCCGGAGGCCGTGGTCCTCGCTGCCTCTCGCGTCGCGCACGCCTTCGCCAGGATGTCGGTGACACATGCCTTCTCGTCCGTGTCGAAGCGGTGGCGGAGGCGCTGCTGTTCGATGGCCGAATTGACGCGTCCAACGCGGCGTCGTGCCCGGCGGACGGTGGTGCGGTCGCTGGGGGTGGAGCGCTCCACTGCATGGAGGTCATCGAGTGCCTCGTCGAGGCGGTGTTCGCGGTGGTGTCGGGTCACCCGGGGTGGGCGCTGGCGGCGGTGCTTCTTCGCGGTGCCTGAGCGTCCACGGCGTCGTCGCCGCCGTCGCCGTGTCTGGGCGCCTACATGTTCGTCCGGCCGCTGTTCCTGCCGCTGCTCCGGCGACCGGTCCTGGTGGCGACCCTGCTGTTGATGGTCGCGCTGCTGACGTGGGTGCTGTTGCTGCTGCTGCTGCTGGCGCTGGGCACAGGGCTCGGGGCGGCGCGCCTGGGTGTACAGCTGCAGTTTGTCGTACAGCAAGTGCGGGAGGGCCGTGATGTAGCCCTCCGCCGTCTCCCAGTCACTGGCGTCGGTGATCTTGCCCGCCAGCGACGCTCCGAGCCGCTCAACCATCGCGCGTGCGGTGTCCTCGTCGTCATCGGAGAGCTTGCGGAGGCGGAGGCGGGGTCGTCGCTGCGGAGTGGCATTCGGGCCAACGCGCATGGCCGCGTAGACCTCGCCGTCGTCGATGTCGGCGAGGTCCTCGTCGTCCGGGTCCTCCATCTCAATGTCGGCGGCGGGCGGCGGTGGCGGGGCGTCAGGTGGCTGCTGAGTCGGCGCTAGGGGTCGGTCGTCGATGGCCGTGGGCGTGCAGCCGTTCCCGTCGGGGTGGACGCCGCACTCCGACACTGTCCGCCGGAGGTCGAGGGCTCGGTTGGCGAGGCGGTCGGCGTGGGCATTGGCTTGGCGATCAATGTGGTGGAGCGAAAATCTCCCCACCCGGGCGAGTTCCAGCTTGACTTGGTCGCGGAGGTGGCGGAGAGTGACGCTCCGCGTGGCAAAGATGCCACGCACCTGCTGGATCACCAAGGTGCTGTCGCCCTCCACTCGCAGGGTCGTGGCTCCGTGGTCGGCGGCGGCTCGCGTACCGAGCAGCAGCGCCGTGTATTCGGCGGTGTTGTTGGTTTCGCTGCTGCTCGGCATGTAGTGGGAGCAAGTCCATACAACGGAGCCGTCGGGCTGGGACAGCGCTGCGCCGGCGCCACCTGGGCCAGGGTTGGCGCGGCAGGCGCCGTCGAAGCGCAGCAGCCACTCGCCGCTCATGCCGCTGTCCACGTCCATCGCGGCCACCGGGTAGTCCTGGCGGTCGCCGTCCTGGACACTCGAGTCGTCCTTCGTCTCCTCGTCGCTCGTCATCTCCGGCGGGAGCACGCGGTGGCCGATCCGGAATGCCACCACGCCGCGTGGCAGTGGGGGTCCCCAGCGGGGAGCTGGAACCTCGCTGAGGCGGGCTGCAACACGGCCTGCCACCAGCGTCCTGGGTAGGGGCGGGCCCCAGCGCTCGCGGGCTTGTTGCTCGGCGTGGTCCGGGTCGACGACAAGAGCGGAGCTCGCTAGCGGGGGGGTCGCTGCGAGCTTCGGGGGGTCTTGGCGGGGGGAGTCGGGCGTGACAGTGGCCGCCTTGACAGTGGCGTTGGCTGCACCAGCAGTGGGGCTCAATTCCCCTGCTGCCGGCGCAGCCGCTACCGAGAAGATGCGGTTGAGGCTGTCGCACGCGTGTGCGTGGTTCGCAGCAGCCAGCCTCGACGCGAAGGGCACGCCGCACGCACATCCCGCCGAGAACCGGTCGAGGAAGGCGGTGCGGCGGTGCCGGGAGTCCCGGTGTCGCTTGAGCGACGCGAAGCTGGCGGCCGTGTACGTGCACAGCGTGCACTGGAAGCGCTGCGCATTGTGCGCGTACACGGAGAGGACGGAGGCCGGGCGAGCGCTGGCCGCGGATAGCCTAGGCGCTGGAGCGTGGTCCCCAGCCTCGTCCTCCTCCTCGAGCAGGAGCTCGGCCAGCTCGCGGGTGTCTTCGTCGTCGACGTCGTTGAGACGTCGACGCTTGCCGCCGACGCGCTGCCATGGCGGCTGCTGTCGGCGGGCACCTTGGTCAACATCCATGGCGACGACGCCGACATCGCCTGCTGCATCGCTGCTGCCTGCGCCGTCGTCGCCGTCGCCGCTCGCGTCCGTCGTCCTGCTGCTGCCGTCGCTGCTGACCACGTCGCCCGACATGGGCTCCACGCGCGCGCTAGCTGGGGGTGCTTGTTCTTGGGGCGGCTCGGCGCGCGCGCGGGGCTCCACGGCGGCGCGGCCAACAGGAGAGGTGGCAGGGGCAGCTGCGACTGCCGTCACCAGTGGGGCGGCAGCAGCCGCAGCTGGGCTCGGCGGCGGAGCGCTTGGGGGCGGCGGGGGTGATTCCTGGTCGGCGAGCATGCCGCCCGCCCTTGCGGGTGAGGGCAGCACATTCGCGGGGGATTCGGGGGCCGGCGGCCCGTGCGCACAAGCGGCGGAGTTGCGGGGGGCCGGCGCCGCGGCAGCAGCGGCTGCTGCGGGCGTCCAGGGTGACCCACCGGCGGGCAGCATGCATGCCGCCCTGCCGGGTGGGCCATCATCGCGTGGGGGGTCGTGGCGGCGGCTGGCGGCGGCGGCGCGGTCGTCCGGCGCGTCCTCGTCGTCGCTGTCGTCGTCCTCCAGCTCGCGGAGGCCGTACGCGGCCGCGAGAGCGCGAGCCGTGGCGGCTGCAAGCGCTTCCCCTGGCACGACCGGCTCGGGCAGCATGCCGCTCGCCCTGCCGGGTCGTGCCACATTACAGGGGGGGAGCTGGGGCGCGGCGACGGGCGGAGAGGCGGGCGAGGGACCTTGGCCAGCCAACGGGCGCGCGTGGGGGGGCGGCGGACGTCTGGGGCCGTCGTGGCGGCCGGCGCTCGGCGGCGCTTCTTCGGCGGCCGGCCGTACGGGCTGAGAAGGCTCCGTTTGTGGAAGCGTCGCCCGTACGGCCTGAGAGGCCAGCATTTGGTCCATAGTGGGGCCAAGTGGGGACGGTCCGCCAGCGGATCCACCGTCCGCTGGCTCGGGCGGACCGTCGAAACGACGCGAGGTCGTGGAGGCGGGGCGGGGCGTCTCTTGGCCGGCAGCGGCCTCGAGGCGCGTGAGGGGTCGCGGTGCAATGGGCGCTGCGGGTCCCGGACCCGTGCCCGAAGTTGCAGCCGCTGAAGCGTCGCCGGTGCCGAGCAGCGGCACCGCGCGTGGAGGCTCTTCGGGGTCCGTTTCGGGCCCGGAAAGGGCCAAAACGGGGGCGAGCGGATCCACAGTGTGTAACCGCACCCCTAGTGGATCCGCCCACCCGTCCACTGCGCCACCGACCAGCCCACTCTCGTCACCGACCGCGCTGTAGAAAGACGCGTCGCTGGCGAGACTGGATTGGCTGGCTGTGGAGCACTCGCTGTCGGTGGACGTAGCGCGCTCCCTGATTGGCCAAAAGAACCGCATCGCTGCGATCCTATTGGTCAAAAAGGGTAAAGGGACAATGGAGGACGCAACGCGGACCGAGGAGGACAGCCGAGGAGGAAGGTATATAGAAAAGAGTCAAATGTAGTTGGCCTCGCGGGGGAAAGGTGAAAGCCCCCGGAAACCGTCTCGGAGGACACTTGCAAGCAAGCGCCCACCAAGAGTCCCAAAAATGAATGTGAAAAAGACCAACGAAAAACGTCGGAAACCAGTTTTCACACTGATTAGAACAGATACTACACTTGATCTTAGCCAAAAGGCCGAGAAGGTATGATTTGAGACCTGAATTTTGCACTGTCCCTATACATGTATAGTATTCGTACGCAGAAGTGCGCGTTTATCTTTTCATCAACTGCGATTATAGCCTAAATGATTTTTTTAATCTCTTTGTTGCGCCAGGAAACATCGTACGCTATCAACCTCGCATTGCTCTACATGCGGCCCATATCCAACAAATTCGATAATCTCGTTGAAAGACTGAGCAGCCTTGATGGCTTCAAAGCTGTGCGGTGGTTTGTAAGGGTGCTACCTCTCTCCTTTTAATAAGCCTGTTGACACAGATCTAACCCACGACGCACAACAATATCGCTCGCTCTCTTGCACCTTTGTGCGCCTACTTACCTGCTCGAGTGACCTCGATAATCGTTTCAGGAAGGCAGGACGGCAGCACAGCGGCGGGAAGTTCTGTCTCCCGAGATTTTGACATTCAAACTCGGTGCACAACGTAACTACGAAAGCTAGTTAGTTGCCTTTCGCTCTTGGACTCCGGGACTCTGTGGAGCCACTTGTTCTAGCTACCTCTGCCTTTTTGCGATCCCGGCGTTTTCATCATCCAGGCGGTGTGGGTAAGCGCTGTCTGTCCAACGCTACGTTCTCAAGTATTGGGCTGTTTGGTGCAGGATGTCACGCATGGGGGTTACGGCGGCTGAAGAGGGCTCAAAATCTCCCCGCAAATGTGGGCAGATGCCATCACCAAACTGCTGGAGGACGTGCGCTCGTGAAACCTGGTCTGCTGAGGATGCAGTCACACATTGGAAGTTAGACATTGAAACTGAAATTCTTGGACGAAAAAGAGTACACGACCCAAATGGTTAGCAAGGCGTCGAACACTGGAAACTCATCGGCCACATCCCAACCTGCTGCTTGCAAACGCAGCATCCATTTTCCCAGTATCAACTCTCTGCTCTGCGGCGTTTGCTATCACTTTTACACATCCATGTGAGCCTTTTCAAGCACCTCTGGCTCCGGTAGGGTCTCATCGGGAAACGCTTTGCGGACAAGCTCGACTGAGGCGAGGACTTGGCCATGAAAAGTCTCTCCGTCGTCTCCGTTGAATACCACAGGCAGCCACTTGGGCTTCGGCTCCAGCGGGCGCTCGTTCTGCTTGAGCTCCTGTGATGTGCACACAGTCACACTTCCAGCAGCACAATTGCCATCGGCGGCACCTGATAGTTTCACAGACGCTGTGCCGATGTACTCGCGCGGGCTTTCGTTCCTCACATGGATCAGCACTTGAGGTGCGTAGAGAAGATGGGGAAGATTCACATCCATGCAGAACGTTTGCGCCCAAATAGGGCATGTAGCAGGCTCCCCAGCGCTTTCCGTTGTATTCTGCACTCCATCCCAACATTGAACGGTTGCGCTTGCGACAATGGTTTTGGTGCTATCGTGCAACGACACCAAGTTGCGGGCCTCGTGCAGGCGGATGCGGACCTGATACGGCATCCGGTGGTTCACATGCTCGATCATCTTTTTCTGGTCCCAGCTCTGAGCCGTTGCTGTCTCAATAGGACCCAAGCCTAAGCGTACCAACACCTTGCCAGTGAATTCCTCCCGTGCTCTCGCCTTGCCCACTGCACGGTCAGCGACTAGCGGGATCCACTCGGTGTCACGCTGGAACTGCGACGTAAGAAGATCCTTCGCGCGGAATCGCTTGTAGCAGATGGCCACGCGATTTTCGTCGTCCTTCTCGCACAAGTACAAGAACACGTCTGGTACTTGAGCTACGTCGACGGGGAACAGCATTTTGTCACTCTCCTCCGTCTCATTCCACTTGAGACTTCCATTCAAAGCCTTCTTTCTCGTAGAAGCTATCTTATGCAGGCCACAGGACATCACAAGCGACAATTTCGGCTTACCACTGGCAACGGCAGTCGGCAGACCGATGGCTTGCACGAAATGAGCACGCATGCGGTACACACAACTAGGTGGGTAGCTTTCCAGTGACAACTTTGGGGCCAATCTCTTTTGGTGCTTGGCATCGTACATGTCGCCCGACTTGGCACGAATTCTCAACGTCAGCAAGACACGACCGCGATACGCCGATGCGAGGTGAGCATTCTCATTCATCAGCACAGCCGCGCGACTGTTGTTGCTGCAGCCCTTCACTGGGGCGCCGTAAAGATTCACCCAAAACGGTGCATTCCCATGAGCTTTCACGACAGCCTCAACATTCTTGAACTCAAACTTCCCCACAACTTCATCGCCACCCACAGGGTCCCAGTCCATCACATTGAAAATCACGTCATGGCTCTTTTTCTCGTCTTTCTCGTCCGGCAATAACAACATCAAACTCTCGCGGAAGTTCGCGTTCAGCTGGTCACGCCTTCCCTGCTTGGTGCGCACGCGTGTACGCACAAAATCTTCGGGCTCAGATGACAGCGCCGCAGCCACGTAGGCGTCGATCCCTCCTCCATTGTGCTTGCGGTTCTCTCCCTTATCAAATAGGAGCGAATCCATCGGTGGCAGGTCCTCCACACGATGAACAGTAGCCACGAGAAAGTGGAGTCGTGAAGTCCCCGGCGGCGGAGGCGGGAGAGTGGCCGCGTCGACTTCTTCGTCACTCTCAACGTCCAGCACTTCATCATCTTCCTCGTTCAGCTCGTCGTCGGAGTTGTACGGTCCGTCCGGCGCACTCACCCGCATGGACTTCTTAAGCGACTGCAAAATGGACGTGTCCTTCTTCTTCTTGGAGCTCCTGGTGATGCTTTCTGCGTTCACATCGTAGACCCAGCGAAGCCGTAGCTTGAGCGTGCCTCGGTCCTTGTCGTGCTGCAACTTCCTGTCCAACAGCGTCACCGTCACCGTCTTCTCCTCGTTCGGCACCACGACATCGGCCAGCACCAGCTGCGCGCGTCCCAGAAAGTCATTGATCGTGCGATCTTCATCTTCCGCCAGCAGCTCGAGCGTCGTGTGCGCGTCCGGGAGCAGGAAGGCGAATTTCTCGTCCCAGTGGGGTTTCAGCGTCTTGGCCACAGTCTCCGTCTGGTGGCGTTGGCCCACCACTGAGAGTTTCACCAGTGGGTCGCTACTGTTGTTCCTGTCCATGGGCAACAGGTCTTTGCCCGAGTCAATGGTCACGTAGAGCAAGTTGGGGCGTTCCTCGTTCGTCTGGAAGCCCACAGACTTGGCTTTGGCTCTCCCCACGAGCGAAGCCGATGGCGGGGGCTTGGAGAAGCTCAGATGGAGCTCCCCCTTGGCGTCCGACGTCATTTGGCCCGGCACTTTGACGATGCGGAACCAGTCGTCCAGGGGCGCGTCCTCACACTTGACGAGGTCCAGCGGCACGTCCACGACGCCCAGCACGATCCCGCTTAAGCCCGTCGAAGTCCACCACCAGGAAGCGCAGCGTCGTGGCCAGGCGCAGATCAAAGTCCCGCGAGCCGAGAGTGAAGGTCGCGTCCCATTCGGGCGCGAGCGTGCGCTTGGCCACGCTCGTCTTGAAGGAGCCCGCGGCCACGAGCGGCTGCCCCTTGGCGTCCAGCACCGAGAGCTGCACGAAGGGGTCGCTGAAGCCGTTCAGGTCCCCGGCCAGCAGGTCGCGCGCGCCCACGACCCCCACCACGAGCTGCTGCAGCGGCATGACGAGGATACGAATACTGAGCGTGGGTGCGGAATTGAGGGTGCTTCCCATGATTGGTCCAATTTTCGCCAATCACGTGGCACAAATTGATGGCACTTCAACCAACTTTTTTTGGACGGGGTAAGATGGTGATAAGCCGACGCTAACAGCGATGTCCGTGCGTTCAAGCTTTACACGGTCAACTGCATCGAGCTCGTCAAGACGAGCATAGAGCTCAGCTGAGGCGGTCCATCCAGGCTTCAAATCTCGTTGTGTTCCTGTTCGTCCTGTTCACAGCGAACTTCGTTCCACTTCACTCATGGGCGATGCTGAACATGCATGTGCCAAAGTTTCCTAGTTCTGCTCCGAAACGCGCTGTTTTCCCATCCCAAGAGCAAGATTGCATCGGCAGGCAAGGCAGTTTGCTCAGCTTTGAGGTCATGTCACTCGCCACTCACTTTGGATCTCCCATAGTCACTCGGTCCCTAGTTATGATGGCTTGTGCCAGGGAGCCTTATTGCACATGATAACAGCGACCCCCACAAAGTGCACACTCTCGAATCACCGCCGAACCCCCCACCACGATGAATTTACGTGCACTCACGACCGTTGTCCTCGCCTCGCTTGCAAGCGTCCAAGGAGCCGTCATTGGCCACGATCAGGTGGTGCCTTTCCCTCAGTCTCAGCCAACGTCTATCACGAACACCGCCGCACTCCTGTTCAAACCCCAAATCTGGATCAACAACGGCTGCCACCCTTACCCTGTAGTGAATGCCAACGGCGACACGGGTGGGGGGCTCAAGACGACGGGTTCCTCCGCTGCAGGCTGCAGGGGATCTGGATATGGCTCGCAGGTTTACGGCCGGTCGGCATGGTACAACGGAGTCTGGGCCATCATGTATTCCTGGTACTTCCCGAAAGACGAACCGCAAGACTTCACTGGGCACCGCCACGATTGGGAGCACGTCGTTGTGTGGATTGACAACCCTCAGAACACAAACCCGAAGATCCTGGCCATGACACCGTCCGCGCACAGCGGTTATTCCACGTACGCCCCTCCGGATGCCGACATGGTAGACGGCACTAGTTGCAAGGTCGAGTACACTTCAAGCTGGTTGTTCATTGACCATCATTTGGAAGGGACTTCCACGGCTGGAGAAACTCAGGATCTCATTATGTGGGGCGACATGACTGACGCAGCGCGCTACGCACTGAACACCACGAACTTTGGTAAGGCCAACACCCCCATGAACGACGGCAACTTCCTTCCGAAGTTGGGCAAAGCGTACCCGTGGGCAACGACTTAAGCAGGGAGTACACTCGCGTCAGTGTCGTATTCATGTGTGAAAGTTCTGTTCCAAAACAATATTCTGAATGAGCATCAGCCGCGCGGAGCAATAACTTCTTTATCCCACATAACTGTATGACCATGCCGCCACGGCAGCTATGTCGTGATTTATATGGCAACTTCCTCCCGAAGCTCGTCGAGGCGACAGTGTCAACACCACAGCTATTTTACAGTTCAGTTTGAGCTCGTTGTCAACATGTAATGCGATCAACGAAAGCGACTGGTGTTGTTCGTCTCCACAAAGTTGGATCGCAACTAAATGTAGCGGTATCGATTCAAGAGCACAGTGCATGTAGTGGTTGGCTAACAGCTAACAGCAAGCTCACGTCGCATTTTGAACTCTGAGACTCAGAGTTCATTATCATGCATGCACCAGGATTTGCTGTTTGGGCTGTTAGAGCGGAAGGTGCCGCCGAATTGTTGTGCGTCTCGAGACATGCACAGGGCACAAGCCACACCGGCGCGAGTACTGGAATGGTCAACACCCACCTCCTCTGAACGAGATCGAAGACGCAAGTCTGCTCCCCAAACCTTCTCCATCCGGTTGATCTATCGCGAGGTTACTGCGAGCTTCAGTCGCGCTGTTGTAACAACAGATGCTGCAGCCTATCTCTCTATATTGAAGAAGTGTGACCAAGCTGTACAGCCTCTGGGTTTCCCACACAATGTTGAGCTTTACGAGGAACTTTCAAGCGCTCTACAAGTCATCGAGCCTCGATCTGTGCTACCTTTTGCCATGGAGCTATTACAATGCTACTTATAATTTCCCAGTATTGTTCTCATGTTGTACTTCCTCTCTTGAGATACAACCAGTTCACGACCAAGAAACTCATTTTATTCAGCGTTGCGCTTTGCTCAAACATTCAGAAGCCTAACTGTACTTTGAAGTAGTATATGCAGTGGGAGTGATCAATCAAAACGGCCAGGCCTTGTCCAGCTTTCCGACAAAGTTGCCGTCGTTCATCGGCACATTTGCATCGCCAAAATTCATCGTGTTCAGAGCCTGGCGCGCCAAATCCGACATTTGTTCCCACATGATCAAGTCTTGGAACTCCCCAGCATCCGTTGTCGCATCCAGTGCGTGGTTCATCGGGTAACTGCTCTCGTAGCGAATCTTCGCGCTCGTGCCGTCAAGAATATCAGCTCCTGGGGGCGCGTACTTTGAGTACCCACTGTGAGCCGAGGGTGACACGGCCAGGATAATCGGATTCGGCACGTCAGGGTTGTCGATCCACACAATGACGTGCTCCCAGTCGTGGCGGTGGCCCAGACCAGTCGACGGGGAGTCCTTGGGGAAGTACCAGGAGTACATGATGGCCCAGATATCTCGGTGCCACGTCGAGCGCCCGTAAATTTGCGAGCCCCACCCAGAGCCCTTGCATCCGGCCGTAGGCGACCCAGTAGTCTTAAGACCACCCCCGACCTCGCCTGCATCATTCACAGCAGGGTACGGGTGGCATCCATCGATCACGTTGAGCTGGGGCTTGAACTTCATGGCGGCCCTTTCAGAGATCGTGACCGGCTCGGGCTGAGCAAATGGTCTAACTTGGTCGTGACTGATAGTGGTGGGTTGCCATTGCTGCTGCTGCTCTTGGGCTTGAACTATGGCAAGGGTTCCAACAGCCACGAACAGGAAAACACTGAGGTTCATCGCGCAATCTTGGTGTCGGAGGTAGGGAGAGGAATTAATTGCGTGCCGTCGACTTGGACAATTCGAAAGTGAGTTTTAATCCGCCACGCCGAGCACAAAGGAACAGTCAAATCGACAAACAATTTTCACTGAGCAGATCACTAGGATTTGTTGTACTTCGAAATAGTCGGTAGAGATGGAACGATGTAGCAGAGGCTGCCCCCTATCTCATGCCATTTCTTGAAATATTCACGACATTGAGGATATCACGTTTCCTTTGTTGCGTTGTGGCGAGTGTTGGTGCAGCACCATTGTACCGCAGCGAAGGTGTGCCTTTATTTTAACCAGGATAATGTTAGTTGGCTTTTGCTGATACAAGCTACTTCGAAGCACGAGGATTTTTGGATCGTAATCGTCCCTACCCCAAGGGCATTTCGCTGAGGCAAGCTAACGTCATACTGCTTTGGGGTGCGAGCGCAGCGAGTTAATCCCCCCCACCCACGAAGTTCCGAGGGTCACACCTAGCAAACATAGCGTGTCGATCAAGCCCTTCTAGACTTTTATTCGTGTGTAAGATGACCGACAACTGTTTTGGAGTTCGCGCAAATCTATATGGTTCATACATTATCAGAGTTTTGTCTGTAAGTTTTGACCCACCGAACTTCAATCACTATTGTATGTGCAGCAACATCCCATCTCGCAGCCTAGCGGATCTACATCAGATGGCCAGGGATTAAACCGTCGCTGATTCTCATTGCCCCCATCGTGCTAGTCGATCTTATAGGGCGTGTTAGTATTATATACTAATTTGGAGCTGCATGTACGAAATTGGTAAGCTCACAGCTCACCAAGTGAATGAACTTGGACTTGGCTCTTAATTATACATCGTGAACACACCTCGGTGTTCTGTGAGATGCAACAATATCAGCTCGCTGGAGAGGGATGCCACCTCTGGATTCTCGAAAGCTCCAGTTGGAGGTCGAACTACTCCCGTCAGTCCACGTTGGTTCTCTTGCTCTTGTTGGGCTTGAAGCAACGCCGCCCTGCTGAAGCAACCATTGACTGCGTGCTGCTTTACTGTAATAACAATGAGTACGGAGAATTGAAACTGAGGGTTCAAAACGCGTCGAGAGCAACCACGACCTCGGTTGCATGAATCTGAGAGATTACGTAGCCATCGTGGCTGCACATTGGAGCTGTATTACACGGATTCTGTTCACCGACGGCGACTTTCTTGAGCCTAGCTTCCAAAGCGTGTACAGTACCGTGTGTTGCTCCCGACGGTCAAACTTTGCAGTTGTGGCTTGGTTCGGGTGGCGAATATTTCACCTTTCGTTTGGTTGAAGCTACCGTCGCGTTGTGCTGGTGCTACGGCGAAAACCAAAACGTCACCGCAACTTCGTCAAGCCAACCAAGACTCCTATTCCTGCAAAAGGCATCGACATCAGCCAACTGTGCTTGGATCCTGTTTTCAGATGCCATGCTGTCGATTTCGGCACAACAGTTGGTAAAAAAACAAACTTGTGTCGCCCGCAAGTACCCAACTTACTCGAAGCATTGCCCTCACGAACTGGGGTCAATGGCGTCGAAGACAGCTCAAATTCTGCAAAATGCCGCGTTCAGAAGTTCAGTCTCGAGGAGAACCCAGCAGCTGGAGGTAACAGATGGCCCAGCGAGAAATGCTGGCGGCGTGCTCCATATGACTCCATCGTCATTCACTCCGTTTTAGTGGACTCACGCGTATGTACGGTTTCCATCGACGGAGATGAATGCTGGCGGTTCAGCTACTGTCCATCGATGCTATTAATACGGCAGTACATGTCCAGTTCATCATTTGAAGACACGTCGAGTTTGAACAGCGATGGAGAATGCCGCGACCGAGGACACTGTAAACGTGCGCGTGAAGCTGAACCGAAGAAAATACATGGCGGGAGACCTCGTGCAGGGAAAAGTGTTCTTGCGGCTAAATCATCGTGTGCAGAGCTCCGACTTTGCGGTTCATCTAGAAGGACGAGAACACATTTCCTGGCAAGAACATTCTGCATCAGTGGGGAATCCCGGGTCAGCGCCACGAAGGAGACACAACAAAGATGTACTCACAGAGAAGGTTTGTGGCTGGTCATAATTTCTGCCTTTGTTGCCGTCTGTGCTGGCACTTACGTCGACTTTGCATCGACAGATCAAAATACTGGAGGCTACAACGATTTACCAGCCGGGAGACTACGAGTTCCCGTTCAAGTTCAGTCTCCCTGATTCACTGCCGAGTTCATTTCAGATTGAAGACCGCCATTTAGTTGAAATGGGAAACATCGAGTCCTCCATCGCGTATAAAGTTCGCGCCACGGTACGTCTCGATGGCGCGCTGAACCCCTTCATGGAAGACTCTCGCTCATTTATTGTGCGGCGGCCACCACCTGCCAGTCCCATGAGACCTATTGAGCGATCTACCTTGGAGAAAGTGCGCGTGTTTCGGGTTTTATCTCGTGGCACATGCACACTGTCGGCTTCACTGGACCACGACGAGATCCCCGCAGGAGACACAGTGACTGTGTTCACTAGCATTCGAAACCAGTCGTCCAAGGATGTGGCTGGAATATCGGTGCGGCTCGTTGAGGATCTCGCAGTGGACGTCCCATTCCGAACCAAGAAGCGGGGATCGACCGTCCTCTGTCGACGAGATTTCCCAGGAGTCCGAGCCAGACGTCAGGCTGAACGAGCGCTGACTCTGAGCTTGGTGACTGAGACGCCGTGGGGTCTCGAGCCTATCAATCCGACCATGGCGTGCAACTTTATCCAGTGCAAATACCGACTTATTATCACGTGCACGTTCCGACTGTGTTCCAGTGTGAAGGTAGAATTTCCTGTGAAGGTGTCGTGCCAAAAGAAGACTGTAAAAATGTCAATGGCACGAATGTCAGGACCGTTCTCGTCACCTGTAGGTGTCGAGGACGTTCCGCTAGGACCAAGGTCCATGCCTCGGATGTCTCGCGTGAGTAGTAATACGAATAGTAGTTTCTTGGAAAGAAGCGCCTTATCCTACGCTTATTGACCACACAATTCAACGCCAAATTCACGTACCTTGAGCTTCTCAGGTCTCCTTTTGATTTCCCTCGTCGCATTATTCCCCAGTAAAGTTGTCATGACGACGAAATTTTCGTCGCTTTACTAGTGTGCAGACTCGGGTGAATCATATCGCCATTGAATACAGCAATAAATAAGAGGCTTGGATCTTGCAGCCTGCAGTCGTCTTTTGGCATCTCCTCTGGCTGGTTCGCCAACTCTAATTGTTACGTTGGTTCTTATTGAGTCACGCGTTGAATGATGCGATTTTATACGTGTACACGTACATTGTGCGGGTCAGACTGTATGCTCTGGAATCTAGGGCGACGAATTCATTAATTCAGTTGCAATTTCTACCAAAACGCTAACAGTTCTCACTAGTCTGTCGCTTTCAGCTCCGATGCCAAATTCATACTACTCAAGACACAACTGGAAGCTCTTTGAGTTTGTAGCAGTGTTTGTAGCAGTAACGATGTTTATTGCTGCCATTGGGTGACATTCAAACAGTTTTGGATGCGGAAATAAACTTTCGCCAAGACATTGCCAGCATGTGACGGTGAAGCTGAAACGATTAGTATGACTTGGATAGAGCTAAAACTATGGTTGACAAGACCTATCGCATCAAGCGTGCTTCGCTGTAACTCGATTGTAGTCCGTAACGTACTGCTTGTACAGCAACCTCTCCGCGTTATCTGCTGACGTCCCCTTTATTTTCAGCCACTGGTATACCATTTTCGGATGCGCTCTAGCACTCAACCATGTGCGTAGTTGGACAGCCTGCAATCTTCCGGCGAATGCCTTCGTTTCCGCCGCTCCTTTCGCCGCAACAATAATACTCGAAAGCGCTTCATCGCCGTAGCTCCTCGTCAATGCCTCGAGTATACGCGATGTCACCAAGTACTTTTTCCCGCGGTAGAGCTGAAAATACGCTCTCCACGTTGCGAATAGTGAGCTGGCAAAAAGGTTTTCTGGAGCCCGATCAAGCTTCAGCAACTTAAAGATGTCATCAGGCGACATTTTTTTGCTTAGCCACCCCTGCAGTTGAGCTGTCTCCAACGCTTTTGCAATTGTTTCCGTTTCTGAGCTCCGCCCCGCTGCTGCTATAATCTTCGCCACAGCAGCATCACCGTAGCGAGTCGTCAATATTGATAGGGTTGATATCTCTTTGCCAGGATTCTTTGCTCTGAAGTAGCTGACGTACTTGAGCCACGTTTGCGGATTGTCAAACAACTTGTCCCCCGCGTCACCAAGCGCCCAGTTGAACTTTCTGATATATGTTTGCATCAATGGATTGGATAGCTCCACATTCAGCAACTTGGACACGTCGTTCGGTGATTTCATATCACGGGCCCACGTGTTGAGTAGCGTAAGCTGCAAATTCGTGGCCAATTTCTCTGTGGCTGGCGTTTTCTTCGCCGTGGCAAGCATGCGGGACAGTGCTTGTTCGCTGTAGTAGTACAGGAGCGTCTCGACCACATTCGTTTTCTTGTCCGGATACTTTTTGTTGAAATCTTCGAGATACTTGACCCAGGTCCTGAAAGAGTAGCTGGTAAGAAGGTTGTCTGGTACCTTGTTCAGCTTTAACGTGTAGAAGGTACTGTCCGTGTTTCTTCCAGTAGGAGACCCTCCCTTGAGCAATAGCAGGATGAAAGCGGTGCCCGGAGAAGTGTCAAGCTGCAACCAGTAGTCGAGTTGTTTAGCTTGCAATAGTTTGGCAATTTTCGCGGTACTTGGATTTTTTATTGCTTCGTCGATGATCTTTGTCACGCCATCGTGGCCGTAGTATTTCGCCAACAGAGAGACCAAACTCATTGTCTCTCTGGGATTCTCCTTGTTGAATACAGCCAAGTAGCTGAGCCAATCCCTAAAGAATGGGCTGCTAAGAACAGAATGTCCCGCTTCATCAAGGCCTAGCACCTTGAATACATCGCCTGGTGACTTTTTGTTGCTCAGCCAGGTCCGAATCTGCTCAGCTTGCAATTTGGTGGCCAATGACTCCGTACTCGAAACCCTCTTTGCCGCTTCGAGCATCTGAAACAGACCTTTGTCACCGTAATGAGCTGTCAGCGTCGGAATCGTCGATTTTGTTTGTGCCGGGTTCTTGAAATTGAACAGTTCTACGTATTGGAGCCAGGTCATGAACTGCGTATCATCAAGCAGTTTATCCCCGGCCTTGGCGAGAGACAAGTGTGTGAAGATATCATCGACAGAGATTCCGTTGTTGAGCCAGCGCTGGAGCGTTTTCGTGGGGGCTTTAACGGGTGTGAATAAAGTTTTTGCTTTCTCCACAGCAGAGGCCGAAATGCCCGCCCTCTCTTCACCAGTCGTCTCTGCAGTGCTGTCGCTTGTCAAAACTCTTCCGCGAGCTCCATTCAAGCCGGCGGCGACCCAGCGAGTCGGCACCCGAGCATTGGCGATCGTAGCCGGACTTGTCTGGGCAGCATTAATCGCGAGGGCGACGATCAAAACCAGCATCATGACGTAGCAATAACGCATATTTGCTTGCTGCTGTAGTTGAGATTCTCAACTTGAGAACGAACGGCTCGAGGGGGAATTTTAAAGTGAGACAGCAACGCCGACGGAGGAGTCATTCCCCGTTCGGCACCGCCGAAACAGCGGAGTGCAGCGCACTGCTCGTCAACAAGACGCGCGCGTAAGCACTGGCACTTCATTAACATAATCACACTAGATGCATAATCTGTGAGGGTAGAGTGTATGCAAATCTGCAAAGTGCTTGAGCCGAATCACTCAATCACCGCGGCATGGCATCTTCAGAGTTTGACGATCACTTTATTAAGTATCTGCTGGATTATGCATTTCGTGGTGCCAAACCAACAGCACGAATCGTATACCGGTACAGTCGATTCTTAATCTGAAGCTGATTCTTAATTACCACGGGAAGTCAGAGAAATAAGAGAGCACTCGAGATACGTCCTCCAATCTTCCCAGTAGTCTAAGTACTCTCGTCGCGCGGCCACCGACGCCTCCCAACTCGTGACCCGAAGACTGTCCGGAATTCGCACTTTTCTTCTCCGTACTCTGTACTGCATAAATGTGGAAATGGGTTGGTCCGTGTGCGCTCGGAGACAGCCAAACTGGTAATCGTAGGTGCGACCAACACTGTTGGCTAGCAGTGATGTCCAAAAATGCAAGTATTGACATTTTGAAATACCAGTTGAAATGTCTTATTGTATAGCTCCTTGATCTGCAGCCATGCAGCAACGGTGTCGACCCGCCTCCGTCCGCCAATGGGCGGCAGCCAGCAGACAGCGAGTGGCAGAAGGCTGAAGGTGACTCTGGGTTCTGGGTTGTGAGATCTCAGCCGGGCTGGAATATCATTTCTAATTTGTACCCACCGAGGCGTCGCACTGCCACTGGCAGTCTGCCAGTGCGGCACTGGGGAAGTTTGTAGTAGCGGCGCACCATGGCTAGCGTTAGAAGGAGGGCACGCAGTGCAGGCAAATTCTAACGGAGCTCAAATACATGTCAGTTTGAAATTTCCTCCCTAGTGCGCAATAGAGGAGGTGGCTGGGGCTAGCCGAGCGCCGAGCCAGAACAAAATTAATTTTTCGCGGATTTTTGACTCAAGACGATGGAGAGCGAAGAAGCTGCTGACCTATCCATCGACGTTCCCCCGCTTCCGGCGTCTCCTGAGCCGCAGGAGATGCACGCCGCTACGCCGACGTCGAACCGCGCAGCCCGAGGCTTGGGCGGGCAGCGGCGTCTACTTTGGTCCGGTCCCTTTGCTACGCTGACGGCTGGGTCTGCAGCCTGGGGGAGCTCTTCCGATGATGGCGACGTGACAATGGCCACAGCATCACCGGGACGGGACACGCCAGCTGCAAGGGCCAGTTCGGCAGAGAAGGAGAAGGCTGAGTCTGGGCGAATCACGAACGCCCCAACGCTTCCTGCGGCGCCGCGGTACGCGGGCAGCACGATGAAGGACCGACGGAGCTTCATGCGTGCATACGAGACCTACTATCATGCGCTCAGTGCGTTCGACACGGGTTTCGCGCGTCCATTTATCATGCCGGTCAGTGGATGCATTGAGGAAAGAACATGCCAGATGATCTGCATGTACGAGTTCCAGAAGAACCCCAACGAAGTGTCGGAGGGGGAGTGGATTTCCTATTTCCTGCAAGCCCGGGAACCGGAACTGGAAGACTATACGGCAGTGGACCTGGCGATGAAACAACTCAAGATGAAGACAACCTTTCCTGATGCCGCATCACGAATGGGTCAGCTGCGGGCTGACATGCACCATATCCTCGACGAACATACCGTGGAGCAGGTGATGCTGGAGCGGGAACAGAAGAAGGTGGTGAAGTATTTTGTCGCAGCGCTGGAGCCGGCGGAGTTCCGCGAGGCAATCCAGAAGCGTCTGCAATACGCCCAGCACAAAGCTCTGAAGACAGATATTGTCAAGTGTTACGCGTGGGTATTGGAGCAACTTAAGGCATATTTGGTCTGGCAGCCAGCCCAAGTAAAGCCCCAGGCTCGCCCGCAGAGCAAGTTTGGTCAACAGCCTCGCCGACCACAGCAGGAGGACAACCACAGCCATGGAGCGAAGCCTGGGCCGTCATCGGGAAACAGTAGCAGAGGTCGAGCAGGTCCGACAGAGGGAAAGCCACCCCCAAAGCCGCGCAGTGGAAACCCGCCTCGTCGTACCTGTCTCAAGTGCGGATCGCAAACGCATTTGGTGCGGCAGTGCCCAGATGTAACCCCCGATGAAGTGGATAAACTCCTGGCGGCGCGAAATCCGTCGACCAATAGCGCGACTAGCACTCACTTCAAGCGTGTGCAAGTTGTGAATGAGGACAGTGCCGAGACAGGTTGTGCGCAAGCAACTACGTCCAATCACCCCCTGCGTCACTCGATAGGCTTAAGGGATGACGACGGTACGGCTCAAACGACTATTGACGGCTTTACTCTGCAGACATCGCTGCTAGATAGTGGTGCGGATGACTCCGTGGTCAGTGGAGGGATTGTGCGCGCTTTGGAGTCGGCTGGTGTTCCTATCCTGACGTTTTCGGCTAACACGGCATTGGAACCTGTGGGTGGGCATTTGATCCCAGTTGCCCGGAAAGTACGTTTTGGTGAAGTGGAGTTTGCGACCTCAGCAGGTCCACTACTTCTACGCAACCTGGATTGTTTGGTGCACGAAGAAGATCGATCGTTGGCTCTAACCGTGGGCCGTCCAGTGATGAACCGCCTAGGTTACTCTACAGACGATCTGCTCGCTGCAGCACGAACACGCCAGCCCGAGTACTGTCTCACGGAACCAGCAGAGGAGGACTCCGACAAGAACAACTCGCCGTTAGTCCGCGTACAGGCGATGCGAACTCGGCTCCTTGATGAATTGGACGTGGACGGTGATGATTTGGATGAACTTGTTGCATCTCCAAGGCTCGTCGCAGAGACCACGCGGGCCGTACAAGAAGCTCTGGAACTTAAAATACAAGAGGCGCGTGCGAATGGACTAACAAGCAAAGAAGGGGACGATTTGCAGGAGCTCCTGTTTCGCCACATCGACGTGTTCCGACTCTCATTTGGTGATGACCCGCCAGTGCGCGTTCCCCCCCTTCGCGTTCATCTGAAGGAAGGAGCTCGGCCTGTGAAGGCTAAAGCGCGGCGCTATCCGCCTGATCACAAACGGTATTTGGAGGAACACATCGAAGAACTCGTCCGTCACGGTTTAGTGAAGAAAAATCACCGCAGTCGCTGGGCGTCAGCACCTCGGATTGTGGCGAAACGGAAACCCGGGGAATACAGGATGACTGTCGACACACGGGCCGTCAACGCTCTCACCGAGCCGATGCCGTGGCCTATGCCAGACATCGAGGCAGACTTGGCTCAAGTCGAGGACTCTGAAGCGTATTTCACGATTGACTGGTGGCGAGGATATTGGCAACTTCCACTGGATGAAGACTCACAGGAACTCTACACTATCATGACACACCGCGGGATGTTTACCCCGACCAGAGTGTTGATGGGCAGTACGGATGCGGTAGCATACTGCCAAGGCGTCGTCGAGGAGATTTTTGGACCTCTTCGTGGCGGTCAGATCCTCGCCTGGCTCGACGACATTCTCGGATATGCTCGCTCGCCATCCGCGCTGCTGGTCGTGCTCAAGAATGTACTGGAGTTGTGCGCAGAGTACGGTTTGAAGTTGCACCCTCTAAAGTGTTGTTTCTTCACCCGTGAGGCTACCTGGTGTGGACGAATGATTTCAGCACAAGGTGTTCGTCACTGCCCATCTCGGATTGATGGGTTGGTAAACTTGCCGGCGCCACACACAGCAGGGGAACTACAGCAGTTCCTTTGTGCTGTAAATTGGATGCGTGGCAATATCCCCGAGTACAACGCTCTCACAGCAAAGCTGTACGAAGTCCTGGAAGCGGCGGCTACTGTTGCTCAAAGTCGGAAGAAAACGCGGTTACATCGGGTGCTGCTTGACTCGGTCGGCTGGGGTCCGGAGCATGATACGGCACTGGCCAATGTCAAGGACGCTCTGCTCAAAATGGTCACATTAGCCCATCCGAAGGACGACTGGGAGGTATGCCTATTTGCTGATGCGAGCCAAACTCATTTCGGAGCAGTGGTGTCGCAGATTCCACCGGAGGATGCCGGCCTGCCCATCGAGAAGCAGCGTCACCAGCCTCTCGCTTTCTTAAGCGGATCATTCACTGGGGCTATTGCACGCTGGTCTACGATCGACAAAGAAGCCTACGCGATTGTTGCGGCATGCAAACGCTTGATGTATTTGCTGCTTCGTCCGCGAGGTTTCCGTATTTTTACCGACCATCGAAATTTGCAGTATGTGTTCGACCCGCTCGCGGTCAACAGTTCTCTCGGCCGCCATCAAGTCGACCGTTTGCAAAGATGGGCAATGACTCTCACTGCCTTTCGCTACGTTATCGAGCATGTACGCGGGGATGAAAATGTGTGGGCTGATCTTTTGTCTCGATGGGGTGCAAGCGCACCGACAAAGGTAGCCTCCGCTCGAATGAGTACTTTGCTGGTGGTGAACCGAGTTTCGCCGCTGACAGAGCCGGATTTCGCTTGGCCTAGTGAGCTCGACATCGTGACTGAACAACGTCAGCAGCTTGCAGCTCGAGATCTTTCCGATGCCCTACCTCTGTGTCGCTGGAACGACGAGATGGGTTTATTCGTGACGGAGTCGGGCCGTATTTGGATCCCCGAACAGTGTGTCGATCTCCAACAACGACTGTGTGTGCTGGCACATGCCGGCCTTAGTGGGCATCGTGGCGAGGGAGTGACCCAGCAGATGCTGGCTGAAAAGTTCGACTGGCCTACTCTAAAAGCCGATGTGAAGGCGTTTGTGCGTGGTTGTCTCCACTGCATGGTCGTGGGTGAGCGCGTTGTTCCTCGACCTTTTGGCCAAGCTCTCCACGCTTCCGCTCCCAATGAGGTTCTGCACTTTGATTTTCTGTCACTTCCGGCAAGTTCGACTGGTGAACCATACGTGCTGGTGCTGAAGGACGACATGAGTGGGTACTGTGAATTAGTTACCTGCGAAAGTGCCACGGCTGAGGCAGCATGCTCGGCATTACTGGATTGGTTCAAGCGCTTTGGACCTGTTACGCAGTGGGTATCGGATCGTGGGACTCATTTCAAGAACACCATTCTCGAGCAGGTGCGGAAGTTCTATGGTGGATCGCATCATTTTACAACAGCATATCTAACGGGACAGTGGAGGTGGTGAACAGACTGCTACTACGGTGCATGCGGGCGATGCTGAGTGAGCTGAAACTGCATGCGGCCGAATGGCCTACCATTCTCCCATTGGTGCAGTCTGCCCTCAACCAAATGCCAGCCGACCGGCTTGGTGGAGTGGCTCCAGTTACAGCGTTTACTGCGCTACCCGCTTCGCCTCCCATTCATGCCATCCTGCACCCGCAGACACAAGTCCTCTTTGACGTGGAGGCCGTGTACGAGAAGCAACGCCAGCATCTAGCGGACATTCGTGTCGCGCTAGACAACATGCATCGAGCAGTGACCAGTGTTGCAGAGACGAAGCGAGAGCAGGCAAGGGCACGACGAGCTGCACAATCGGGCGTGCACATGGCAAACTTTGAAATTGGAGATTTCGTTCTTGTGGCTCAGGTGATTGGCCGCGTGAACAAGTTGGCCGTGCACTGGCGAGGTCCGCGGCGCATCGTCCGCGCTCTCACAGACTACATTTTCGAGGTGCAGGATTTGAGCCCGCCGTTCCAAGTCTCCACGCACCATGCATCACGTTTACAGCTGTATGCAGACAGTCGTCGCGACGTCACGGAGGATTTGATAGCTCATGCTATGCATGCGGACGGTGGTCATCTTGTTGCCAAATTCCTCAAATGCCGTCTCGGTGCTGAGTCTCACGTGTGGGAGATCGAAGTCGAGTGGGTCGGGCTTGATCCGCTCGAAGCATCGTGGGAACCAGCGGCAATCATGTTCGAAGACGTTCCCCGACTGGTGGAACAGTTCGTCAACTCGCAGCCTGATGACTCAGCAGCTCATGCTATGTGGTCGTCACTTGTCGACGAACGTCCGCGCACACCCACGAAGAAAGGCAAAGGAGCCTCCAAGAAGAGAGGGTAATGATCTGCAGCCATGCAGCAACGGTGTCGACCCGCCTCCGTCCGCCAATGGGCGGCAGCCAGCAGACAGCGAGTGGCAGAAGGCTGAAGGTGACTCTGGGTTCTGGGTTGTGAGATCTCAGCCGGGCTGGAATATCATTTCTAATTTGTACCCACCGAGGCGTCGCACTGCCACTGGCAGTCTGCCAGTGCGGCACTGGGGAAGTTTGTAGTAGCGGCGCACCATGGCTAGCGTTAGAAGGAGGGCACGCAGTGCAGGCAAATTCTAACGGAGCTCAAATACATGTCAGTTTGAAATTTCCTCCCTAGTGCGCAATAGAGGAGGTGGCTGGGGCTAGCCGAGCGCCGAGCCAGAACACTCCTGGATATTGCAAGGGGATACTTGCAGTATTGGCATACGTGAATCTCACGCTTATCAAACCAATGAGTCATGAATTTGTTGGCGCAAACGTCAACTGGTGACCACGAGAGCCTCTCGGCACAACCGAGTGGGTGTGACTCATTCAGGTTTGTGCCGCCTACCCCGGGAGCGTCATGGCTCTCCACTCAAACCCCTTTTCAACTGACCGAGTTCCATTGGTGTCCCCTGCGATGAAGACCGTCGCGGAGAAATCAATTGATTTTGTATTTGTTGCGGTTTACCATGCAATCTACTCTATGCCATTCTGCTACTGCTGCTCTCGCCACGACAACCAATTGTCCAACGCTCACAGCCAGGCACTAACATCCGAGGAAGCAAGATCAAGAAGGCCAAGCGGGTGACTTTCGAGTCCAGCTTGATGAGCTGTGGCTGCAACTCTCGGTGACCGCTCTTCAACAATGCCACGGATTAGCTGATCTCGCCCAATGTTGAATCCGAAGAGTCCTCGGATTCGTTATCCTCGGCGGTGGCAGCACGAGGAGCGTTTGGGAGCAGAGGGATCTCGCAATCCAACAGCAAAGCACTTGTACTTTACCTAGTACAACTTACACATTCGGGTTCAAATACTCTATTACTTTCCCCATACAAAACCTCCTGGTTTCAAACTCTATTGAAGTAAAGTTGTGGGGAACTCATTAGTAACATCATCACTAACATGCACTAACCGACCAGACCAGACGAACACCAAGATGTGGTGACAGGCTCAGATTCATCTGTAGCATCTCTCGCTAGTCGAGCGTAACGTTCCAATTAAAACTCCGCCGCTATCCCCCACCAGCGCGCGTCCGACTGCCAGTCACTTTGCATTTCGCCCTCAACAGCTCAAGTCTCCCACACACACACGTTTCGACCGACCACGATGAACCTACGCGATTTCTTCGTCGCCGCTGCAGTGTCGCTCGCTTTCGCCCAAGCGGATGTGATCTCGCACGATCAGGTGGTGCCTTTCACTCAGCCCACGCCCACGACGACGGAACAAACGGCGGGCATCAAGTTCAAGCCGCAGATTCACATCTCCAACGGTTGCCACCCGTACCCTGCAGTGGACGAAGCTGGCAACACCAGCGGCGGACTCAAACCCACGGGCTCCTCTAGTGCTGGGTGCAAGGGCTCCGGATACGGCAGTCAGATTTACGGTCGCATCACCACGTACGAGGGTGTGTATGCCCTCATGTACTCGTGGTACTTCCCCAAGGACTCCCCCGTCACGGGGCTGGGTCACCGCCACGACTGGGAGCACGTGGTCGTGTGGGTCGACGATATCACGCTCGACAGCCCGTCGATCATTGCCGTGTCGCCGTCTGCGCACAGCGGCTACAACATTTACTACCCGCCCGAGTCCAACACGATCGATGGCTACAGCGCCAAGGTGGACTACTCGTCGAGTTGGGTGGTGGTCAACCACGCGCTGGACAGCACATCGGACTCTGGCGAGTCACAGGACTTGATCATGTGGGACCAGCTGACGGATGCTGCGCGTACGGCGCTGGAAAACACAGACTTTGGTGATGCCAACGTGCCCATGAAAGACGGCAACTTCTTGACCAAGCTGGGCAACGCCTACTACGCTTAGTGGAGTGAATGAGTGCATGACTAATACTTCATATATTCCAGCGTATCAAGTAGTTCTTCCTAAATGTACCAAACAAACCTTCGCGAGTTTAGGAGACATCACGTGAGCCTTCTCGCGCGAGCGAAATACGTCCTCGCATTGCCTTAAGTTTCCGCCTTGGGCGGCGACACTCGGCAGATACATGCACAAGGCACACAGCAATCATGTGGCTTGCATGAAAGCGGGTTACCGGTACACAACTAAGAGTCTAAGCAACTACTGACGAAACGCGGCGTTCGTCCGCTTCCGTCCGGCTTGCATTTACACGAACACTGTTTACTAACTTAATTGCTGTTAACACAGCTTGTAAAACGTGTCAGCGCAGTTCATCTTGAAAGAACCGGCTACGACGAGACCAGCCAGCCAGCCAGCGATCCGCGCTCCCGCCCAGGCAGAGGGGGGGTTAAGAGGTCCTCTATTTGTGTTTAGCTAAGAAACTATAGAGTCCTGGTACGCTCCCGCCCAGGCCGCACGACCTTCGTCGACCCTCTCATTCTATCCTAATTGAGACCAAGGATAGTAAGATAATACTCGACTTGCGGTCCGTTCCTCGGTTCCTTTCAGCTGGCACGGTTGAAGCTTATGCCTGCGGACGAAGGCTCGGCGTAATGCGTGCGTGACAGGGAAAAGTGGGCAATGACAAGCTTGGCAGATGCAATTGAGAGCGCCTGCTTCAACTACCGCCGGTACAGTACTCTTTGTTGCTTCAAATTAATCTTCAAAATCCGATAACCTAGAATACCGACTTAGCCTATGATATATACTGTATATGTATTATAGTGTCACATGAACTCAGAACTGAATACCTTCTATTTTGCTTGAAATAGACTTGCAGCTTAGTCAAGTCATCGGCTGTAATGTTTTCAACATAGTCGCGGCCGCCCAAGCAGCCCCCTTCAACCACAGCTGACGACTGCCACGCACTTGGAATAGCTGGAGTCTCCATTCATTCTGCAATTGGCCAGTAACGTCTCAAGCGCATACACCTCCTCCTCCATGTCCGTCAAGTTCCTGAACCAGGGTGCCAAGGTCAACGCGTTCGTCGTGGGCGGCCGCAACCTCGTGTTGGGCTTCCCCACGCCAGAGCTGTACATTCAGCACTGCGGCCCGCACTTTGGTGAGACCGTGGGGCGCGTCGCCAACCGCGTGTCGGGTGCCAAGGTGGAACTCAACGGCAAGTCGTACGACCTCATTGCCAACGACGGCGTCAACTCGCTGCACGGCGGCAACACGTGGGGGCTCCAGGACTTCGAGGGTCCCGTACCCGTCAAAAACCACGAGGGGAAGGACGCCGTGCAGTACAAATTCGTGAGCCCCGACGGAGACTCAGGCTTCCCCGGCACCGTCGAGTTCACGGTCACATACACGCAGACCACGAGCAAGACGCAGAACGGCAAGGAGCTCGTGGAGCTCGAGGCCGAGTACGAGGCGCAGCTCGTGGGCCCCGACGACGTCCAGGAGACGGCCATCAACATCACCAACCACAGCTACTTCAACCTGTCGGACCGCGAGACCATCGACGGTACGCAAGTGACGCTCGCCTCGGACCAGTACCTGGTCCCGGACGACGGCAACATCCCCACGGGCGCCATCGAGACCTTCCCGGGCATCAAAGCCCACGAGACGTTCGCGCTCGGCGTCAAGGAGCCCAACGTAGACCACTGCTTCCTCATGAACCTCGACTCCAAGAGCATCCCGCTCGACACGCGCAGCCTGCCGCTGCAGCTGCTGGTCTCGGCCGAGCATCCGGACACCAAGATCCACCTCGAAGTGCTCAGCACGGAACCGTCCTTCCAGTTCTACACGGGTTTCTGGAACGACGTCCCGGCCGTCGAGGGCCAGCCCGCTCGCGGCACACGCTCGGGTTTCGCAGTCGAGCCCGGTCGCTACGTGAACGCCATCAACACGCCCGAGTGGCGCAACCAGATGCTGCTCCCCAAGGGCGAGACGTTCGGCAGCCGCATCGTCTATCGAGCCTGGGCCGCCTGAGTGGGGTTGGTTGGCTAATACCGATTGAAGGAGAGCTGGTGGAAGAGGAACAACCTCGTTCCAGAAACGACGTGTTCCTCTTACGGGCCCCAAGGACTCGCACGAAATCGAGTAGCGCATGTGAGTGAGTAAATACAAAGTTTTATGTGATCTGGGCTTTCGCTTTCGGACAGGCAAGCATTACGTTGGACAGCAGAGATCGACGCCATCACGTGGCTTCGAGAGTTTTAGTCCCAACTGAACACGTAAACCGCAAACTTGACGGCTCTTACTGGAGTTACATGCATCTCCATCGACTTGTTTCACCTCGAGTGCAGAGGAGGTGGATGGAACTGCCGGCGACACTGCTTCGCCCACTTTGCGCCGGACTTGACCACACCGTGCTGCAAGCGATCCTGCCATTACCTCACGCCAGCTGCAGCTAATCACTTGATCACCACTCGGCTCACAGCAATGTTACGACGCGTGAATCAAGACGGACCCCATTCTGGGTGATAACCTGGAAACACTTTTTCGTCGCTCTTGACAAAGGGCTGGGAATCTAGCGTTTGGTAGAAATCCACTGTCCGTCTTCCGTCTTGACATTGGGAAGTCGGTAGCTGGCACTTCGCATCGGTCGACGCGTTCAAAACCAAACCTGCGGGGTCGAATGCACTAGTCAACAAATAGTCGCCCGAAACATCGCGCGAATCAGTTTTCGGCTAACCAAGATGCTCAACGCACCGGCCAGGGACAGATTCATCGCACAAGACCTTGTTCGCATGGCCTATGGTGACAGGCAGGGAACAGATTAAAGGCAACGAGCTCATCAAGCAAGTCTCTCGATCTTCATCTCATTTCACAATTTGCACCAAGCCCAACAACCAGCCAAGACTCAACCACAACTATGAACCTCCGGGGCCTCCTCGTTTCCGCTGCGGTCGGTCTCACAGCCATCTACGGCGCTGTGATCGACCACGACACGGTTGTGCCGTTCGCGCAGCCTACACCGACGTCCGTCTCCCAGATCGCCGCGGTCAACTTCAAACCGCAACTTCACATCACAAATGGCTGCCATCCGTACCCCGCTGTTGATGCAGACGGAAACACCAGTGGTGGTCTCAACCCGACGGGGTCGTCCAGTGCCGGTTGCAAAGGTTCGGGCTACGGCAGCCAGATCTACGGACGATCGACTTGGTACAATGGCGTCTGGGCTATCATGTACTCTTGGTACTTCCCCAAGGACTCCCCGGCTTCCGGATTCGGCCACCGCCACGACTGGGAGCATATCGTTGTGTGGCTCAACAACCCAGCGGTGTCCAGTCCGGAAATCCTCGCTGTCTCCACGTCGGCCCACAGCGGCTACACCTTTTACTACCCGCCCGACTTGGACTATCTAGACGGCAACAGCGCCAAGATCGACTACTACAGCGTGCTGCTCATTAACCACGCATTCCGCATGACATCAGATACCGGCGAGACGCAGGACCTCATCATGTGGGACCAGCTAACGGATGCCGCTCGGACAGCTCTAGAAAACACAGACTTCGGAGACGCCAACGTGCCGTTCAAGGACACAAACTTCGAGACCAAGCTCGCGAACGCTTGGTACAAGTAGCCTACTGCCTTACTTGTGCGCAAAATCTGCTGCCGCAATATATGTATATCAAAGGTGCTTCTTGTTCGTGTCAATTGCTGGTAGACCGCTTCAACTTGGCTCGTCGTGGTGAGCTGAGGCTGAGGCTGCGCCTATCCACTTGAACCACGAGAGCACATCGTCACGGGCTGCACTTCACGTCATGAGGGAACGGGATCTACCAGCATGTACTCTTCATCTGCTGCTTGCGATACCTCTATGGTGGGGCAACTTAGAACCAAGCAAGATCACACTAAGTGGATCGTAGCGGTATTCTTCTCTTCGGAAACAGTGCCAAGACCGACTACTTCTCCAGCTACGTCGTCGTCGACCACTCACTTTCTGCCTGGTAAGACGCAACCTACGATCATGTGGGGCCAGCTTACCGACAATGCGAACTTCCAGACCAAAACGTGGCAGCGCCTGCTACGCCTAAGAAGCGCGTGGATCGTTGTTCGAAATGATGATGACCATTTCATCCTGTTCCCTTCTGCAACTCTGACCTGACTACCTCACGAGGATGGCCTCGAGATTCAGACGCAGTATCGCTGGTCTGAAGCTAGAGTAGGCAGCTTGCAGTGACTCATCAGTGTTCGGACTACAAAGCGATGGACAAGTCGATTTGTTTGCACCTTGACAAAGGCAAGTGATGTGGCTCTTCTCAGGTCTTGCAGACCACAGACAAGTGCACTAGCAGGATACTAGTAAGGCTCTCATTCTCGAACTCGCTTTGTTAGCCACTATCAAGCTCCACGACGGCAACGACCATGAACCTCCGCCACCTTGCCTTCGCCGGACTTGCGTCCCTCGCCGGAGTTCAAGGCGCAGTCATCGCCCACGACGCCGTCGTGCCCTTCGCACAGCCCACTCCGACGACGACGCTGCAAACTGTTGCTCTCAAGTTCAAGCCCCAGATCTACATCAACAATGGTTGCCACCCGTACCCGGTCGTGGATGAGGACGGCAACACCAGCGGTGGTCTGGCCCCCACTGGCTCCGAGAGCGCTGGCTGCAAGGGGTCTGGCTACGGCAGTCAGATCTATGGCCGCGCTGTTGAGTACGAAGGCGTGTACGCGTTCATGTACTCCTGGTACATGCCCAAGGACGAGACGCTGCCTGGCCTTGGCCACCGCCACGACTGGGAGGCCTGTGTGGTCTGGCTCGACTCTCTCGACGACCAAAACATTGTAGCGCTATCGGCCTCGGCACACAGCGGCTACAACGTCTACTACCCGCCGAGCTCAAGCTACTTTGATGGAGACAGTGCGAAGATCGAGTACTCATCGAGCTACGTCGTGATCGACCACTCGCTGTCGGCGACGTCGACGGCAGGTGAGACCCAGGACTTGATCATGTGGGACCAGTTGACCGACGCAGCTCGAACGGCCCTGGAAGACACAGATTTTGGCAGCGCAAACGTGCCGTTCAAGGAAGCCAACTTCGAGACGAAGCTCGGCAACGCCTATTATGCTTAATTAAGCTGTTGCTTTGGGCACCGCTAGCAGTTGAATGAAACGTATCTGTTGAATCTCGTTCGCTAATCGCGCTCCGACGTGTGCGTTAGTAACGTGCCGGTATCTTGTATCCTTGACGTTTGTGACGTGTGAACCTGTCAGTGCGTTCAGGCTAAAGCTTATCTGCTCCGCAAGTCTAGAAGACGGTATCTGCTTGCTCAGCCCGCGCCCTTTCTGCAGACTTCGACTGACCAAGACGGAAGGCGTGAATTGGCTAGCAAATCCCTAGAATCTCCTGCGCGATACAACTTCGACAAGTTGCGAGTTCCGACCGGCAGTAGTACACAATTCAGTGCCGTCAGACTGCTGGCAACAGGGGACTTGCAAAAGGATCCGTTAGTTACAATGCAGTCGCCCAGTAGTTTTTGCTGTGACGGTGCCATCCTTATCATCCATGTCCGCTTTCGCTAGTCTAACATCAACAGCTGGGTAGACTGCGCGGTCATGACGGTTCTAGGCCGCCACCTGCACGATAGGCTAGGATACTCGATCACCTCCGTAAGCGCTCTCGAAGCAGATACTTGGTGGAGAGGTATTCGCTCGTTTAAAAGCTAAGGTCATTCCTACATTTGCAGTACATACGTCCAAGTGTCCAGCCACCATGAATCTCCAAGCCATCGCCGCTGTTGCTCTCGCCACTCTCGCCGGCGCTCAAGCTGCTGTCATTGACCACGACCAAGTCGTTCCTTTTGCGCAACCGACGCCCAACACCACCGTCCAGTCGGTCGCCGTCAACTTCAAACCGCAGATCTACATCAACAATGGGTGTCATCCGTACCCCGCTGTTGACGAGGACGGCAACACCAGCGGCGGCTTGAAACCGACGGGGTCCCAAAGTGCTGGTTGCAAGGGCTCTGGCTATGGCAGTCAGATCTATGGCCGCGCTGTTGAGTACGAAGGCGTGTACGCGTTCATGTACTCCTGGTACATGCCCAAGGACGAGACGCTACCCGGACTCGGTCACCGCCACGACTGGGAGAACTGCGTCGTTTGGCTGGACGACATCACCCTCGATGAGCCCAACATTGTGGCGCTGTCGGCTTCCTACCACAGCACCTACCTATACTACTACCCTCCGGACTCGGACTACTTGGATGGCAACAGCGCCAAGATCGAGTACTCGACGAGTTGGGTGATCCTGGATCATTCATTGTCTGCCACGTCGACGTCGGGCGAGACGCAGGATTTGATCATGTGGGGCCAGTTGACCGACGCGGCACGAACGGCTTTGGAGGACACGGACTTTGGCAGTGCAAATGTCCCGTTCAAGGAAGGGAACTTCGCGACGAAGGTTGCAAATGCGTATTATGCTTAGAGTGATCAATAGCTAACAGGCAGCTAGCACACTTAAACGCTTTCTATATGTAGCTGGTCGATTCAAAATGGCCAAGCCTTTTCAAGCTTTGAGGTGAACCAGAAGTCTGTCATTGGCATGAGTGCACTGCCGAAATCCGTCGTGCTCAACGAATTCCGGGCGGCGTCAGTCAGTTGACTCCACATGATCAGTGGCTGAAGGTCACCGCCCTTTGTTGTGAGACTTAACTCGTGGTCTAACGGCCAGAAACTCTCGTAGTTGATCAGGACAGTTGTGCCAACTAGAGACCCCACCGGGATGGTAGTAGTCTTCGCATAGCCGGAGTGTGATGAAACCGAGACTCCCAGGATTTTCGGCTCAGCAACGTCAGGATTATCGATCCAAATGACAGCGTGCTCCCAGTCATGGCGGTGGCCCAGAGTAGTGGATGCCATGTCCTTTGGAAAGTACCATGCGTACATGATAGCCCAAACATCACTGTGCCACCCAGATCGTCCGTAGATCTGCGAGCCGTAGCCGGAACCCTTGCACTTGCTACTAGGAGCTCCTGACGTCTTGAGACCACCGCCAGTGTCACCAGCTTCATTCACAGCAGGGTATGAGTGGCATCCGTTCGAGATATGGAGTTGAGGCTTGAATTTGACGCCCGCCTTCTCAGAGATCGTGACAGGTGCTGGCTCGGCGAACGGAATTACTTGGTCGTGGCTGATGACGGCTGCTTCAGTCTGGGCTGCAAGTGCTGCAATGAGTACTGTGGCTAGGAAACCGGTTGGATTCATCTAGGCGCAGAGGTTGCTAGCTTGAGAGTTTACTAAGCGGCTTACTCTAAGCCGGTTGCGTTGCGCGTGCGCTCGGCGAGGTGAAACAGAAAGTAAGTCCGAAGGAAGAAAAAAATGGCAAAGCCTTGAAGAATCTTTCAGAGCCGTACATGTTTGCTAATACAGACAATCCTCTCGGTCGTGATATCCTGAGTAGTGATACCCTCCACGGAGAGATATGGGGAGGGCTCCCGATGACCGTCACCATACAAGCACGAGTCAAATATACCTCTACCCTCTAGTTACTGGTTTGTGATACAAAACACGTCATTATCACTATTCAAAGGTGCTTAACTATTGCTAAGGTCCATTTGGTGCAGGACGTCCGAAGAAGTCGAGCATCGACTTTTGCTGCTTGTGGCCTTGTCTACACGCAAGCTCCTCTCTAAATACTCGCTGCATCGTTCGAAGCCCGATAACGTCCCTTGAACGGACCCCCATCGCACCGGCGGTAACGAAAAGTTGTGCTATCCATTGAAGACGCTCCTTCAGCTCCTCTGTGGACAGGTTTTCGGGCGTTGGATAGGTTGAAGAAGTGCTTTCTTCTTCTTCGTCCTCGATACCGCCATCACCGACATCTTGACCGCACCCATTCTCGCGCTCTGAAGACTCGACCCGGCAGAAATCTTCGTCCGTTGGTTCATCCGCGAGGATGTTCTCGTCCGGTGGGTTCAGCAGCTCTTCAACCGACATCGGATTCGAGGGGTGGAGGAGACGCGTCAGCATCTCTGCCAGCTCGTTCACGATGTCATCCTCCACGCCCGGCTCGGCGTACTCGCACGTGTAGTAGTCAAGCAAGCCAGTCTTCTTCCAGCAGTTACTGAAGACGCTGGGAAGCAGGGCGTTCCAGCTCTCGATGCTCCACAGTACTGCCTGCTGTACGTCGACGCTGTAGAGCTGTTAAGTTCAAATGTACCAATTTTACGGCACATTTCTGCCTTGTAATAACTCCAGCGAGTGATAATGTGGTGGTTCCCGACGCTATCACAAAGGAGAGGATTGTCTGTACATGTACTTCTGAGGTTTTTGTACACCGAAGGATAGAGTTTGGGATGTGCTTCCCTTAGTCGGCTCACTATCTGTCTCCACCACAGGCTGGCAAGCTGCACGAAGCAGTAATACTCCCTGGCAACGTAAAAGCATACGTGTGCATGGATATAACACGTGTCCATTTCCCAGATACCACCCGATCCGCATTGCGACCGATACCAATATCACGCTGACCTAGGTCTATAATAGGGCCCCGCAAAACATGCAAACTAGTCTCATTGATCATGCACAGCGTCAGAGTCTCACACTGTACATGATCATGTGAAATGGAAAGGTTCGTCCAAAAAATTGAAAAGACTCAAAGCGGGACGGTTTGTCGTGTGAATCTACCCCGAAATAGGGAGAGCAAACAAGAGCTCCAAGTCACTGCTCAACGAGATCTAGGGACGTTCGACTCGTACGTCCTCATTTGTGTTATCAGGAGTATGCTGCTACCGAAAATAGACCCTCCGTTTCGGCGTGTTTTTGGTATAACCGGTATAATCCACCGAATCAACGTCCATAGCAAGTCGCACATGTATTCAACTTGATCAATTGAACAGCTTCAGCTTGCTGCCCAAAAAGCCCTATTCAACCCTTACGTGTAGTACGCGTTCGCAAGCTTTGTCTCGAAGTTGGCTTCCTTGAACGGGACATTGGCGTCGCCGAAGTCCGTGTCTTCCAGAGCTGTCCGAGCTGCATCCGTCAGCTGGTCCCACATGATCAAGTCCTGCGTTTCACCTGACGTCGAGGTGGCCGAGAGCGAGTGATCCAGGAGCACCCAACTCGTCGAGTACTCAATCTTGGCGCTGTCGCCATCCAAGTAGTCCGAGTCAGGGGGATAGTAGTACAGGTACGTGCTGTGGTAAGAAGCCGACAGCGCCACGATGTTGGGCTCGTCAAGAGTGATGTCGTCCAGCCAAACGACGCAGTTCTCCCAGTCGTGGCGGTGACCGAGTCCGGGTAGCGTCTCGTCCTTGGGCATGTACCAGGAGTACATGAACGCGTACACGCCTTCGTACTCGACAGCGCGGCCGTAGATTTGGCTGCCGAGGCTCGAACCAGTGCAACCGGAACTCTGACTCCCCGTCGGCTTTAGACCGCCGCTGGTGTTGCCGTCTTCATCGACAGCCGGGTACGGGTGACATCCGTTGTTGATGTAGATCTGCGGCTTGAACTTGACAGCCAGCGTCTGCAGAGTCGTCGTCGGTGTCGGCTGCGCGAAGGGTACGACCGCATCGTGGTCGATAACTGCGGCCTTCGCACAAGCGAGCAAGGCAAAACCGGTGGCGATGATGGCCGGGAGGTTCATCTCGAAGATGGTTATTTTTGGGCGAGAGCGGGTGGTGGTGGGTCTCGCTGCTGGGGCAGTTTTGAAAATGGCCTTCGGAAGAGCTCACCAAGTCAGATATTGAGAGAGCGGCAACGGCGCTCACGAAGATGTCCAACCTGCTACGGTACATGTAGCAGCGAGCATCGGGCTGTTCCGACCTCCGAAGGACAAACTAAGAGCGAGAAACTAGCGAACTCGTTGAGGCCTTGCTCACACCATATCATTGCCTGCGCATGGGACTACATGTACGGGATCTGACCGAATGTCTATTATATGCCACTTCAACGCGTTCGGCACGCCTCGTTACAAGCGGCCACCGATCACCTCACGGCGCACGCGCGCAGAGCCCGTTTTTGTCGGACAGACACTGAGCAGACTCGGTGACGTAATGCTTGGCTCCCCGCAGTCATATACTATTAATACCGAGCAACGTCGGAAGAACAGAGATGAGGTCTCGACGAGACCCTCGTGTCCAATTTCGCTTGGATACCGGCCACTTCGATCTCAATAGCTATCGCTGGGAGACCTCCAGGCTTGTATCGTAGGATACAGCTTCAACAGTGTATCCGAGCATGTGACATGAGATACCACAGCAGGCATGGACGTCTGCTTTCGGCGTCGCCCACATGAAGACCTATCCGGATAAGCTTAGGAAGGCCATGCACGCAAAGTTCATCGTGTTCACGCTCAATGACGAGTTCAAAGGTTCTGGTCTCGGAACGCGCTGCTCTGTGGTAAATAATATCACAAAAAATGCGTATCCAAGTTGTATTTCAACTGTGATTACTGGAGAGGACGGGAGCGGGTGCCAGACCGGCGCCTGTTGAATATGACCACGTGGGGGAGGCTCGACGCCTAATAAGGTACCGCAGTCTACGGCTTGGCCGTAATGGGGCACGGCGTCGTCGTAGCGGGCGTCGTGGTCTCCGGCAGCGACGTCACCGGGCACGGCGTCGTGGCAGCAGGAGTGGTGGCTGGAGCTGTCGTTTCGGGCAGCGACGTCACCGAAGTCGGGCACGGGGTCGTCGAGGCGGGGGCGGTGGTCTCCGGCAGGGACGTCACCGGACACGGAGTCGTAGCAGCAGGAGTGGTGGCCGGAGCCGTCGTCTCAGGCAGGGCCGTGACGGGGCACGGAGTCGTCGAAGCAGGGGCGGTGGTCTCCGGCAGCGAGGTCACCGGGCACGGCGTGGAGGTCGTCTCCGGAAGCGAAGTCACCGGGCATGGCGTCGCCGTCGTCTCAGGCAGTGACGTCACAGGGCACGGCGTCGCCGTCGTGTCGGGCAAGGAGGTCACCGGGCACGGCGTCGACTCCGTGTCAGGGAGAGACGTCACCGGGCATGGAGTGTCTGGCAGGGAGGTCACCGGGCACGGAGTGTCCGGAAGCGACGTCACCGGGCACGGGGTGTCGGGCAATGAAGTTACCGGGCACGGGGTGTCCGGCAACGAAGTCACTGGACACGGGGTGTCCGGAAGCGACGTCACGGGGCACGGGGTGTCAGGCAGCGAGGTAACCGGGCACGGGGTGTCAGGCAGCGAGGTGACCGGGCACGGGGTGTCGGGGAGCGAGGTGACCGGGCACGGAGTGGTGGCGGTGCCGCATCCAACCGACGGCAGCACGCAGCCCCACGTGTCGCCGGTGACGATGGCGCACTCGGCGTCCTCGGGCGCCACGCAGGCGCTGCCGTTCCACGACGGCAGGTAGTTGTGGCAGTCGGCGATGGCCACGTCGCCCTGGAGCGGGCAGGCGGTGCCGGCCGGAGACGCGCCCGCACCGGAGCACATGGCGCCGCGCGAGGCGGGCGAATTGTAGGTGGCGTCACGGCACAGCGACACCGGCAGGTCCTCGAGTGCGGCAGCGGCCGACACGGCCACGGCGGCGAACACGAGCGCGACAAACGTCTTCATACTTTTCTGCAGCTGAGGCCGATGAAAAGTGGAGCGTGGAGGTCGATAACGACAGCAAATTCGGGAATGCCGAAGAGAAGGGAGATGCAGCTTGACCCTGGGCGCGGAGGTGATACTGTCCGCCCCGGGTGCTGGTCTGCGTGATGTAATTTGGATGCGAGAGGCATAGAACGGGATAATCCGCCATCGCGCCCAGACAGGCCAAGATATCATGTTTCATACAAATTTCAAGTGGCGCAATGCAGGACGTCTGCCACAGCACGCCCTCGAGTCTGTGCCAGACCAGCGCCTGGCCGATGGAAACTGCGAGCGTTGTCTGGGTGAATGGCTGCTGCTGGAGTACGTAGGTGCGAGTGGAGTCGAGGACGAGGGCATTTGCCAAAAGTCCTGCGGGCCGCTGTGGAGGCACCTCGAGCGGCGGGGTATGATGTAGCTGAACATGGACTGTTCTGGGTTCCTGTTCACACCCTCCGTTGTGAACGGTGGATTGTCGCGCATTTGAACACCGGGCTTCATGCGACGCTTTCCCTGCCGATCAGCGCTGCCGGGCGACGTGCTTTGACGGACTAAACGCCGTGCCGCACTCTTCGGCTCTCTATGGCTGCTTGAGGTGCATCCATGACCTACTGCAACACCAACACACAGCTGACCCCTCACACGGTTACCCTCCTGGAGCACCTCGATGGAGCACCTCGATAGGTCTTTGCCGCTAGCCAAATAAGCTTCGCAGTTGAACGTCAGCAAATCAAAGTTGCCATCTGGTAGTGTACCGTACTCCACATAATTATTCGCATCTATCTTGGATATTTGCCAAGACTTTTGTGGATATCCAAATCAGCGAGCAGCGAAAAGCTGCTTCAACGTAAAAGTATAGTGCCATTTCAATGAAATACTCCGGTCGTCTTCACGTTCGTTTGCATCCGTACAAGTATAATCGATCTCTTTCGCAAAATCTTCGCCGCCGTTCAACTCAGACAACGCCATTGTAGCAAAGTGCATCCACCCGGATCGTCGTCATATTTTCAAGGCTTTTATCCCAACACCGGAAATATCTTTAAAAAAAGCCTTCCACACCGGAATAAGATATCTTGACCATGAGATACTTTGATCGATCTAGCAGAAACTTTGTCAAATTACTTGCCTCGATCAACTTGACAGCCGTCGTACTTGCAGGCTTTGGTCTGCAAGTAGGCAAGTACGAAGCCTTTATTAACGCGGCACATTTCCGTCAGATTATCCTAGCTGAGTGGCATCCAACAATCCGGTGCGAGCTGCAGCAACCCGGTGCCACGGTTGTCACTTTCCCGCCGCTCCACTTCAACGTGCAACCTGCACGTCAAGTTTTGGGGTCACGTCGGGGAAGGCATTGCTGCAGCTTCAAGTGTCGTGTCAACCGTGATTGCATTTGCCTAACAAAACAACGCCGTCTCCTCCTCGCCGCCGCCCTTCTACTGCTGCAACTCCCTTCTGGGTGGCACCGGTGGGCGCCGAGGAGTGTGATGCCGCTGCTGAGCCGGTCTCGCTCGAACAGTGCGAGGGTCCGTACGCGCTCGATCGCTGATCCAGCCCGATCGGTTCCAGACAGATCATTCACAATTCAATTTGCCTCTCAAGCCCAAGCTTCAATCCCCGCACCTACTCCACGATGAAGTCCTTCGCTGCCACCCTCACCGCCCTCGTCGTGCTCACGTCCCAGGCCTCGGCCGCCACCTGCTCGAGTGCTGTACTCTCGGCCCTTCTCACGGACCAGTACATTGACCAGTGCTCGTCGGACTCGGGCTACGTCTTCACGGCCGCCAGCATCCCGGACCAGGCCACTATCGATAAGATGTGCGCCTCCAGCGCCTGCAAAGGCCTGCTCGCTGACACCCAGGCCTTGGGCCTGGAGGAGTGCACGCTGCCGGTTGGGGACAACATCAACCTCCTAGGCGACCTGGTGGACTACGTACCCGCCCATTGTCCGGCGACCGATGCCCCCGCCACGGACAGTCCGAGCACCGATGCCCCCACTACTGCGACCCCCGCGACCGAGGCGCCCACCGCGACGAGCTCGTCGAACACCACGGACGCTGCTGCGACCCCAGCCCCAACTAAGACGACGACCACCTCGACGGCCACCGCTTGCTAAGCGTTTTTGGGGCGACTCACAGCCAGCTGCGAGTACTTTGCTGCTTTTTGAGCTTCGCCTTCGCTCTAGCTATCAAGAGTCGTAGGCCTTACATGTCGTAGTCGTTCTAGCGATACTTTCGCTGTTTAAAGCGGACAAGTTAAACTGAATGACCATTCCAAAATGTCGGCAGATTTTGCTTTCCTACTTGGGTTCTCTATGTCTGCATTCGAGGCGCTCGAGCTCGAACACCGCAAAAGTAGCCTGGTTATAGACAAAGACATGCTGGCCGGTGTTCCTGACGGAGGATATGCCGGGAGCTACCAGGACACCAAGAAGGACACTCCGGGCTCTCCTCCTCGGCGTCGGTCTCTGCGACTCACACGACGTGAGCTCTTTCCGATCTTGACATTGCAACCCTCGCCCGCGCTCTGATCTGCAAGCAGCCGTCGAAAATCGAAAGAACTCCGTTGTGGCAGCGCAGTGACAAGAGGTGGCTCAAACTCTTCCTGCATTGCCATTGCCCGCGGCCGGCGATGGAGCTTGGCCACACACTCCATCGATCACTTTCAAATTTGCCTCTTCACTGACAAATCCACCACCTTCTCCACCACCACACCCACGCTCAAGATGAAGTCTTTCACCGTTGCCTTCGCCGCCATCGCCTCCACCGTCTCCGCCGCCAGCAGTAGCGGCTCGTATGCCGACTGCTCCTCGTCGGTACTCTCCGCGCTGCTGACGGACGCGAACATCGACCAGTGCGCGACGGACTCGGGCTACGTGTTCACGGCCGCCAGCATCCCGGACCAGGCCACGATCGACCTCATGTGCGCCTCGACGGCGTGCCAGAGCCTGCTGGCCGATGTGACGGCCATGGACCTGTCCGAGTGCGTCATCCCCGTGGGTGACAACATCCTGTTGCTCGCGGACCTAGTGGACTACGTGCCGGCGCACTGCCCCTCGTCCTCCTCGGGATCGGCCACGAGCAGCACCTCGACGGCCACGACGGCCCCAAGTACGACGACTTCGTCTGCGACTTCCAGCACCACTCCCACGGAGGCTCCGACGGCAACCACCGCGTCTTCGTCAACATCGACCACCACCACCACGAGCTCGACTGCGACCGCTTGCTAATCAGCGCAAGGGTGTATCAAGACCAGAACCGGAGCCCGATGCTCGCTCAGCCAGGAGGACTTGCCGCCGGCGAGATAACACTGCATGTCGTACCTTTTTGCTCCGTTCTCTCGAGGGTGCTACGAACTAACTAGCCAGCGAGCGGCTTGTTGGCCAGTAGCCTAAGACAAATACAGTGTGGTATTTTTCTTCCAACTTCTGCATCGTTTCAACTTTAATAGCTAGAAACATAGGTGTTCCCATGTAGTTGCTACAGCACTTGCATGTCATCGATTCATGGATCGTGTAGCAATAAAGTGTTTGTTCACTCTCAATACGTTGAGGATAAATGGCGGACGAATGGAAACTCATAATGTGAGCTTGCTATGCATATTATAGCGCACTAAAAAGCCTGAAATGCTCTTCGATTGCTATCAACACTACTGCATACATTTCATTACACGACCAGTTTGACTTGATTCCCCTTGATGCCGATGATTGTATGGATAGGTCGACTACAAAGTTGGACCAGGCTGACGCGCCCGAATCACTTGCGACCTCAAGCAAGGACCAGAATTCGCCCCCGATAGCGGTCTTCAACTACATGAACGGCACCCGTTGCTGTTGATTCAACAGTGTTGAAGCCCGCGGTCAAATCGACATGAACAAGGCTGCAAATCCGCGTATTCGGTGCGGCTGATTCGGATATTATCCAGATATATCATGGCGAATCCCACTTTCCGCCGCTGGACGTCAACGTGGGAGTCATCACGAATTGGGCTTGGGTTGCTTTCCCGGACGGCGCTCAGCTACTGTACATGTACATACCGAAGTACACGCACCAGATTGATACCGCGATTGCCTTTGTTGCCGCGTTGGTGTTGAGTGTACATGTGCGGAATGCAGCGTACTAGTAGTGTTGCGCTGTGATCTTCAGCCTCACAGCTGCATGTACAGTACATGTACACGTTGACGGAGCACACTAGACCATCATGTCCTCGGCGACTCTGCTCAGCGCTCCTCATTTTATTGAAGGTGTTACTCGCCCTGGGAACCAGTCCGCAAAGGCCAACACTGCAACACGAACGGCGCTTTCCCGAGCTGGTCCGGCGTTCTAGGGAGGTCGACGATGCCACTCCGACTTCTGTTCGAGAACACTCTTTGACGCGATCTTCAACCAGCCGGTGAGATGGAGCCCACAGATAACGTGGCCTCGAAAAGGCACAAGTACTTGCCGTCGACACCAGCGCCGAACCGATACAAAATCTGAAAGCAGGCTACTCCTGGTCTCCTTTGCCAGCTCGAAGCCCTGAAGACTAGTACGTCTGTCTCGGCGATGGTTCGCTGTCAGCTTGCGGTGCATAAAATCTCTCTGGGCTGACACTGCAATCGACAACTTTGTGCCCGAGCTTGGAAGCGTACTCTCCGCCAGCGTTGCCTTGCTGTTGCTTGCAGTGTTTCAGCTCCCTCTTTCACCTCGTCATAGCGCGTCGGGTCTCCCTCACGTCAAGTTGATTTCTTCCGGTATTTTCTCGCGCTAGCGCTGCACCAAATCCGCTCGCGGACCACTTCCTGGTCGTCACTTGCCATTTTCCCAGTTGTTGCAACAACTACAGGCCGTTCGCAGTTACAGCCGAAGATGAAGTTCTTGGTCGCGGCCGCAGTGGCTGCATCGCTACTCCAGGCCGTTTCAGCGGCGTCGTGTGCAGTCGCCACTTTGTCCAAGCTACTCACCGACCAGTACATTGACCAATGTGCCGCGGATTCCGGCTACTCCTTCATCTCTGGTGTCCAGCCCGACCCGGAAGAAGTCGCCGGCATGTGTGCTTCGGACGCATGCCACAGCCTCCTGGCCGACGTGGAAGCCATGAACTTGACCGAGTGCACGCTGCCCATTGGCGACAAGATCTACTTGTTGGCCGACTTGGTCGACTATGTGTCCGGTCAGTGTGAAGTGGACACACCTGCCCCAACGACCACCACGCCGGAGCCGACAACAGCGGCACCGACACCCGCTCCGACGACCGCCACGCCAGCACCTACCACAGCCCCCATCGCTTCATGCACTTCTGCCCAACTGAAATACCTGCTCACGAGCACGTACGAGAAGCAGTGCATTACGGACACCGGCTACGCATTCACGTCCCCTTACCCCCCCCACAGATGCCCAAGTGGCGGCCATGTGTGCGTCCGAATCGTGCGTCAATCTGTTTGGTTATGTCGCGTCGATGGTTATGACAGACTGCCGCATCCCAGTCGGCGGCAAGATTCTGCTCCTTGCCGACCTGGTTGACTACGTCTCAGCCCAATGCGATACTGACACGCTTGAACCAGCCACCGCAACGCCGGAACCGACAGACACGCCAGCAACCCCGGCGCCGACGGCCTCAATGCCCGTGACCTGTGCGACCACAGTGATCTCGTCCCTGCTCACTGACGCCTACATCGACCAGTGCGCCTCCGACTCCGGGTATTCGTTCACATCCGGCGTGCAGCCCGACGACACCGAGGCCTCGAGCATGTGTGCGTCGAGCGCGTGTGCCAATCTTTTGGCCGACGTGGAGGCCATGGGGCTGTCGGAGTGCATCCTGCCGATCGGAGACAAGATCTACCTGTTCCGAGACCTGGTGGACTACGTGTCGGATCAATGTAGTGCGTCAACGGACACCCCTTCGACGACTGTGCCGGCGACGGACTCTCCTACGTCTGGCTCCGAGTCTCCGAGTTCGACTGCCCCATCGACTGGTTCTTCGTCTACCTCAATATCTGGTACTGAGTCACCGAGCCCCGTGATCCCCGGGACCGAACAGCCAAGTATGGGCTTACCGACCACAGAGAGTCCGACAACTGGCATGCCGACAACAGATACCCCAGAGCCAACCTCGCCGAGCCATGATTCGTGCTGATGACTCTTGAAGGAATACTGCTTGCCCAAGAGTCTCTACTGAATGCTGCTGCATAACTTTTGCTCATCCGCTGCATTAACAGGGCCCCGCTGCGAACTGCCGTCGTAGACTGTGTTTCAATGCGAACAAGCCACCGCATTGGGAAGGATTTTTTTAGAGTCATCATGTTGAATTAATGCTGGCTGTGTTTGCTCTCCACTGGAAATCAAGGGATACTATATAGCACATTTTCAAATACTCGAGAGACGTTCTCCACGCTTACTGTCATAGTAGCCGCAGCATCGGCGTCAGCATGCCACTTTGAGCAATCACAATCCGCTCCCAAGAAGGCATCACTGAGATCACAATCGACCGTTTGTGAGATGTGGAAACACAACGTCCAGTGCTCGCTCGCTCGCAGCCAGCATGTTTTCTCCTCCGTCTTTCTTCTTGTTGGACCGTACAGGACAAACCGCCGTCCTAAAAGTATGCTGGCAATCAACGCTACTCCTCTCCCCCCTCCACCATGTTCGTCCGAGCTGCAGAAAACAGATAAGCAAGGATCAACTCACTGGAAATATGTGACGAAACACTCGGTTGGTAATGGTGATACTGGGTGTGGGTCTCGCAACCAATACACCCTGCCCCCCGGTCTATCCTTCGAGCTCGACTACCACGTCTGTGAAAGATGCTTATCGCATTTACCCCTCGATCGGAACTGCAGACCACATCGGGGGCTATTGCGGAATACAAATAATCCACAATCTGTTGGACGGAACGCCGTCATTTTTTCTGTTTTTTTATTGACTTTTCGCTTCAACCCATTTCCGCATTCTCGAGCCATGCGCCTGACCGACGTGGCTGCAGGCGGCGGCGCCTCCTTCGCCCCAGCACGCCAAGAAGCACCCCCAGTACAGCACTCCGCAGCCCATGAACCGTGTGTTCCCTCTGCTGCAGGCCTCGCCGCTGCGGTTCTCAGCGGCTTCGTGGGGGACTTCTACCGGGCGACGGAAGAAGGGACCAACATTCTGGCGGATCTGGAGTTCGCGCTACCGCAGATCGTGGTCGTGGGCCAGGAGAGCAGCGGCAAGTCCAGTGTCTTGGAGGCACTCGCCATGTTGCCGCTATTCCCCCGCGACAGCGTCATGTGCACCAAGCTGCCCATCCTCCTCAAACTGCGCCACGGCAATGTTGACGTTGAAGGCGACCCGGACCTCATGCCGCATTGCGGAAAGCCGCAAGCCAAGCAGCAGATTAAAATGAAGTTAGCGTACTCGGACGGGCGGAAACCCGTCGAGTCAGATAGGAACTTTACGCCCGACGAGGCAGCGCAGCTTATGCGCAAGTGGATGGAGGAAATTGTTGCCCAGGAGGGCGAGGAAGGAGTCGTGGACCACGTGCTGGAGATTGAAGTGCAATCACCCCATGTGCCCAATCTGAACGTGGTCGACTTGCCGGGTATCGTCGCGGGACGACGCGTCGGCGAGCCGGTTGACATGATGCAGCGTACTCGAGCGCTCGTGGAGAAATATCTCAAGATGCCGAACACACTGGTACTGGCGGTTGTACCGGCCTTTGAGAGAGTGCGCAACTCGCAGGCGTTCCAGTTGGTGCAGCAGTACAACCTCATGGACAGCACGATCGGCGTGCTCACGATGATGGATCGTGCAGTAGATGCAACGAATCCTGATGCCCCTTTAAGTGAAGTCATGAGTCGACTGGAGGGTACATCGCAAGACGTTGTGGACCTGAAACACGGATACGTGGCGGTCAAGAACCGCGATACACGTTTAGCACCAGCGTTGTCGTTGGATGAAGCCAAGGCTGAAGAAAATGCGTGGCTTGAAGAGAAAATGCCGGGGTACATCGATCGTGGTTTAGCATCCAGCTCCGTGCTGGCAAAGAAACTCGAGGAGATACTGGCGGACCATGCGCGCGCCACTTGGGTGCCTCAGGCTCTGGCCAAGATTGAAACTCAACGTAGAAACTGCTACAACACGTTGGCGAGCTTAGGACCTTCTGCAGAAGATATCGTGAGCGATTTTGTTGGCGTGTCTCCAACAACAGCTCGGAAGAGGATGCTTCAGCTGATAACCCCCATTTTACCTGGACTTTTGGAACGTGTTGACGAAGATATTCTACAGCTCGCAGCAATTATTCACGAGGATTGCTTGCAGTCTAGGGAAGAGCACGAACTGATTTTAGCTCCTTTTCATGCGAAGAAGCCGTTCTCGGCTCGAACACACTCTGGATCCCTTGTGGCAGCATCAATATTGATGCTAGACTCCCATGGCACGTACATCACCGATCACTTGGTCCAGATTCTGAAGAATGTAGTGCTTCACATTGTTCATCTCGTTCAGAAAACGATTGGATTGGAGCAGAAGGGTGGAAAGTTGCAGCGACTGGATCGTTTCGCCAACCTTCACTACTTTTTTGCTGGCGTGTTGTGGGAGCGGCTAAACGAACTGCTTATTAATGACGAAGACCTACTGGAGCACTTGGAAAAATCATTTTTGGAGTTTGACCCAGAGAACGCAAGTCTTCTACAACTACCAACACAGGTCAAGAAGATGCCGACCAAAGCAGCAGACGAGCTAAAGACCTTAGCCAATGCTTTGGAGTTGTACTTGGACTCGAAAGGATTCCACAGCACCTCGCTCGATGAAATCTACGTCCCATCTGTTCCTCCCGCAAATATATCCCTGGACAGGTACGCTTCGATTTACCAATAGCATACGTGGCGCCGTGTTGAGGAAATTCACATCTTTGCGTTTGTTTTTCGTCAGAGAAATGTCTCGCTTGATTGTTAGCGCACAGGTTCCAACGAACAAGCCACGCTCTTCAGGCTTCAGAGACGCTAACCAAACTCGTGGAGGTTTTAATTTTGGCAGCCACTTTACGGCCGAGGGGTTCAACTTTCCTGCGGCTACTCAACCTCTCACTGAAGAGTATCAAGAAATTGGCGAATTCGAGGCACGGGTTTTCTTCGCAGTGACTTCTCACGTAGTCGCGCCCCTGCTTCAATCGATCTGTGACGTGAGTGACCTTGCGCGCAAGATGCAGGAGTATGTGTCATGCCACCCGAAGGTGCAGGCGAACAAGGTCCACATCTTCTATGACAGTACGGCGGATACGCGGAAAGTGACGACGAACCTTGTGAAACGCCTCGACAAGATGGCTGCGAGGCTTAATTCGCCCAGCTTCCACTGATGGTTGCCCACAAGGCGAGGCGAATTTGTTTTTTTTTATACTGGAATGACGACCTGTATTTTGCTTGATATTAGAGTTACGACGTCGACCTCCACATGAAATCGGGAGAAATGATGGACTTCTCGAACACTCGCGCGACATCTTCTAAATTGCCAAGTAGGTGCAGCATCGGGGTGAGCAAATCTGACTCGGCCATTACGCTGATAATGCGGCCAAGCTCAGGGTCCCACTCAAAACGTGTCGAGCCGCACATGACGATACGTTGACCGAGCAGTTTCTCTGCTAGCCTATCGTATCCTTGACTCTTGTAGCACAGGTGTGGAAACACATTTCTAAGCGTTCGCTCCGTGACAGTGATGCTGGTTGTCGTGGTAGCAACAAGAGCGTCGCCTGCACGCCCAACCAACTCTTCAAGTTCAAGCTCGACGTCTTGAAACCATAGTGAGATGCATTTCCAACTCCGGATCATCGCCTCCGAGCCTCTTCCAGCGTTAAACGCAGCGTCAGGGGCCATCATCGTCCGCAGGAAGTTCACTTGAGCAGAGGTCCGAGTCGAGTTGGTTGGGTTGGATGCTTGTGCTATCCATTGGAGGCCGTGCCGAAAGAGACGGAAGTAGTCTGACACCACAGTCCACACATTTTCTGTTGCCGGGAGAGCGATGGAAATAGTTTGTCGCAGTTGCTCGAGCGTCTCGATCCCCTCATTTAGCTGCCGAATCTCCTCCCCGAGACATTCCGTGCGGGCGTCCTGCTCCTTCCTGTACCTGATCTGCCACTCCCGGCAAAGTTCGTGCTGGAATTTTTTCTGCGAGGCAGCCAAATCCAGCATGACCGCGTCTTGCTTATCACTCTTCACCGACTCTGTATCTGTCATTGGCGCCGAACTGGCGCCAGGAGACCTCGGCGACGGAGCCTTGGAGGGGTACAAACAAATGGACGGTTCCCTCTTTCTCTTCCTGCCCATGAGCGATAGCAGTCCGTCTATCGCTACCGCGTCCCTTTCAGAAGCAGCCGAGATAATACCAGGTGACCGCGTTCTCGTTACTGGAGGCGCCGGTGAATAACACGTTAAATTTCGAGGGCGTAAATGCGATTGCCTCGAACCTTTGCCATTAGTGAGGAAGTTGTTGTTCGTCATGTTGCGCTCCTCCACACCGCCAAGGGCGGTCCTAGGTAGTACTCCTTGGTTCGACAGCCGCAGAATCGACGAGTTCATTCCTACTGCTGCGAACTCGAACGTTGATGACGCCTGTTGTCGGGATTGCGAGTTCAGAAATGCTGCTCGATGCGTGAAGAGCCTGCCAAAAGGATAGACACAAACTAGTGGAGCATCTGCCAGCAAGCAATTGGCGCTTTCGTGTACCGGTAGTCTCTACGTGATCAACGAGCGTTCAGTACTAAAGTAACAGCTGGACTTCTAAGCCCATCTGAAGACAAACAGATCACTTACAAGATGCCGACTGTGCTGGCTCCGGCGTGTTACTTGGCCCAAGTATACTGCTGTCCCGAAAAAAAATGGTCCCCAAAGGGCTCTTGAACCATTCTGCTCGAGCCACTCAGTCGTGCTGGTGGGAACCTTGCCTTATCTGGCACTAACAGTCCCCCTTCGTCCTTCAGTCAGACAGCACACCCTTCAACCAAAGACTGTGCTATAATAAGAAGTTGTTCAGCATTCTTATAAACTCGAGAGTTACCGGGCATCCTTGGGGATTGGGGATAATATGTTACTTCGTAGTACTTTGGTAGAGGTGAACAGTACACTACGCCGGTACATGTACTAACGTTCCGGATATCCATGCTTATTTTCACGGATTGGCTACCATAGCATTGGGCATCGTCTTCCCTCTGTCGTGTCCATTCTGGGTGGCGGATTTGGCGTTGCTACTTGTATAAGATTTCATCTGGGTAGAACAACCGACACATTTTTTCCACTTCGGCATTTTATTTATGTAAAGTAACTTGAGGAGCAGAACGGAATGGCACCTCAGTGACAGTGTATTAATAAAATAGCTGGGAGGGGGATCTGCCGTTCCTATACATTTCCAGTGGATTTGAATCACCGGTTGTAAGTGTAAGTCAACACGCTTACCTACACGGGAAGTGTAGCATGCCCACTTAAAGTGCATAATGAAGTCTACTACTGCATACAGGTATTAGGATTGTACTCTCGATGAAGTGTGCCCATGAGTGTACTTGCAGTGGGTTTACAATAGGTCAGTCTGTCTGCGATTTATATTAAGCAAACCGCTACCATGCGTGGGGTGCTTGGGGAGAATCAGTTTGAGATGAGCCAAAGTAGAACTGTCTAAGTTTACCAACGCGAAGCTAGATTTTGCTGTACGCTAACGAACAGTATGCAAACAGTGTTAGCAGCTTTGTTTGTTGTGTTTTGTGCGAACGCTGATTGCGAGTGTTCTCATGCGAGGAAACAGTCGCGCTTGTTGCCTAAACTATGCTTGTTGCCGATCCGTCTTGTTGGTAATGTACTCCGCAGACGTGTTTGTGAATCTTACTACACGCCAGCTAACAGTAAGTGGTGTTTGCAAACGTGTTAGTCTGTGTGTGTTTCGTACATACTAAACACAGCTACGATGTAGTTATTACTACTGGTGGTGCGATGGGGAGAATTGATAGGCAGCTTGACCATTGGAAAATGAACAGAGCTGAAGTGAGATGACTGATGGCGGTGCACGAGTCCTTGTCAGCCTGCCATTGCGAGCCGAGGGCAAACTCTATAATGCACCAATGAGAATCGCCTAACTCCACATACATGTTGGCCAGATGAGCTATACACGAACAAACAGTCTGCAAACAGTAGTGTAAGCAGTACAGTGTACTAGTATGTGCGAACACTAAAATACCTGTTGGGTATCCGTTACACGTAGGATTCCTGAGGAAGTAGACTTATCATTATAAATCAATGTGCAGATACATAGCAGCACGAGAAGTCCTTCCTTCTTTGTTGGCTGTCCGTTTGGCGGCAACCTTCCTGTTACATATATCTGTCTGTCTAAGGATACGCCCACACGTCTGGTTCTACATGCAGAGCCTACCGAGTGATTTTTTTTAGATTTTTTAGATAACTTCAGATGAATTTTCCGGTTAACTTTCTCGCTCGAGTCTCTTGTGCGAATTTCGATTTATTAATAGCGTCGCCATGTGCCTACCTCGAGGTGGGAGGGTTGCGTGGTGGTAGCCGGCTACCGGTACAGACAACGACGGATACATCCGACCGACACTAACCTCCGACAAAACGAGTTGTACCTAGAGTGGGAATCGATCTAGCCAATCAGATTCTATTATAATACTTGGTTCTTCGAAACCATATGCTTTTGCGTATTTTCTATGACTTTACGGGTATTTTATGCGATGCTGGCGTGTGGTTTATGCAGAATCCATGTAAACGTTAGACAGAGAAGCAGTCCTTTTACAATGAGTTTTAGTATGGGGGAGGTCAGTCAGTGGTGTCGGATTTATCCGTCGTTGTCTGTAGCCCTTTCGGACTCTGCATGTTACTATTTATAGGACGCCCTTCACGGAACAATGGGTTAAAACATCGATCATAACAAAAAACAGCGCGTTGGCAAATCTTGCCGTAATTCAGTGAGAAGAGACACATGGATTCAATGCGACAGTAGTAAAAACTAAAATCGATATTTTAGGAGCGACTTGGAAATTGTACTAAATTACTTTTTACGACCGTAAAAAGTAAATTTATCCTCGTACCAGTACCTGTATTGTGCTTTGCAATGCGTTTGTCCTTTTCACTTCTCGTTTTGGTCGAAGTGTAACATCTGGAGCTCGATATAGATGTAGATGGTGGAAAAGATAGGACAATTCGACTTGATTATAGTTCGCAAGGTTGGAGTTAGATATCGAAGGCCCTCGAATTGCCGTTTGAAACCGGCAATCCGGGCCGATTTATACTACATCCATCTTTCCGTCTGTCCGGCTACTAATGCACCATTTTCATACTCATTATAAAGCATTGCGGCGCCAGTTTTCGGACACAGGAATTGGGGGATGCAGCTCATGTTCAAACTAGCTCAGTTTTCAATAACCTTGTTCGCGCACAAGTGCAGCATGTATTCTCAAGACGCGAGCCATCTTTCTATGGTATTTGTACGCAGTGTGTTAGTGATATATTTGGCCCGAATATGCGGACCCTGCGGCGTTGGTACAACTTGTTTTTAACTAATGGTGTAGTGGAAGACAGACAGGGAACGAACCGCTCGTCATGATGGCCGTGCAATGTAGTAGCTCGTGTTCTCAAGTACGTAAAAGGCCATCCTACATTTTACTTAGAGGATCAACAGGCGACATCTTGATTTTAGTAAAGTAACACAACACTGGCTGGGCGAACTTACTCGAGGCGGAGCAACTTTTCTCACAGGTGTGAAGCAGCGCGCCACGATGCAGGAACAGCTAGTACACACACAGACGAAACTAAAGAGCCATTGCACAGCGCAAACAGAGCAATATTAGAGCGTTAGCAGCCGGCTACATCTTGGCGTCCTTCAAGGGGCTCACCGCCACAGAAGTGATCGTTTTAGCAGGTAAGGAGAAGCCAATACATGTATAAGGCACGTTTTAACTCCTTTCGCATGTTTATGGCCTCGATTTGTTTGCTGGTCGAGGTCATTCATTACATGGAGCAACAAAAATCTGCAAAGCACAATATTTTGAATATTTTTATACAGCAAATGACTTTTTTTACCACTATCTCACTGAATTCGAACTTTAGGGTAATGTGTCTCCTGTGTCGCGACAGCGGACGGACACTGTGAAGTCTTCCAGTGTTCATTTCCCCACGCGTATTCCTACGTGTACGTAGGGTATCGGTATCCATGTAAGCTTACTTCGTATGTAGCACGGTTGAGGACACAAACGATAAACAGCTTGATGCACTGTCTCACGCGTGAATTTTGCATCTTTGCTCAGATGACTTGACCTGTTTCCACTGTGATTGTAGGGTACAGTACACTGGCTGCCAGCGACAGGCAACAGGAGACTATCAAGTAGACCCAATCGCATCGATCGGGTGCGATCGACTCCGATTGGATTTCAACCGACAGTGAGTCGGATTATCGATGCATGTATGCTGATTCGTTTCTTGAGCTTTTGTACAAATGCTACCACTCAACGCTTATCCCCTTCAGTTTTTATTCATGTCCATATTTTGAATTTATATTTTCAACTGTAAAATGTCGCTTCAAATCATGAGAGTGAAAAAGATCCACTTTGTCATAAAGAATTCACTTCCACACAAAAATATGAGGTCAGTTGAGCTTATTTTCTTGGTTTCAGTTTTACATATATTATCGTGGTGAGCACTGGAAAATGTGCACGGCGTTCAACCCGGCTGATCCTTCATATTATTGTTCGACCAATCACGCTACCGTAGGCCTATTATTGGCAAGTCCCAAGAGAGATTTATGAAAGATCCGGAGCGGAGTGATATTATGCCTACATTTTGTCAAAACGCTCGATAAAGTAAGTTACATTGTTCTGATAACTCGATTTTATTGAGACAAACTCTTCTTTACATTTTTACTCTGTTTTGAAGTCTTGTTTACAGCCTGGTAAACCAGAGATGGAGGGCTAGGAGTGCAAAACTGACAGCATTGGGTGCGTTTCAACTTGACGGACAACAAGCATGCAAAGAACAGTATATATACTCTATTGGATATTTATTTTTCGAAATCCTTGATGGAGTGCTCACTCCTTTAACGATAACAAGCTGCGAAACCGCCTGAAACCAGTTCGTGTCAAAAAGCTACCATTTGTTTATTCGAAGGGAGGAGATAAGTGTAACAGGGTACCGGTTGGCGGTGAACCAACCATCGGACCTTTATATAGCTTTTACTATATTTGACTTAGAGTTTGTATGGATCAAGCTTGGCTCACCTATAAATATATGCAGTCTGTAACATACTGTCTAAGTCGTAGTCGGTTCCTTTAGGCCTGGAACCGTGAACTAGTTGCTCACCGAGAACTTCCGCTCTCTAGCACTTCCGCTGTGCAAAATGCTGTGTGACTGATCTGCGACGATCTGCCACCAGCATACCCGCAGACATCTCCACGCGATGGCAAGTGTGTACATGTACGTGTGCACGTACTCGAGTCAGTACCCCGTCACACTTGGTAGCACTTGTAGTCAATATGCGGGTAGATGGAACTACGTGAATTCTCTGTGGTCTCAGCCGAGCCACTATGGAACGAAGTGTGTTTCTTCTAAGTGAGTATCGTCAATTGAACGACTCGTAGTTCGAGTCCATTCGAAAGATGGGAGACATCCTTGGAAGGGATGTCCGCCGAGTCTAGTCGTTGGCGACGCCAGCCAAGCAAGTCGACCGCGTGAATGCGTTTCACACGACGTGCTCCTGGATTTTCTGTAACGCGCCGCCGTCATGACTCTGGTCTAAAATTTGAGCATGGATACTATTGGATGAAATGGAGAATGTGACTCGGCTCGGCTGTACCCGTGGGACACGGGTGATGTATGGAGTGCGACTGATTTATGGAAAGATCTTACGCCTAACCACAGATGGGCCCAATCGGCTGGAAGTGCGTATCCTGGGTGTGCACAAATTCACGATTGCAAACCCGCACTATGTCCAACCCTGGACTTCCCTTACGGCGAGTGCCTACATTCTGGCGGAAAGTGCAGTTGAGAACGTATCTCAGACTGTATCTCATCTTGCTGTGGCTCAGAGCGACTACTAAAGATACTGCACCAAGATCATTCACTACCAACACCCAAGTCGTGCGCTGGAAGCCCCAAGAGTTTGGGTGTCAAGTACATCCTGTATCCTGAATCCTGTATCCAAAATCCTGACTCCAGAATACCAGAACCTTGACGGTTGACCACTGACTACTGACTTCGAAGACAGTAGTACGTCATCAAGTGAAATGCAATTGAACTACCACCAAATAATCCAGCAGAACTGTCGAGTCGACACTTTTGAAGCTACGAAGACAATGTACCCAGACCATACTGAAGCGAAGACAATTTGACCCAAGCCATAGTGAAATCAAGATAAATCACCCAGAGCCGAGATCTAGAAAGAATTGATAGTTTAAGGCCTACAGTCAACAGCAGAGTTTGCTTTACCCCGTACTGCGCAAGTGAAATTGGCCAAGCCTGCCGACAGAAATCTGGGGACCCAAGACTTCGACTGCGATACCGCAAAACTCTTATCGAAAGGCACCCCTTGCAGCACCAGGGATGCCGAATGCATGGGAAGAGGCATCTGCAAATAAATAACAGCTGCATCACTCGGAATTTATTTATCAAAGATATTTTCCTGAATAGATTACGGTCACCTCGCTGGTTCAGTTGGTGAAAGCTGCTGTCGTTGATGCGACAGACTGGGAGCCCGTTGCCTTGGGCAACTTGTTTGGCGATGTCATCACGGGCTTCAAACCACTTGTGCAGTTGCCGCTTCTTCCGCTTTCGGGCTTCCGCTTGGAGAGAGGGATAGAAGCGTGTTACTGCTGCTGACATGCCGTTCTGCTCGACGAAGCTATTAATAATATACTTGCGCTGGTAGCTGATAGCAGTGCGAAGGCACTGGCTTGGCGAAGCCTCGAAGCCTTTCACGCGTGGGCGGCTTCCTCGGGGCATTCTTGCAGGCTGAGTTATGGCGAAGTGCAGTGCTGATGAATGGCTAGCTCGCTGCGTAACCTATCGACTGGTGGTAATTTATCTCCGGGGTGTCTTTCGATATGTCATGATAAATGATCAAAATGGAGTAATTTGATAGGTTGATATTTTTTAACCGTCGCCTGCAAGGGGTGCCTTTCGATAAGAGTTTTGCGATACAACAAAGGGCGCTGCGACCATTAAGGACGGGTTGTCTGTGACATCTCCACCTCATAACATCAAGTCCAGTTAGATGGTGACCAGAGACGCTCCAGCATCCTGGGTTGACCCACCTATTTCATATTTTAATTGGGTCGCTAGCGTGATGGTGTTTGCCCATTTCATATTCCCCTGGTATTCTGGGTGACTGATTAGCAGTTGTCCCCCGAATTGATAGTTTAACTACTGTGTGTATCGACTGACTCCGGTAATTGATAGTTTCTCTCTTAATTGAGAGTGGTGCGCGTTTTATACGAGTGCTCAGACTGACTAGGTGTCTGAATTGTAAGACTCGAGTGGGCCTAGCGAGTGACCCACCGTCCAAGGGTCGATAAGAATAAGTGACGGCTATCTGTATTATATATAACTCTGTATTTGTTAGTTATTCGTATTTGGGGTGCACCATGGGTAAAGGTGCACCCTGGATTACTGATACTCTGGATGTGAAATCCAGACTACACTCTTCCTTTCTATCGTTGAGGGTGCATCCAGACGTGGACGTACGCTCGGCACAACTTCAAGACCACAAGCTCGGTGAAGTGCCGTTACGTCAAAGACAAACGAGTCGTTAGGGATTCCGCAAGGTACCCACGCCACCAAGAACAGTCTTCCCCCTTCAATCCTGGAGGAGGAATTCCTGGACCGCGCAATACGAACCTCCCTGGGCGGTAAATGTTTCATTGACCTCACCACAGCTGGTGTGTGTACCCGGATTTGATTATCGAGGATTTCATCGATCCCAAATGTTGAAGAGCTGCTGAATGCCCGTCAACTTCTGGATTCATTCACCAAGCCGGGAGGACGAGGGGCGAAGAAGGCTGGACGCGGAGGTGGCGGACGTAGTGAGGCGTCACATCAGTTGCGTCGTGTGTAAGGGTTGCCAGCACAAGGATCTGGACGCCATCTCCAGAGAAGCTCGGGCTGCGCGGAAGACTGCTTGCGAGAGCGAGGCAGCGCGAGGTGGAAATGCTATGGTGTCTCCAGCGTTCGCGACGGGAGACTACTTCAAGTGGCGCTCTTCTCGGAATGTCAGGATGATGCCTGAATCTCAGAAGTGAATCCTGTCCACTGGGGTGCTGGCACTGCCCAAGACCTCACTGCGATCCAAATTCCGCCAACGATGCTGACACCACGTGAATGTGCCGTCGTTCTGCAGACACTACTATTTGAAGCCGGTTTTGAGCTCTCCAACTTGATTCTTGTATGGTCCAAGACGCATGTGTCCAGGATTCCGGATGACATGGTATGCAGTGTGACGAGTGAAATCAAGGCGTGCATTGCTGCTGAACTCATGGACTGGAGGTAAGTCATCGCTGGAGTGCGCTTAGAGGTGATTCCCTTTCTCGAGGAGAAACCTGCACCCAGGATTCAAGAGCAATCGCCAAGACTGGAGTATCACACTCAAGATGCACAAAGGCAATCTATTGATGACCGACTACGACACGGATGTGCTTGGACGAGAGTTTGTCTTGAGATTTAGAGCAACCGGACTCAGGGTAACCAGAAATCCTGGGGGGGGGGGGGGGGGGGGACAAGCGACGGCGAACCTAGGTTGAAGCGCTGTCAGCATCAACCACCGCGTCCACTGGTGCCTTCGACTCCGTTCGCAATATCCACCCCGTTACTCTCTTCACTGCCAGCGTACCAGTCTTTGACGAATCAATCGCGTCAGGATTCAAGTGTCCAGGATGTTGTAACCCAGGGCGCCGAGGCCATGAACACAGATTCTGCCACGTCATTAGCACTTCAAGGTCTTCGGATGAAAGCGTAACGTTAGGGGCGCATACTTCACGAGGAAATTCGTCGTCTTCATCGATGATGTCGACCGATCGGAGTACTTCGTCACACATACCGTACACTGTAGGTGCTGCTTTAGCACTTGTAGCCCAAGGTGGAGGCGGTGTTGCCGCTGCTGATGCTTCGATGGGTTTCAACGTAACCAGAACAGTGCTTCCACCACGCTCTGCACTTGTTAACCAGGATGACATCGTGGTGGCTGAGCCGGAGCAAGCTATCCAGGATACCATCAGCGACTTCCAGGGGCGCTGCAGTGAATCCTGATACAGAAGACTCTGACAGTGATTAGCGAAGCAGACATCGGAGCTCTAGGGTTGACACTCGTCGAAATCCGAGATACCAGTCGTTCCTCCAGGAAATCATCTCGGCATCCTGGATCAGCGTCGTCCGCCAGCTCTGGGCCAGCCCAAATTGAGTTGAACGTCATGCGACATCAGCAAGAGTGGCAGGCCCAAATGGAGAACGAGAAGAGAAAATGTCTCGCCAGAGAACACTTGGAAGCCATGAAGCGAGAGTGACGCAGAGACCAACGCAATGTGGATGCACGCCACCATGTCCAAGAACTCACGGACCGACTTGTACGTGCTGAGACCGCTCGTCCCGATGCAGAAAGCTGCAAGCAGGATCTGGGAGTGCGCCAGATCCAGGATGAACGACGAGCTCAGGATTCAGCTCAGTATGGTAGTTCTTCGAGGGTGGATTGGAGACATCTTTATGCCGTTGAGGAAGGGGGACGTATTTAAGTGGAGGGCGATATTGACGAGACGGAGGAGTGTATGAAAATGCTCGACCCATGGAGCTACCAACAACGCTAGCAGAGGTTGAGGCCATCAAAAACACGCGGTTTGAGCCTGGTGCGCAGAGCGAGGAGCCAGTAGACTTGTTTCAGCATGCGGACGGCACTACCACAATGGGTCTGTTACCTCAGTTCAAGTACCTATTCGAGCACTCGACTTCAGCGAGTTTCTTCGCGAACATTCCTGTCTCGTTCTGGCAGCAAGTGATGAAAGAAAAAAGAAGAAGCTATGCATGTGTATACGGCATTGCACTTGCGTAACCATTTACATTGGATAAGACCATGACATTTCTCGGTGTGTTATTCTACATGAAGCTAGTGAATACAGGCGAGTACAGCGACCACTGGGGACAGCAGGTGGAATATAACTTTTGGAGGAAATCCAGTTAGTCTTGATACAGCGATGCCTCTTCGTCCGTTCAAGCAGCTTTGACAAGCGTTTTGGGTTTAGTGCATTGAAGTGAACAACGGCAATCGTGACCAGTCAGCTAGAATCAGACTTCTGCTCAATATCCTCAAGGCAACAGGTTCTAAGTACGTGGCTGTCGGACGAAATGTAGCTCTAGACGAAGCCAACATCGCGTGCAGGTTGAAATACGGCAAGCCACAGATTGTGTACAATCCTATGAAGCCTACAGAAGTGTCATTTTCGCATCTACATGTTCTGCTGTTCTACCACGTGGATTCCGCTAAACTTTCGGCTACACTGTCAGTGCGATGTGACGGAAGGGCTAGCAGGTGTGACGGCACAAGCAGAAGCTCAAGCCCTGAGTGATAAAATAGCAGTATCTTCATCAATCCGCCAGTGTGTGCTGCAAATAGTTCGACCGTTGTATGGAACCGGCCGCATTGCCAATTCCAACTACTACAACACATCTGTGCAGCTACTAGATGCTATGCGTGTATGGACGGGGGGCCGTGAGAAAGTCTAGTGCACATTTTCCGAGGTACGCCGTGGTGGAGAAGATAGATTGCACTCGTGGAACCTCCGGACAAGGGGCTTCTGCTGATTGCAATACGGTGGTGGCCTCATGATATGATAGTTTCATTATCACCGTGACTTCTAATGCCGATGCATCGACGCTGACTACCTTGACTCGCCAAGTCCGCTCCGAGAAGTGAACGTTCAGCGCCCCAACATGCATTAAGAAGCACAACAAAACATGCAGTGTTGATCGACTCGACCAGGTTCGAGGGAGATTCTCTTTGGTGGATGGCCATCCTTTCAACAAGTGGTATAAAAACCTGGGTCTCGCGCTTGTGGATGTCGCGCGCTCAAATGCGTATTTCACGCACAAATTATTGCTCGGGCTCACTAATGATCGCGACTCCCACCGCGACTTTATTGTCCAGCTCAGCTCTGATTTGCTGTCTGGAAAATGAAAAGAGGAGCCTAACGAACGGCGGATGTTTTACGCAATGGACACATGAAGCGGTTGGCCGGACCCCGGGTTCCCGCAACAGAAACCGAAAAAGGCGGGAATTATTTATTTAATTTTGGACCTGCGGTCGCGGCGACCGAGTGCAAAACTACATCGTTTAGGAAACCAATAGCGCATTGGGGCCGTGTCGAGTAGCAAGTCGGCCGTGGACCCCGCGTCGAGCAGCAAGTCGCCCGTCGCCCGCTCAGAGCAGCAAGTCGGCCGTGGACCCCGTGTGGAGCAGCAAGTCGCCCTCTCAGAGCAGCAAGTCGCCCGTGGGCCCCGTGTGGAGAAGCAAGACGCCCTTGTTTCAAGAGCATCAAGCGAATATGACGCAACGGCGCGGAGGAGGGTCGCGGTCAACAATCCCGCAACGTAAACGGAAGAAGGGTTCTGACCGACAAGCTGCCGCATACCTTCGAGCAGTAGAGCTCCTGGGTGCTGACACCGTGAAGCAGATAAGACAGGATTGGGAATCTTGGGACATGGCAGGGAGTGGCAACAATCTGAAGGCGTGGTGCTGCAGTTGATACAACAGGGACTATCCGAGCGCGTGACCCGATCCATTATTCCAGTCGGTGGGAGCCGTATTTCGAGGCTGAGAAAGGTCCTTAAGGATGGAATTGACACCTTACACACAAGAAGATTGCCAGTCAAGCCATGGCACGCATTTAGTGAGCTGGACCTGGATGCTTTTAAGACTCACTGCGCTACTTGGATACTCGAGGATGGTTTTCCCTGCGCCCACCGCCGCCCACGTCAGTATTTCACAGAGCCGAAACTGACGTGGGTTGTCGTGCATTCTCGGTATGTGGATGATATGTTGCGCGCCCATCCCGACGCCAGAACGCTAAGCTATTCACGCTTCACTCAGTATGTGCACTTTTACTACCCTGGCGTCCGCTTAACACGAACTGCAGAAGATGTGTGTGATTGTTGTGTTCGACTGGATATCTTACTTCAACAGTCCGATATCACCGAAGATGAAAAGCAGACAATCCTCTTAGAGAAGCGCACACACCTCGACGAAGCAATCGCCCAGCGTCGATTTGTGTCGACGTTTATCAAAGACTACTCTGCTTTGCACGCACCAGAACAACTTCTTCCGCCTGTAGTCATTCCAGACACGTTTGACGACAACGACAACGCTGAGGAAGCCGAGCATGATCGCGGCTCTGAGTGCGACGAGCGATTGAATGAAGACAGCGCAAAGCAGTATTGTCGCGTCCAAATTCAAGCTGAGGATTACGGTGGAGGAATTTCGATGCCGCATTATGGCCATTCCCGTCCTTCAGCTGACTACTTCAACAGCAACTTGATTATCCAAAACTTTGTCGTTGCAGATATTTCAAACAAGCAGAACAACGTGTTCTTTTATGACGAGCGCGCGCAAGACAAGAATGCAGATGCACTCTGCAGCCTCCGTCTCCTCTATCATCTTTCGACTCTACAGAAAAATGCTCGCAATGGAATACCAGGTGCGGAGATAAGCTTCAGTCTGCTTGACAACTGTGTTGGACAGAACAAATCCAAAGTAGTGATGATGTTTTTCGCTATGCTGTCAGTGGTGTTTCCGTACAAGAAGGTGGTTCTATGCTTTTTGCTTCCCGGGCATTCACACAATATCGCGGACCGTGTCATCGCTTGGTGTCGTAATGCCATGCGTGGCCTCAACATTTACTCACCTATTGCACTGGTGGAGAAAGTGAACACAGTGAAGAGTGTCAACAGTATTTTTCTCGACCACAATGACCCACAGCGTCCATTTTTCATCGAGTGGAGTGCACTTCTCTCAAAATACTTTACTCCGCCTCCTGCTGGCTACACATCCAACTACCTATTCGAAATTGACCAAGGTGTCTGCACGGCGCGCAAAACGGTAAGTACGCCAGATGACCAATCGATCATATTCTCGATGATACCGCACAGCAACATCGAGGCTGTCCGCAAGGCAGTGTTGGCTGAGCTTTTTGGAGCAAACATCAAAAGTGTTTGGGAAGCATCCGTTCGCGGCGTCCAGCTCCCTCGCCATCCAACCAAAGAACTATCCGCAAAGAAAATCAAGCCATTGTCAGCCAAGTATTTCTCAATACCACAAGAGCACCTCGGCTACTATCCTGCCGTGCCTGAAGCGATCCTAAACGCCCCAGAGATCAATACCGAGCACACCGAAACAGGAGACCCCAACACTGGTGCCACCGCGGGAAAACGCAAGCCTGGTCGACCTCACAAGAAGAAAGTGAAGCTGCGAGCTAAACAGCCTTCCATTCTGCAGTTCTTCAGCTCTGCTGCGAAGTAGAAAGATAAAGAAGTTTGACCTTTTTTTAAGGGAAAAAAATACCATTGCATTTTACCAAATACCGGTTGTTTTGCCAGAACCGGGGTCCTTGTGGGACCCCGGGTGCCCGCCAAACGCTTCACATCAACAGTGGTGGACGAGCAGATGTCGCCGTCCAGTGTGATGTGGGTTGCTGGTAGGCGTGACGTCGGTGGAGTCCTTGGTAGCCCCCAGAAGCGGTGCTCTGCGATTGCCTCAAAGTAGCTATACCTAGATTCGAATTGGAAGCGACGGCAATGTGTAGTGTGCAGATGGGAGGACAGATACGCAACAGAGGTTAACGACTTCTGCGTTATCCACAGGATTTGCCTCTGTCAGCACGTGTTCGTGGCTAACGAGCCGTTCATGTGTCCCAAACAAACATGGACGTGCTGGGAGAAGTACCATTACTTTTATCTTCCACGCTAGCTGTTCTCAGCCAAGAGCAATGTACGCACAAGTTTGTAATTGTACAAGATGAAACGTGAGAGCATGAAGCAGCGCAACTTAACCCCAGGACAAGAAGTACCAGCTGGAGGTCACCGAAGTGATGTACGCTCAATCGACCTATAGCTACCAAAACCTTGGTCCAAGTGCGCATATATCTTGAAGTAAGTATGGTAATAGTTTACATCATTTTTGGTTGGAGACAAAGGTTCACATATCGTGGTGAAGTGTGTATTTATATTGATTTTACTATCGAAATTACAATAAAACTGGTACGAGCGATAGAAGTACGCGCGCTGCGGCTCAACGTTCCAGCTGCAGGCGATATGTGACTCGGCGAATAGCTCAAGGAAGGACAGAATTGAGCGAAGCAAGGCTCGCGGTGTCGTGAGAAAATGCGAGCTGTGCACACGAAGAGGCGCACATGAATCATCTCACTAAGCTTGCGTTTCATGTATCCCATCGTGACAGGCTTGAACAAAACAAAAAAGTTCTAAAACACGATTGTAGCTTGTTGATACGGAGGGGTCCGCAAGAAGCAAATGCCGGTGATATCCTTGCAGTAGAACTCAGCTCTTTCATGAACATGGCGACCATGGGAGCTCCTTGTAATCATCTCCATGTCAAGTCTGTAGACATCTGCGTGCACCTCGATGCCAATCGCCTTCGATATCTTGGTTGTGAGCACGACTTAAGCGACGACATTCCAAAGACCCGCACCAATGTCATAGAAAACATCACTTGCATCGACGTCACCAAGCTCTCGCATTACTATAGTAGTGTTGTGACCCAGATGACAACACCTTTCGTGTGAACTGTCGCCAGCATGAGCGACCACCTCACACGAGACGCTAGGAAAAATTGATGCCACCGCACAGGATGGAGACAATACTTGCCTGGTTTGAGCCAGCGATTGTAGTGTACATGGAACTGCAGCAGCAGCCACACTCGTGGTGGTGGTGTTAGTCGGCCGTCTATTTGATGTTAAAGTTTGTTTTCTATAGACGCCTTTAGGCAGTTCTAAAAGATCTGCCTGTCTTCCTCGAAGATTTTTTCACTTCGGTCTTTCCTTCGATCTTGCATGTGGTGGGTGTTCCATATCCGTTACAGCGGATCCTCTCTGAGGTCTTGTTCGGTCGATATGGGTCTTCACGCCAAGGCGAGTATTTCTTGCTCTTGCATGGTGAGGTGTTGTGGTGGATTCTGGATCAAGCCAGCTTCCGCCGCCAGACGTGAACTTCAAGACTTGACCAATAGACAGTGTGCGACTTGATGCAACCAGGTCAATCACAGAAGGAGCTACGCCTGATCCTGGTGCATCAAGGTCAGCGTGCTTCCTTGGCGATGGCAGAGCCAGACATCTGGCTCTGACCAAACTTTCATGGATCTTGTAGAACAGGCCGCCAGTGATCCAAGTGGAATCGCGGGTTGCCTTACATGTTCCCTTTCATGCTGCCATCAGCATGAAGGCTTCATACTTTCATTGAGAAGGATGGATGGTGACGACTGTCCAAATCTCTCACTCTTCAATTTGCTAGTTACACCACAAGCTACCAATACACTAGGCTACAAGTTCCAGCAGGATCGCCACCTGCCTCGCCCCGTGTTTTGAGTTGCTTCAACCTCCGGAAAACAGCACAGGTGTCCGTATCCGCTAGGAAGGGTTAACCCTCTCGGGCACAGCTGCGGTCCCACCGTCGGTATCGGGTCTTCACGTGTAGAGTAACCAGCTCTTAACTCCGTGTGGCTCCGTTTCCGCTATATTTGGGCTTTGCTGAGGTCCTGAGGTCCTTCTGCTGTCAATAAGCGGGCCGTCATGTCAAGAGGTTCGTATATGGACTGCTGTGTTGCACTCTGGGGAGGGGAAATCGTGAGCATAGAGGGGTCCCATCTCCTCTGTGCTTGGTGCTTGAACGAGAACGCGAGGGGCTCACCAGGCCCGAGGCGTCTTGGTGTGTGAGATCTTGAACACGTGGGGGGTCACCGGGCCCTCCGTGCTTTGGTGTTTGGGTTGCGTAAGCGCGATGGTTCACCATGTCATCGCGCCGTGGTGCGTGCTTGTCTGGAGCGCTCCGAGGGTTACCAGGTCCTCGGTGCGCCTTGGCGATTTAATTTTTCTTCTTGGGCACTACGGGGCCGCCAGGTCCGTTGCGTCTTGGTGTGGGTCTTGGACACACGTGGAGGTCACCAGGTCCCACATGCTGCGGCGATGTTGATATCAGTCTTGGTGGCAGACACCAGGCACGGCGCCGCGTCCGTGCCCGGCGTACAGGAACACCCCATCTCCCATTCCCGGCCCCACGTTGGGGGGACTTCGTCCGAAAAGCGAGATCTTCCGAAGAGGCGCTGGAGGTATTCTTGAAACCACTTGTGCCGGAGGGCGCAAAAAGCGAAGTGCAGCAGCCACACTCGTGCAGGACTCTTCGTTATCTGCACTGTATGATTGGGCGTCATAATCATCAACAGTCGGTGTAGGTGGCGGGGGTGGGCTTGGCGTCGCGTTTAAAAATGCTGCATGTGAACCGCTTGCAAGCGAGCATGTACTGCAACCCCTGCGTAGTGATCCACAGGCCTATAATACGCTCTCAACAGGAATATGAAGCGCACTACACATGCGACAGGATTGTAATGACACGTTCAGCAAACCGACAGTTGGGACCTTTAATGTGACCTTAACGTAATGGTAGCATGGTGATTGTCGAATTATGATTCATACTGTGCCCTGCGATAGGAATACCCTTAGACAGGGGTCTATTAATACCATGGAGTTTGTCTGTTCTGTACATGACTGCGACTGTCTACTCGTGAGACATGTGCCATCGTGACTACATCTGCCATCGTTACACTTTATTGTACATGGTGGGCTCCTGGCTGGGCTTGCCGAGAATATGTAGGACAAGTGAAGCTGGAAAGTTGTAAGGCAAGATTGCTCTCTGAATTCAAGCCACGAAGACCGAAGCTGCATACATGTGCATGTATCACCCTGCTTGCCACCAGCCAGTCCTTTGCCAGCGTGGGTGATGCTGCGTAGACACTGACTCGATTTCCTACAGATAACGCGGTAGCGATTACGATAGCAACCAGCCGACATTAGCAGCGGACAAAGTAAGCAGCACTTGCTGTTACTGTGCCTGTAGAACCGTGACAGTTTTTTTAACGGCGGAGAGAAACGTATGCAGGTACCACAACCGCACTGCTGTTCATAAAGAATTGTGTTGGTGCCGGATAGAGTTGCCAGACAGCTTCAATCTGCATCGGCGATATACAGTAGTCTCGGAACCTGCTCGCTCGCACACGTATACAATCCAGGCCTTGACAATTATGTGCTGTCCATTCGGGAGTTGCTCTGGTCAGTTTGTAGAATGTCACAGCATTGAATACGGCTTGCTTGCGTGTATAAGCCTTGGAAGTGGTCCCAGTGAAACCTCCCAGGCGAAAGCATGTCGCTCACAAATTGCGACTGCAAGACAAATGATGTTCAGCGCTTACTGTACGAGACTGCGCTGCCCATCCGACTCGGACACCGAGGCTGTGCAGCACACTCAGACGGCATGACGTTTACGTTGGTGGCTACGGAGCGCAATCCGAGCTTGGTTAAAGTCGCTCCTGCAGTACGACGGAGAGGTTCAAAATGCTGACGGTACTTCGTTAGCAGAGCGGATTGGTCAGTTTGAAATGGTAAAAAAAAAACATTAGAAATTCGCAGCCAGTTCCAGCATCTTCAGTGCACAAAGCTGTAGGGTCATTCTTGTCGATCATCGACCGACTCTCGCATCTAGGAAGTCCATGCAACGAGAAGGCTCGGCAAGCGCATGTCAAACAATGCTATGTGTACGCTTTGCTAGGAACCAAATGAATTGCGAGAGTCGGTCAATAGTCGACAAGAGTGGCTCTACAGCTTTGTGCACTGAAGATGTCGGACTGTTCGAATGCAATTGGCTCTCCGAGCTAGCCAGAACGCTGGTCCAGCTGACCGAATGCCACCGGAAAAAGCGAATACTAGTTCACCGAAAGAGCTGTGATTCATATCAATATGTCTACCTAACTTTGCTCTGCTACTCTCCTCACTGGCGGCCGACTCCTTGACGTGCAGCAGTGTTTTGACTCCGATACGGAGCTAGCGAGATCAGAGACTTCTCAAACACTCGGGACACGCCTTCCAAGCTTCCTAGCAGCCGCAGCATGGGCGTGAGCATGTCAGACTCACTAATCACACTCGTCACGCGACCGTAACCGCTGTCCCACTCGAACCGCGTCGAACCACGCATAGTGATGGTCTTTCCGTAGAGCTTCTTGGCCAGCTCAAGTCCAGCCGCCCCCGAGTCTTTACTGCACAGGTGCGGGAACACGGTGACAAGCGCCCGCTTGTTAATGGTGAGTTTGGTTGTCGTCTTGGCGATCAGCGCGTCGACGCCGCACTTTTTTAAGCCGTCCAGCTCGACCTCGACGTCCTGAAACCACAGCGACAAGTACTTCCAGTTCGTCATGATCGAGTCGATGCCGCGTCCAGCGTTATACATGACGTCTGGGGCCATGGCCGCTCGCAGGAAGTCCAATTGAGCGCACGGCTGAGGCTCTGACGAGTTGGTCGCTTGCTCCGACAAGTCCGAGGCGCGCAGACCGTAGCGAAACAGGCGGAAGTACTCGACCGCCACGTTCCAGAGAGTCTTCTCGCTTGGGACAGCAGCAGAGACCGATCGTCGACGCTGCTCCAGCTTGTCAATCTCCTGTCGCAGTTGGTGCGTTTCCTCCCCAAGGGCGTTCGCGTAGTTCTCTTTCTTCTTCCTGTACCGAATTTGGCGCTGTCGACGGATCTCCCGTTGATGTTCCTGCTGTGCCATGAGCCACTCCTTGCTGACGTGTTGGTTGTTACTTGTATCGGGACCAACTTCCGTCGCGTCGCTCGAAGCTGCCAAGAGCATCAGCGTAGAACTGGCGAAGCCGGTGGACTCCTGCCGTTTCCTCTTCCTGTCCATGGGTCCTTCTGCCGAGTTGTGTTCCGGTGTTGTGTAGTACGCATGAGTCGGGTGGGGGTACCCCATCGCCACGTGCTCGGTGGGATACGTCGGTCGACTGGGCTGCTCGACATGAGCGTACGACCGAAAGCCGCGGGGGCGCTGCACGGCATCGGTGATAACGGCGTCATTTGGGACTTGGCTGGTTGACGGGAGGAGAATACAAGTGTCCATTTCCGGGCTCTTAGTAAAACTCAGTGGGCGAGTTGACGAATGAGAACTTCTCAGCGAGAAGCGCAATTTGTTTGCGCTCTGAAAAAGTCGCTCAGGGCACCGTAATCCCAGCGTGAAATGTGAAAAAAAAATCAAAACAGACAAACCCGCGGATTGTTACTTTTATGGAGTTACTCGATTACTGGCATACTTCAACCAAGTCCACGATGTGCCTGTTTTCTCATCCAAAATGACGATCCTCAGCAGATGATATCCTGCGAGATGATGATCGCGTGATTTTCCTGGTTACACTTGGTACTAGTAGTATTTATCCAGGAAAATACCAAGTAAGTATGCGGTTGCGGGTAGCAGGGCGCCGACGGCAAGCGTGAGCAGACGTATTAAGTTTTAGGCTTGCCGGTCCAACGGAGGCGAGTGAGTGCGAGCGCACGATATCCACAGCAAGCCGGGCTAGTTACGTGTATTACTTCGAAGAGCATGTAGTATTACTTTGTAGAACAGATATGATGAATTCCATATTTTCACGGTTGACTGAATTGTCTAGTCATTTGGGAATCAAACTAAGAGGCTTCTCTTAAGTTCAAACTCGTACTTAGGTATCACTACGACCTCGCGCGGTTTGCACCCTCTGATGACACGGGACACCGAGTAGGTTCTCCCGTTGTATCTGTATGCAGACATTACAACTTGTAGAATGAAAGCACATCAAGTCAAGGGTTCCACTGGAAATCCAGAGTGACGAGAGCTCCTTCAAACACGACGGACACGTCCTCCAAGTTCCCAAGGAGACGTAACATCGGTGTCAGCATATCTGACTGCCCCATGACCCGCTCCACTCGTCTGGATTCGCGACCCCAGGAGAAACGCATCGAGCCACGCATGGCAATCCGCTGACCAAGAAGTTTGTCCGCTAGCCGCGACCTCGCAGAAGATCCCGTTGTATCAGCACGCAAGTGTGGAAACACACACTGCAGTGTTTGCTGTGTGATCGTGGCGCTGGTAATTGTTGTGGCGACAACCGAGTCAAGACCGGCCTTCTCTAAGCCTTCGAGCTCCAGTTCGACGTCTTTGAACCAGAGCGATAAGCTCCTCCAGCTCGTCAGCATTGCCTCTTGCCCGTTCTCTGAGTTGAAGACGACGTCTGGAGCCACCGTCGATCTCAAGAACCTACCGTACACACTGAATTGAGCTCCTTGGTCTGCTTGTAGAGTGGATGTGTGCTGACGAATGCCGTACTGGAAGATCCGAAAGTATTCCGCTGCAACGCTCCAGACAGACTCGACCGCAGACACAGCAACATACGCAGCTCGTTGCTCTTGCGCGAGCTTCTCGATCTCTTCGCGTAATCGTCGAGCTTCTTCTTCCAGACTCAGCGCGTAGTTGTCTTTCTTCTTGCGATATCGTATCTGCCGCATTCGACGGAGCTCACGAACACGCTGTTTCTCGGAGAGGACTAGTCTGGCCATGACTGCAAGCTGGTCTTCGTGTTTCACCAGGACAGTCTTCTCGGGGACGCCACCGCCAGCAGTAGGAGATGACATCGAGACGGAACTCTGCAAGTCTTCCCTCTTCCTTTTCTGGTCTGTGAACGCCATGCATGTAGAGTTGCTCTGAGGCGAGGTGGCCCGCCAACGTTCTGGAGGAGTGACCCCCATCTCACGTGTCGGGTACGAATTTCTGTCGGGTGTGTGCGCGTCCGAGTGTTGCGCTGGGTGGTATTCAGCGTCCGGACTCAAGACGTTGGCGACGGCGACGAGCGAGTTGCGAATTCTCCGGGAGCGCTGGACGACACTGGTAATGACATCGTCGCTGAATTGCCGACTGTTGGGTGGGCGGAGAACACACATGTCCATTGAAAGTGTGGTGCTGAGATCACTTGAACTGGTGGAGGGGAGCGTGATCAAGCCGGCGAGGGTAAAATGGAAAGTGGGGAAGAACGCTTTCTGTAAGTGAGGTCTCTGGATAGTATCCAGTGGACATAACAGGATAACGTTGACGGCAAATCCATCGATCAGCACGCGGCAGCGGCCAGTGCCACAATCGGGAGGATGGATGTCATGAGCCGTCAAATCGCAAAATCGAAGTTGTCGACCTGGAATCTATCGCCCACCCCACAAAAAACGTGAGTATTTTGAGACGTGTTCCTCAGTTTAAGCTCGAATGCTTGGTCCTGGGTCTTTTAAGCCGCAGGCGTTGTTACGGTCTGCCGAGCAGGTTGGCTCCCCCCCCCCAATCTCTTATTTAAGCAGAAATAGGTGGGCTTACAAGTAACGGGATTGTGGTAGGAATCACTCTCCCCGGTCAACATAAACAGTATTGAGGGCCAAAAGTGCTGGATAGCCTCGTCCGGCTTATATGTACACGTAGGACTTATCCTCATCGACCGCGATGCGAGTCACTTGAGAGAGAAGACAGTCTATTGAACCCTACCGTAGTTTATACAACTACATGTAACTGAATAGCTTCTTGGTGTTGTCTGGGTCTTCTATTAGCAGGAGCCGCTTTGTCGATGTGGGTCGCTTGCGAGCGATACATATACGGTACAGTGTGGATGACTGACTGTGGTTACCGCTGTTTGTTCGCTAGCAGCACCAGCTGTATGCTATCGTGACTAATCTGCCAACAATAAATTTTCGATTACCGTTCAGCAAATCAAGCTGCATATCACCTGTTTGCCACCAGGCAGTTCTTTGCCAGCTTGGGTGATGCGGTGTTTTAATACATATAGACACTCTTTCAATTTCCAGCAGATAACCCGCAGGTGGCGGATACGATGGCAACTAGCCGAGAGTAGCGGCGGGAACTCTGGGACAAAGCACAGGTTGCAAGCAGCATTGGCCGTCTGGCAAAGAACGTGCTGCAGTGGGCCCAGCATCGCTGGTGCTAACGATATGGGCGCGCGCACACCGAGGCTCGATAGCCTCGTCCAGTATCTCCATTATTTCGTCGATCAACTCATCGTCGCCTGCAAGCATAGCATGTATCCCGACTGCTAGTCGCCAGCCACCGCGTTCCCCTGTTTGCTTCTCCATTGAACAAGGCTTTAAAGAAACCAGCGGGAAGCCGTCGACTAGAGGGTGCTGGCAGACAGCTGCATTATTTTGTGCTGCAGATGTCAAAGACCCAGTTGGCAACCTCGTGCCAGCAGGTGCCTGCGTGACAAATCCGCCAGCGGCTCTGTACATGGGATTATGCTTGAAATCGCAGCGTGATCATTTAAACAAGCCAAGCAAGAGGAATTAACATATATTAAATGATATCTAAGACCGCTGATACGTTGCAAAGTCTGATATGATGATAAGTGGCCTTCTATCTGGTGTTGGTATTTTCCTATAGAGGCCTTGTAATATGTAAGATGCGACTTGATGTCTTTCGTCTGTCTTGGAGCGCTTTGCTTTTGGTCGTGGTATTCGAATCGGCGGAGATATGCTATAGCGGGGCTACACATTCGGTTCACCTCCTACCTTCGTGCAACATGCACTAAGGGATACATTCAGGTGACCACTCCACAGGGTGGTCCACATTCATAGCAAAAGACATATGACTGGTAGAAAGTAACACCTTTCTACCAATGAGAGTCATTCAATAGATAGGGGTTCTGCCAGCCATCCAATGACAGAACCTCTCATTAGAAATATCAGTTTTAGGAGGAAACCCCATTTACAATCAATACAGTTCTCATTTAGCACCAAAGCTATCGTTCGGTTCCTTTATCTAGGTTTCAGTATACTTGCGGATACAAGTATACTGAACTTAAGTTAAATACTCCTACGCTTCCTCATACACGTGCGCACACGTGTAAGCTTAAGTAGTGGGTCCAAGCAGACCCATTACACCTGGTAGCACTTTGTAGTCCGTCCAATGACCGATTAACACGTTCGTATGGAATACGAACGCGGGGCTGAGAATCTGCCCTCGGACAGTAACATGTCCGTGGGTAGCCCAAACACGTCTGCAACGCATGTTGCGCGTGCAGACTGCCCCCACCTGTCGGAACCAGAGTGGGAGGCCCTCCAACGACTGTCAACAGTCATGGGGGAAGCGGCGGTAGCAACGATGTTGCGAACGCTATCGCCGACGGAGCAACACGGTGTTGCTCTGGGTTTCATCGTGAAGGAACAGCGTGAAACCGCTGCTCGAACTTCGGTGTCGCCATCGGCCACACCGCGCGTGGAGTCATTGAAACTCCACGTAAGCAGCTACGTTGGAAGAGAGGGCGAACCTCTCCTCCGTTGGCTTGTCGAGGTCGACACTGCCATTGCGGCTCGACGTATCGTCGACCCGTTGTCGAAGGTTGCGTTCGCCATGTCATGTCTTGGCGGACGAGCGAGGAGTTGGGCGTACGGACGCCGACTCACGGACCCTACGTGCTTCAGCACGTACGAAGAGTTCAAGGAGGAGCTCAAACTAGCGTTTGAGCCCCCGCAAAACGAGTTCCGATCGAGGGCGGAGTTCCTCGATCTGCAACAGGGCAAGCATGACGTGCATGCTTACGCCCAAAGAGCACGGTACTTGGTCTCGAACATCGTGACCAACCCGATTGACGAGGCGACAAAGGTCGTCACGTTCATGAAGGGCCTTAGAGATGGGCCTGTGAAGACCTATCTCTTCCGAGAGTATCCAAATACTCTCGAGGCTGCAATTGCGCTTGCAATGCAAGAAGAGTTTAGCCTGCGGCAGGCTAAACTGCATGTGAACGCCCCACGGCTAATGCCACGACCGGTGGCAAGGCCGTCGGGAGGTCCCGAACCAATGGACCTCTCGAGTGCGACCGCTGCTGGTTCCCAGCAGCGTCGTGGATCAACGAATGTGCGTTGTTTCCGCTGCGGAAACATCGGTCACTATGCCCGCGAGTGCACAGCACCTGTGCACGCGGCGAGGAGCCGTCGTGGCGATACTGGGTATCGTCACGGGCAATCAAAAAACTAAAGGGACCAGCAGGCGCGGGGCGCCCTGCTGGTGATGCGATCGAGCGTGTCGACATCGGACACGCTGCAATGAAGATCGCTGCCCCCAGTGAGAGTCAATCTCACTGCAAGAAACAAGATGACAAGCCGAACCTTGTCATCCTGAAGGTAAGCTCGAAGGGAGAGAGGTCTCTTCGTGCTCTAGTGGACTGTGGTGCGTCGAACAACTTTGTTCGACTGCAGAGCCTTCCAAGGCTTGACTTCGAGGAGGTGAAAACACCTCGAAGTCTATTGGAAATGAGACTAGCAACGGGTGTCGTTGTTAGAACCGAGAAGCGTATCGTACGCGTACGCTTCTCTTATCAAGAGAAGGAGTTCGTCGAGCTTATCGTCCTGTTCCAGGACGATAAGCTCGATATGATCCGGTGATCGACTGGACGAAGCGCACGATCGTGCGCTTCGGGAGCAGCAGCAGCGCGACAGAGAGCGATGGCCCTGTCGGCGCAGCACATGCACCACGTGGTGCATGCGGCCCTCCGCCAGAGACAGCGCGGAACGCGGCTGTCTCCAATCACCCCAAGCGAACGCCAACGACTGCGAGAGTCGTTGGAAGAAGATGTGAAACGAATCAGCAGGGCCTGATTCAATCGGATTCGAGAGGGTCTCGAAGCGTCCGGGGCGACGCGGTCGTGTCGACAGGTAATGTCGACACACAATTGGTCGAAAGACACTCCGCCGTTAGGCGTAGAGGTAAAGAAGGCGCGTCGGCTCTGGGAGCCGACGCTGCAAGCAGTGCGGACGGTTGAAAACGTCCCGCACCGGAAATGTTTGCGAGCTCGCGTGCAGCCGGGCTGCACGACGAAGCGGTGCGCGATCAAGCCGGGCTTGAACGCGTACGTCCGCGGGTAAAACCCGCCGGCGAATACAAGGAACAACTGTCCACGGCCGGGCCTGGACAAGAAGAAACTCGAGGAGCCGGGCTCCGCACGAGAAGTGAACGGCGCAAGCGAGAAAAGCTGCGCAAGTCTCGGTCAGGGACCGAGACGCTACAAGCAGTGTCTGCCGGGCAGACACAGGAGTTGGAGACGACCGTCGAGACATTGAGTGTCTTGACGCGTACGAGTATTGGTCTCCAATACAAGAAGATGAGACTGGAGAATCCTCCGACGTTAGCGTCGGAGTTGATGTCGCTCCCAGTCACAAGCTGGAAGCGTTTCGCTCGCGAACTGCACGATGGACGCATCGAGCAGATCTGCATCCTCTCGGACGTCGAGAGGGTGACGAGTGAAACAGAAGTGCTGAATCAGCTCATCACTGAAGGCGCGGACGCCCTCAGCGCGAAGGCGAAGAAGGAACGCTTCGACGAGCAAGGCTGAGACTCGCTCAAGGCGAGCCCCATTTACAAGGTCTTGCGTGAGTACAAGGATGTACTCCCGGACGACATTCCTGCGGAGTTACCGCAGGACAAGCGTGTTCAGCACGAGATTGATCTCGTGCCGGGAACGAAGTATTGCGTCACGCGACAGTGGCCACTGCCGCGTGAGCAAGTCAAGGCAATCGACGACTTCTTTGAAAGTCGTCGCAATGCAGGACAAGTGCGGGAATCGAAGTCCCCGCACAGCGCGCCTACGTTCTGTGTCAAGAAGCCACAGGGCGGGTGGCGCATCGTTCATGCGTATAACAAGCTGAACGATGCGACGGTACCGGCGCAGACACCGATACCTCGAAAAGATGTGATCATCGATTCGATGACCTCGAGTACTATCTTCAGTACTCTGGATCTGAGAGACGGGTTCTATCAGATCCTCATGCGTGAGAGTGATATCCCTCTCACAGCGGTAAGCACTCCGAGCAGCATGCTCTGGGAGTGGCTCGTGATGCCGCAGGGGCTAAAGAACGCCCCAGCGACGTTCAACAGGTGCGTCACGCACTTGTTGCGGTCGGTGCGCGACTTCGCACCGAGCTATTTCGACGACGTGTTCATTCATAGCCGGGCTGTGAATGGGAAATCGGATGTGGAGATGCATACAGAGCATCTCCGCAAGTTGCTTGAGCTCATGCGAAAGCACAAGCTCTATGCGAACCTGAAGAAGTGTATCTTCGGGGCGACCAAGATACCCGTACTTGGGTGTCTCGTGGGGAAGAACAGCGTACGCCCTGACTCAGGAAAGGTCAGAGTGATCAATGAATGGCCTACGCTTTCAAATGTAAAGGAACTGCGGCAGTTCCTTGGACTCGCCACGTACTTGTGCAAGTACGTGAGCAACTACGCGGGCAAGATTCGCCCGCTGTCGCAGCTCTTGAAGAAAGAGCTGCATGGGAATGGACTGCTGATTGTCAGCAGGCCTTTGAAGCAGTCAAGCAGGGCTTGACTGAGGCGCCGATCTTGGCGGTGGCCGACCAAGATCGCCCATTCCACGTTGTGTGCGATGCATCCGATTTCGCGATCGGCTGCGCACTGATGCAACTCGATCACGAAGGTCGTGATCGTGTGGTTTACTACCAATCGCGTCAGCTGAAGCCAGTTGAGCGCAATTACCCGGTACATGACAAGGAACTCCTTGCCATGAAGTATGCACTCGCAAAGTTTCGAGTGTATCTACTTGAGAGTAGACCATTCGTGGTCTACACCGACCACGCATCATTGCGTACGGCGACTAAGTCGCCGCACATATCACAGAGAATGGCACGGTGGCTGTCATTCTTTGCTGAATACAACTTCCAGGTTGAGTACAAACCTGGAAGGTTGAATGTCGTGGCCGACGCGCTTTCGCGTCGACCAGATTATGCGGTGCAAGAGGTCGACGACTACACCCTCGTCGTCCTTGTTGGATGACGTGAAGGCCGCATATGCGCATGATGCGGATGCGAAGCAGTTGTTGGAGTACTTCTCCACACCTTCTGACAAGTCTCGTCAGAAGCTGGCCAAACACCTTCGTGCCCGTGTACACCGTTATCGTGTACACAATGGTCTGCTGCTTTACAGCGCAGTCGACGACAACGCAGATCGCATTGTCGTGCCGGGTGATCATGAGCTGAAGCCCAAGATCACGTACGAGTACCACGATGCCCCGACATCGGGACATCCTGGCCGTGAGAAGACATACTTGCTTCTCACTCGTGACTTCTACTGGAGTCACCAGTACAAGTGGGTACGCAAGTACGTTCGTGCTTGCGAGGTATGCCAGCGTGTGAAGCCTGCGCCCAACTCGCAGGCTCCGCTTCAATCACTACCGACTCCGTCGGAGTGCTGGCAGTCCATTTCAATGGACTTTGTTTTTGGTCTTCCGCAAGACAACAAGCGGAGGACTGGTATTGTGGTCTTTGTTGACCACTTCAGCAAGATGGTGCATCTTGCTGCAGTACCAGCCGAGGTGACAGCCAAACAGACGGCATGTCTGTTTGTCGACATGGTGTTTAGACACCATGGTATGCCACTCGACATCGTGTCGGATCGGGATCCGCGCTTTACAGCGCGATTCTGGCAAGAAGTGTTTACACTTCTTGGGACGCAGTTGTCCATGTCGACTGCGGATCACCCGCAGACCGACGGACAAACAGAGCGTGTCAACCGCGTGCTGGTTGACACCATGAAGAGCTACGCGCACTCGTTCCATCAATGGAGCGACTGCTTGCCGATGGCGGAATTCGCCATCAACAACTCGGTGCATGTCTCGACAGGACACACACCGTTCTACGTGAATGCCATGAGGCACCCACGCGTACCGAGCGTACTCGGAGCGGTAGTTCCTTCCTTAAGTGGGGGAGGGTACTCGGTTAATTCAAAACAACCGGATAAGCACGCTGATACAAGTAATGTATCAGCTGTGACGACTCGCGCACGTACTGCGCGCAGTCATGGCGACGACAACACAGTGTCTACGACGGGCGTAGACACTTCAAACGACAACGAACAACACGCGCAGGCCGGGCCTGCTGCGAACAAGGAGCACGAACTGAACCAGGGGTTCAGCTCGGATGCAATGGACTTTGTCCAGCGCCGACAAGCCGTAATTCGGTTTGTCCAAGATGCAATAGCAGCTTCTGTCGATCGACAGAAGCTGAACGCCGATAACACCGACAGAGGAAACACAAATGAGTTCAAAGTTGGTTCATTAGTTCTGTTAGCTACGCAGAACCTAGCTAAACATGCAGTTTCCGATTTCAGAGCAAGCTTGCTTGCTCCGCGCTTCATTGGGCCATTCACCGTGTTGGCGAAGCATGGCAACGCGTACACACTGGACATACCGTCCAGCATGCGCTTGCACCCAACGTTTTACGTTGGGCGACTGAAGCCGTACGTGCAGCACGAGTCACCTACGTCTGGTGACTCGCCAAAGCGCTCTCGAGCGCGGCGACGCGCTTCAAGGCGCCAGAGAGCCTCGTCCCGACCTCAACCTTTACGTTCGAGGTCGTCTGCGCAACCTCCGCGAGCTGAGCCTTCAACAAGCTCAGCTCCTGACGCAGAGCAGCAAACTGCGACGCTTGGAGACGCTCAACAGCCTCCAAGCGAGACTCAAGGTTTGGTTGACCAAACCCGGGGCGTCTTCCCGCCCCCCCCCCCCACCCCCCACCCCCGTTGCGAGACGCACGCGGGGCAACTCGCTGGATCGTCCAGCGAATTGTTGGTCATCGGAACCAGACCAGAGGTCCGGTTCATTTTCGAATTCGTTGGAGAGGATTTCCTCCCCAACACGATACGTGGGAATCACGGAATGTCCTGATGGAGGACATTCCGGAAATGGTGACGGCGTACGAAGGCCGCCACCGCCACCTCCGTCGAAGGGCGTAAAACTTGGGCGAGCGCTGTAGTCGGCTACAGCACTAGAAGACGCCTGCGCCTGAAAACTAGCGCGCAGGGTCTTGAGGTCGTCAGGTACACACATGGATGTGTACCCGTTAATGTCCCGCTCGGTGATGCGTACTGCTCCGGGGTAGCAGTACTCACAAGCAGTGTCGTAAGGCACTGCGCAAGGAAGTCCGATACCGACTGCACCATGGTGCAGTCGTTCAAGTTTACCACGCTTCGAGGACTTCTCGTAGAGCTCCCGCGCCTGGCTAATCCGATCGCGATAGCCAGCGGGGTTCTTGTTGAAGTTTTCAACAAAGGCACTCCAACTCTGACAAAGTGCCTGCCACTCGGGCACTTTGCTTCTGCGAGAAGTCTTCTTGCTCGCAAACCATCGGAGCTCATGGAAGAGCCCGATGTAGTAGTCGCGCCTTTGATCCGTCATCGGATCAAAGTGCAATCGCTTCGCGACGACATCGTCAACGATGGAGTTGCACGAATACAGCGCGTACAGATTCGGTGGCACGGTCGCACCGAATCGGCTGCTGATCTCAAACTGAGACGGCATCCACGGCTCGCGCACTGGATCAGTGCGCGAGGCCGCAACAGCAGCGGATGGAGTGGAGTCATCTCCATCCCGCGGAGTCGCCAAGGCTCCAGCGGCAGCGAGCGATGTTCCACTGCCGCTGCGCGAACGCTTCGAGCCCGAAGCGTTCAAGTCGTCCTCGCGTGGACGACGCAGACCCACATTGGGGTCAGTGTGGCCCGGAGACAAGGTGTCCTTGTCTCCTTCGAGTTCCCCCTCCTCGACTTCGCTACCGTAGTCGAGGGGAACTCCCTCTCCACCCGGAGAGTAGATACCCACTCCGGTTTCGACAGCAATGATGTTGCCTGTCTTGTTTTGGATGGCATGTTTCTCATGCCATCTCGAGTGGTATCCAGCAACAGAGAGGCGACTCTCTGTTGCCGCGCTTGTCGACATCGCCGTCGAGGCGATGTCAGTAGCGGTCGTGGCTGAGGCAGCGGCCGTCGTCGCCTTGGAGGCGACGACAGCACTTGCTGTTGCCGAAGCGGCCGGCGTCTTAGACGAAGACGTCGTTGGCGTGCTCATTGGGAAAGAGCACGTGTTTTCCCGAAGAAAATACGAATTGACGTGTCAAGACCGGCACGTCAAATCCTAACGGGGGGCTGGTGTAGCGGGGCTACACATTCGGTTCACCTCCTACCTTCGTGCAACATGCACTAAGGGATACATTCAGGTGACCACTCCACAGGGTGGTCCACATTCATAGCAAAAGACATATGACTGGTAGAAAGTAACACCTTTCTACCAATGAGAGTCATTCAATAGATAGGGGTTCTGCCAGCCATCCAATGACAGAACCTCTCATTAGAAATATCAGTTTTAGGAGGAAACCCCATTTACAATCAATACAGTTCTCATTTAGCACCAAAGCTATCGTTCGGTCCCTTTGTCTTAGTTTAAGTATACTTGCGGATACAAGTATACTGAACTTAAGTTAAATACTCCTACGCTTCCTCATACACGTGCGCACACGTGTAAGGTTAAGTAGTGGGTCTAAGCAGACCCATTACATATGCGGGTAGCGGGACTTGTGGTGTTCCTGGTGGGTCTCGTAGGTTGTAGTTTTTTGCTGTCTGCGCTTTCGCCAATATACGTACTGCTTCGAGGCTTACTTTTGGTGGAGTTCCCCATTGGACGACAAAAACCTGATGCAGTTCTTGGTCCATTTGTTGTTCTGGGCTGTTGTCTTCCTTGTGTTCCGTCTAGGCTCTGAGGTGCTTCTGAACTGTTTCGTCCACACTGTCAATTCTGAGGTACGTTTTTGCCGTATCCTCATGTTGCTTGGTGTTAAGTCTGACATGAAAGCGATGTAGTTAGTAAAATGTATTGTGTAAATTTTATACTTTTCAAACGCTGTTGAGCATCTGTGCCCCGCTCATGCACGGTTCGCATATTATATTGGGACCGTGGGGAACGGGTAAGGCTGAACCGTTCCGGGCTGCAATGCCATTGGTCAATGCATGTGGCAGGCTGAGATCGAGGCCAAGACAGCAAGTAGGAAGGACTAGTAGAGAAGGTTAAGTAAACTAATCAACTCACTTCGGCATTTGCCTTCCAAGCAACGCATCACATCAACAAACGCTAAATCTGATAGTTGTTCTGCCGCCGTGCATGCAACTGCGTGCAGGCAGAGTCGCCAGAAGTGGATCTGCACCCAAGTGCGTCGGCGATCAAGTGGGTGTGTACAGTACCCAGGGTATCGACAATAGACGGATAGCATGTAGCTATCCATGGAAGAATAGGAGCAGCTAGAAAAGTAAAAAAAAAAAAAGCAAAAGAGAAACAAAGACAGTTGGAAACTGGCAAGCTGCTGCGCAAGCAACTTTCGCTGTGAGAACGAAGTCAGATCAAAGTTAACTTTAGTTCAGCGAGTTCGACTACAGCTGCTCTCATACATGGACGCTCCAATCCCAGGGGGGTCACCGCGCGCGCCAACCGCGGCGGAAGATCAAAGACTGGAGGAGGAGATCCAAGGATCGACAACGGAGAGGGAGACTGTCTCTCCCCGCTCGATGCGCGCGCCGCGCTCGTCGGTCAAGGCACAGTCTCGACTGGGACGGGGACCGTTTCAGTCGCTGCCGTGAACAAGAAAAGCCGCTACGGTGGCGACGCAGATTGGCGCCGGGGGTACATCTGCGCAAGGGTACCGAGACCCATTCCGCTCGCCTTCGCCTAGGCGAGGAAGACCACCAGCGCGAAGCCAGCCAGAGGGTGAACTGGCCGGAGCCAGAGGTGCTGGTGCCGATAGCGCCTCTCCAGATGGACCTGGTGGACCCGGAGATGGTGGTGATCCACTCCCTGGTCCTGATCCTGCTGGCCCGGGTGGGAACTCGCCCGAGGACGAGGAAATGCCGAATGTCAGCGAGCAAGGCTGCGTGGCAAACGCTCCGGCCTTACCAAGAGCACCTCAGTACAAGGGGCGTACCATGGCAGAATGACGGGAATTCATGCGCGCCTACCAGTCGTACTACTTTGCGCTGAGCGCGTACGAGACCGCGTTTAATCGACCGTATGTCTTGCCGGTGAAGCACTGCATCGAGGCGCGAACTTTGCGCCGGATCTGCTTCTACGAGCTGGAAGTTTCGGTCGAGAATGTGACTGAGGTGATGTTGGTGAAATATTTCCGCGAAGCCCGCGTACCTGAGAGCGCCGACGACTACACGGCCGTTGACCGGTACATGAAGGCTTTGAAGATGGACACCACGTTCCCAGACGCAGCGTCACGCGTCGAAAAACTAATCGATGACATGGAGATCGTGTTGATTAAGCACAACATGGATCTAGTGATTCGTGTGCAAGAGCCAAAGAAGTTGGTGTCCTACCTGGTGGCGGCGTTGGCGCCACCAGCCTTCAAGCAGGTGGTACAGCGTAAATTGTCGCAGGAAAAGTACAAGGCGTACAAGAAGGACTTCGTTCGCTTTTCGAAATGGATACGAGTGCTGCTACGTGGCTTCATCGTCTGGGGAGAGCAAACCGGAGAAGCTACGGCTAACACAGCTAAGGCGAAGGAACAGCACAAGCTTGGAAGCCAGTCCTTCGCTGGAGCCGGGGCTTCGAAAGGGCCGCGCAGTGATCGTGGTCAGTAAAAGCAGCATCAACCAAAGCCACCGAGAGAGAAACCGCAAGATTCAGCGGGTGGATCGGCGCCAGGAAAGGGAGACCAGCCGACCGTATATCCTTGTCTGAAGTGCCACTCGCATGAACATCGGGTTAAAGAGTGCCCGATGACCTCAGAAGGCGAGGCCACAGAGCGGCGTGGCGCGCTCAGCAGCGAGAGCTCCGCGAGAGATCTACCAAGATGAAGAAGATTAGCGTGGTAACCCCTACAGAGAACGGTATACTTGTCGAAGGAACAGAGAAGAAGCCGCTTGTGAACGTGGGCGATGATGGCTGCGCGCCCGCCACGGTGGATACGTTTTCGGTGCTGGCGGCGCCGGTCGACTCCAGGGCTGACGATTCCGTGGTCAGTGTTGGTGTTATCCGTGAGCTGGAGAGCTCAGGGCAGTTTGTCCAATTGGCGAAAGCAACCGGAGAGCTGTTACCGTTTGGAGACAGAACGCTGTCTGTGAGCCGGCGTGTTTTGTTTAATGAGGTGCTACTGGAAACTTCTGCGGGCCCGCTGCGGTTGAGAAACCTGCAGTGTTGGGTGTTCAAAGAAGATGAGACAAAATCACTTGCCTTCGGACGGCCAGTGATGCAGAAGCTGGGATATACGACCGATGGTTTCCTCGTCAAGGCATTGCAGACGAAAATCGAATGGGATTTAGCCTCACCTGACCAGTATATGGACATCTCCCGAGGGACTATCAGCCAAAGCAGGCGGCACCAGTGATCCTCGTGGTGGTGGTCTGCTGCGCGAAACTAAGCCTGAAGTGGTTCGTATCCATCAGCTTCGAGAGCTGGTCCGTTTGGACTCGGGTCAAGACGGCGTGGATTTGGGGGCTGCTGATGACGCTGATTTTCGTACGGCTACCCCGATGCTGTCTCGGGGAGGATCAAATGTCTCGGAGGAAGTGCGTAAAGCATTACAAGCAGGAATCGAAGACGCCTATGGACATGGCCTGCCACCGAAAGCAGCAAAAGAGTTGCGGCGTATCATTTTCCAAAATGAGGACGTGTTCAGGCTGGAATATGGGGGTGATCCCCCTCTGAAGGTTCCACCGATGCAAGTGCGTTTAAAGCCAGGTTTGTAACCTGTTAAATGCCGAGCAAGGCGCTATCCGCCTCTGCATCGCGAGTTTCTAGAGCACTATGTGGAGGAGCTCATCAAAGCTGTACTGCTTTATGAAAACCACCGCAGCCGTTGGGCTTCACCTGCTCTGGTGGTACTAAAAAGGCTGGCGAGTTTCGCATGGTTGTGGACGACAAGGATGTCAACAAGTGTACGGATCCAATGACGCGGCCAATGCCAAATATCGAGGTCGCTTTGAGCTCACTCGAGGGTTCTGAGTACTATTTCGTCCTTGATTGGTTTCGTGGATACTGGCAGTTGCTGCTGGCGCTAGCCTGCCAAGAGATGGCCACCATCATGACACATAAGGGGATGTACACACCGACACGGGTGCCAATGGGGGCTACGGACTCGGTAGCACATTGCCAAGGCGCCGTCGAACAAGTGTTTGGTGACCTCCTGTACCATGGTGTACTAGCTTGGCTGGATGACATTCTCGGTTATGAAGACTCAGTTGAAGGCCTGCTGTGCCTTTTGGAGAAGGTGCTCAAACGTTGTGTTGAGTTCGGGTTGAAACTACATCCGAAGAAGTGTCACTTCTTCACGCGAAAGGTGAAGTGGTGCGGGCGAATTATCAGTGGCGGTGGTATATCGCACTGCTCTGAGCGAGTGACCGGTCTGGTCGAAATGCCAATGCCCAAGACTGCGGCGGATCTACAGCAACTACTCTGCGCTATCAACTGGATGTGCAGTAGTATACCTGGCTACGCAAGCTTAGCAGGAATATTGTACGAGCTGTTGGACGTGGCAACTAATACTGTTGTAGCGAAGCGGGATCACGAAAATTGCTGTCGTGATATCCGGCTTGCCAGCGGTACGCCCGGACTGCCGACTATCGGAGGGGGTACTCCGTTGATCTGGCGCGATCGGAACCTTGTATTCACCTTGTGTACCCGACGGCGGGGCGGGTTACGCTCTTCCGGTGTTCACTGAAGGCGTCGGTGGTTACCAGGATGGGGTGGGGAGCTGGACGGCTCCTTCCGGGGAACTGGGGGGTGACGTCCACGCGGTTATTCTTCACGCGGTCGTCGGTGGTCTGCTGATCGGGGCCTGGTGGGGCTTGATCGGCGTGGGGGGTGTCCTTGGGTGTGTTCCTTTACGTGCTTGCCGCCTCCTATGGCGGGGTCTTCTGGGGGGGGGGTTAAGTGGTTGCGCACCTGGCCAAGCGATCCAGGGGCTCCCGTGTAATTACCTTGCGCGACGAGGTGAGTCCGAAGTCGTCAGGAGGGCCAATATACTTCCCAGCCTGGAATGAACGAACGCCACTTGTGTTGCACGGGAAAGCTTCTTCTTAACAAATTAAACAATGACCTCAGCTTCCTATCTCCCCCCTTTACTGGATTCTTTCACCCATCTTCCGAGGTACATTCCACAGATCTTTTACTCCGGAATGATTGCTGGTGTACCACCAAAGTGGTACGTCACGATCGCCATTTGCGATCGGGATCGCGATCGCTGTGGTGGCCACGATCGCATATCGAAATGATCACACCATACCGCATACCGGTATACACCGATGACTGATGGCGCCACTGTACCCATTGGGTCTCCATACCCCTACCCCTCAGGTCCAATTTAATCCCTCCAAAGTCTGCCTTCATCAACCTCCGATCGTACGTCCGGTCCCGTCCGATCCTAGCCCATCGTTGGTCCATCACGAAATTTCCAACATCCACTTCACCACAATCGCCCCCTGTACATGCCGGGGCTGCCCAGCAGTCTTGGCGTGTACACTCGTCACTTCTCCTTATCGCTCCTCGCCACCACACCTCCACAGCACCATGTCGGACAACTCTTCGCCGGATCAGGGGCGTTCCCCGAACGATCTTTCTTCCCACTCGCCCACGCCCGCCTCTTCCCGATCTCCTTCGTCGCCGCAGAGGGCTACGACCTCGGATTCGTCCGCCGCAGTACCTGTGGCTTCCGAAGCCACCGTCCCAACTCTCGCAGCTTTCTCCGGACCTGTACGACGAATCGAAGATCAACCTGGCGATCTCCCGACCGAGTCGTTGCCTCAAGCTGGTTCCTCGTTGCCGCCCTTAGACCAGATCACCATCCGGAGATCGTTGGCTGCAGTTGAAGCCGCTCTGGATCGCGAGAGTGAGTTTCAGGCACTCCAGCGCAGCTACAACGACTTGTTGCAGTCCTACTTCGCCTTGCGACAGCGTGTGGCAGACCTGGAGCACACAATTCGTTCAGCAGCTCAGTCGGCGTCCCCATTCGTCTGCTTCGTCCAACAGAAGTACGATCAGCTGTCCCATCGTCTCGCGCAGTCTATCCTGGACTTAGCGGAAACCCGAGAAGCTCTGGCCCAAAGACTCGACAATGCAACCGAGCTCACCAACCTCCGTGATCGTATGCACCTCCAAGATCGCGTACACGCGGAAGCCGTCGCTGACTTCCAAAGGGAAATCGACGATTTGGAGCAGCGTCTAACGGCCGCATTGGCAGTTGCCAGCACGACTTCTGGTGACACAGCTCTGCCTCCGCCTGGGGTCAACCCGACCACCCTTCAACTCCAATCCCAGCTGAACGTGGCGATCGCAGCCCAAGGTCTAGCGAACCGCGATCTGGATCAGGCCCGCGACTCAATTCGCGATCTCGAGACCTCCCAGAAGGCTCTCGAGGGATCGGCGCAGATCCTCCGGCAACAGGTGGCGCTACTCGAGCGTCGTGCGTCCGAATTGCGCGACCAGTTGGCGCAAGCCCGACACGGTTCCCGGCATGCCCTCGACCAGAGTCTTCAGGAACGACAACGGCTGCAGGACCTACTGGACAAGTCCGACCAAGATCTAAGCGATCAAGCGGCGAAACTACAACGGGTGACCCAAGAACGTGATCGTGCTCGGAACGAGCTTTCACAAGCACGTACGTAATCGTGTCGATCCTTCAGCGTCCGTTGATCTAATCGCGTTCTCTTTCTTGCAGGTAACCAAGTCACGTCCGCCCGCCTTTCCATAGCTTGGCTGGAGCAGCGAGCAAGCAGCCTCCAGTCTTCGGTAGCTGCCATTCACCGGCTGAGCAGCACTAATGCCGTGTTGCGTACCGACCTCGCGACCGCCCGTAAATCTCAACAAGATCTGGAGAGCGTGCGTGATCAGCTGATCACAGAGCGAGACGGTGCTTTGCGGCGCCTTTCGGACATCACCAGCATACTTCAACCTGGCTCGATCGTTCCTCCGGCGACTCCTGTTCCCACGCCAGCCAGCGATCCCTCCCTGCTGAAAAAGACTCCATCACGGAAACGTCTCGCCAGCCGCTCTCCTTCCCGTCGCTCTCCATCAAGTCCGTCGTCTCGTCGCAAGCGGCCTCACAAGTCTCGACGTCGCCGATCTCCTTCATCCGGCGACAGCGACGATGATGACGCCCTCAACGCCGGTCTCGCTCGATCGCGTTCTTCTGGTAGACGATCACATTTGTCCCGATCGAAGCGTCGCACAGCAGGTACCCCCAGCAAGCCGATCAACGTCGACTCTTCTAGCGATCGTGGATCGGATGGCCAAGCCAGCGACGACGGCAATAACGACGATGGCGGTAATGCCGGTGACGATGACCGCGATAACGACGATGGCGGTAACGACAGTGACGGCGACCGCAATGATGACGGTAACGACGGCGATAAGAAAGACAGCGACCACGAGGGCGACAACGACGATGACGGCGGCGGTGACGGCGGCGGTGATGGCGGTGATTCGTCCGGAGGCAGCTCAGCCGGCGACCACCACTAGGGCGACTCGGATAGCAGCGATTCAGCGAACTCTGTCTTGTCCCGAGCCGAGCTCGATCAGCTCGATCCCACCACCATCTCTCGGGACCGTTGGATCCCAGGGTACCGGAGTCCTGTAAGGTTCGCGGATACGGACGTGGACCCTTGGCCTCTTTCTCCGGTTCGTCAACTCAGCGTCCGCCATTTGACGGTCGCCACATTATTTCGTCAGTGGAGTCGTCCGCCATCTTGGCTATTCCCACGCCGGACCCGCGCTCCTTCTGCTGGCACCTGGAGCCCCGGCCTGATCACCCAGGCTAATATCTTGGCGTTGTATAAACTGCGACCATGGATTGTGTTGGGTCGGGTAGTTCCGCCGCGATCGTTTGATGCGACAGGGTGGTTCGCGGAGTTCGTACAGTTGTACGCGGCATTCGAAGAGGAGTTTCGTCAAGCATTCTGAAAGTCTACCCACAAGCTACCGATCACCAAGGCCATGAAGTTGGCCAACCCTTTTCTGGCTAAGTTTTGGCTCGGGTGCAAACAGCGTCGATCTCGCGCTGGCCCCCGGTGGCAGACCATCCTCAAGCATTTACTGGCTGGGATGATCGCTGGACACTGCGATCTCGACCTGCTTCTGGATCCCTTCTTCCTTCATTTTCCGCGCCAAAACGAAAGGTGCTTTTGGTACCCCGGTTTTGGAGCCACGCGGGCGCCCCCTGACTTAATCAACGCTCTTCCTACCGCCGATTCGGCTGACCCGTGGCGCAACCAATATCACACACAACTGAGCGATTATCCCGGGTCCCGCATCGCACGCCTAGACGGTAAGTTTCGGTCCATCGTCGATTCTGAGTGAAGTAACCCTCTCCGAGGTCTTGATAAGCTTCTGCAATACATTCTTTCTCCTCTCTTTCTCTCTTTATTGGGTCACCCGACCCCGATCGGCCTCTTCCCTCCCCGATCGCAAACTCACAATTCACAAATTACCCCTTCCTCCGATGTGCGGCCATCCCACACATCCTTCATTCTCCTCCTCCCCTACAGTGTCTGTTACTGCAGGGGGTCTTCCGCTTCCCCTTCATGGGACTGCATCACCTCAAATCTGTTCCGGCTGGTCAGTCCTCGTTCAAAGTCGCGCAACATAGCGCCGCAATTAAGGTCTGCCTCATCGACCCAAGTTGGATCGTCGTAACCCTTCCAGAACACCAGAAAATCTCGGTGGACTCGTCCGTAGCGCGTCCGGCGGCCGGTTCTTACATCCGCGATCTTCTCCACTTCAAACTCGCCTTCGTCGAGTGGGGTCTCCCAGCTGTCCTCCGGCAGGAGGGCCTCATCGAAATCCAGGCGATCGCTCTCGGCCACAAGCAACGGCGCGTCAGGACGATCGGGAAACCTCCGGACCAACTTCAATTTGGACACATGCACGATCGGGAAGATCCTATACTCCGAACCCGCGATCTCAAGACGTGCGGCGTGATCGTCGATCATCTCGGCGACACGAAAAGGTCCATGCCACAGGTGTGCGAGCTTCCGTGCATACCCCTCCTTGACTCGATCGAGGTGTAGCCATACCTGAGCGCCCATCGCGATGTTGTGGGGCCGCAGATCTTCGTTGTGTCAGTTGGCTCTGTCTCTGATCGCCTCGCGCAGTCGCTCGCGAACCTGTTCCCGCGCTCGCTGGTAGTGTTCTTGTACGTGGAACCTCCATCGACGGGGCTCCTGATCGCGTCGGCGCGTGCTGCCTAACGGTATCGCCGCCTCCAGCGTCGATCGCGGGTCCCACCCGTGGGCCAGGTAGAATGGCGTGTCGCCACGAACTCGATCCTGGGCAGTATTTAGGGCGAACGTGAGTCGCTCCGCGTACTCGTCCCAGTCTCTCTGGTTCACGTCTGACACGTACATCTTCAGCGATCGCGTTAGAGTCTGCACCATTCGTTCGGCAGTTCCGTTGGCTTGCGGCCGGTACGCCATCGTAGCTCTCTGTTTCTGACCCACTATCCGGCTAAAAGCACGGAAGAAATCTGACATAAAACCGGGCTCTCGATCATGGCGGATGACCTCACTGGCGCCGAAACGTCGAAAGACGCATTCTTCGTAATTCTCGGCGATCGTTTGGGCAGTGCGAGAGGCGCTAGCCTTCGCGATCACGTATCCGGTGAAAAGGTCTTGTTGTAGCGTCTCCGGGATGACCAGCCGCGCGAGGGAGTCTCGGTCTTCGTCCGATTGCGGTTTTGTCGGGCAGTACAGCAGGAGTCCGCTCTCGTCCAGCTCGTAATCGCAAGCGGTCTTGGCGCAGGACTTAGCATCGTTCGACGACAGGTCGGTCACCTCGCCCCGCAGGTACGATTTCATGTTCGCGATCCACTGCTCTTCGTCTTGGGCTTGCGTGATCCGTTCACTTCTGATGCGTTGCACGATCGCTTCTTGCAGAACTCCCGGCACTCGTCTCGACCGTCGTGCCGATCGCGTCACCGCTGATACACGAGCTACAGCGTTATTATCCTTCGGCTTCAGGAGCTCGTCCAGCCGATTGAGTGTGATCAGGTCCTGCCGATCAGCTTCCAAGGTAACTACGGTTTCTTCGCCCCGTTGAAGAGCTTCGCTAGCTAACTTGTCCGCGCTCTGGTTCCAATCTCGTTTCATATGTAAGAACTCGTGTCTTGGCCACGACCTGAGTCGATCCATCGCTTTCTCGCGCAATAACAACAGGCCAGGGGCCTTGCATGCGATCTCACCACGCATTTGCCGGATCACTAAATTGGAGTCGCCGCAGATCACGACCCGCCCTCTGTCCATAGTGGACAGAAGATCGAAGCACAACAACAGTCCGCGATATTCAGCTTCGTTCACCGTCAGATCAGACATGTACTCCGATGTGGCCGTGACGATCGTCCATTCCGGCAGCTTCCACACGATCGCGCTATAAGCGCCACCACTGCGTTTGACACGCGCTGATCCGTCGAAACTCGCGACCAGCAAGGTTTCATCCGCTTCGACCGTAGGGGGTGGCATGGTGATTATCAGTCGGGGCTGCTTCACTGGGGCAATCGCGATCAACGCCTCGTCTACTTCTGCGCGAGGTGTGATGCTTGCTGCGATCGCTCCCAGAATTTCATCCTCCCCTTTCGTGCACTTCCTGATCTCTAACGTCCATTCTGACAACAAAGCTGCCCAATTACCCAGTCTCCCCTGGAAGCCAGCCGAGTTGACCAGCCACGCCAGCGTCGAATGTCTGGACAGCACCAAGATCGACCTCGTCGCCAACAGTGTGTAATTCACGTCTAGCATCCGCAGGAGTGCCAAGACTTCCTTGTCGACAATCCCGTAGTTGATCTCGTTGTGCTTCAGAGTACGACTGGTGAAGTTTACTGGCCAGTACACGCCATCATGCCCTTGTACGAGTGCCGCGGAGATCGCCCACTGGCTCGCATAGACTACGATCACCGGGGTGCGATCTGGATCGAAATGTTTCAGTACCGGGGTGGACACGATCTTGGCCTTCAGCATCGTGAATGCGATTTTCGCTCGGGCCCAACGGTCAGCGTCTTCTACTTGCGTGACAACGCCCCCAGCTACTTGTTCGCCGGGGATGGACCTGTTCTGCTGAACTATCTCGTGGAAATCCGCTTCGCGCAGCTCGTACAGGACAGCGGCGTAGACCGCGAAGTCTTCGATGAAACGACTGTAGTAGTTCAAACTTCCAAGGAAGGACTGCATCGATCGCAGCGTCTGCGGGAAGGGAAGGTTGCCTAACACTTCAAGATCTTTCGGATGGGCTTCCAAACCGTCGACGGACACTCGGTGTCCCACGTAGTCCACTTTTCGTCGGCCCCAGAAACTTTTGACCACACTGATGGACAAATTCCATCGTTCGCAAGCATCAAGCAGTGCTTCAACCTTCTCACACAGCATGTCCCAAGTGATCGCAGTCACCAGAATATCATCGATGTACGATCGCCTTCCCAACACTGACGGTCTCGGCTCTGGTTCGCCTGAATCGAACACGTCGATCGGTTCCGACGGATCGTGACCGGCGCAGATTCGGAGATGTCCATACAGCGCGTTATCAATCAATCGCTGGTAGATCTGTGGCGCATTCTTTAACCCGAAAGGCATACGCGTCCACTCGAACAACCCGAACGGTGTGATGAACGCAAGAGATCTTCCGTGCGCGTTCTGTCATGGAGACCACCCAGAAGCCACTTGCCATATCGAGTGAGCAATACCAGAGCACTTTGTCCAAGTCTTCCAAGAGATCGCTAATCAGCGGCATGGGGTACACCATCAGTCTCGTCAAACTATTCACCAGCCTGTAGTAGATACAGAGCCGGATGTCAACGCCGTTCTTCTTGATGATGATTACGATCGGAGAGGCCCACGGTGAAGTCGACGGCGTGATCATCTTCGCCGATAACAGGCTCTTGATCAGATCCGACAGCTTCTCACGGAACTGTGGAGCGACTTTTCGGACACGTTGTGCAACAGGAGCTGCTCCTCCCACATCGATGTCGCAGACTGCGCCAACGGCAGCTGGTGGTAACGCGTTCCCCTTCCCGATCAGGAGATGTTTCCGCCTCCAAATTATCTGCCGCAGGCGATCGATTTCTTCCGGGGTGTTTGACTCAGGATCGCCCACCTGGATATCCTCGATCGTGACTTCATCGGTGGTGGTCACTACTTCCGGCAAGATTGTCATCTGTCTTTCCGCATCTTCCGCGAACAGGTCGCCACCTTCGTGGTAACATACTTCTTCGTCATCCAGCGGTTCCGGATTAACGATCGGAGGCGTTTCGGCCTGGGGCATAGACTCCTTCTGGTCCGCAGTCATCTCACTTCGTGTGGCCTGCTCAATTGGCGGCGATTCTCTCGCGTCCTGATCGCTGGTATCACCTTCCTGATCCCTTGGAGACCCCTCAGTTTCTGGTTTTATCTCGGCGGGTCGAGGCACGGTTAGTTGTGCGACGACTGATCTCGAGGTTCCGCGGTCACGACGCAGGATTTTCATCGGTGTGTCGTACTGAGGTCGATCTACCATGGGTCCGGTAGGAGCGAGTTCATGTTCTTCTACCTCCACACAGTCTGTAGTAGACTGGAAAGCTAGATTCTGCCACTCGGCATATCTGCGCGATCCAGGTAACACGAAACCGGGAATGCGAGGTACGCGTCCTCCTTCAAGCCACATGCCGACATGGGTGTCGTCTTGCAATACTAACTTCTGATCGCTGATATTCGTGATCTTCAGATAGCGAGTTTTCCCCAACCCTGTCACAAGACTTGGTACCCATCTATCTCCTCGAGTAACCCACAGCTTCCGGTGGCTCGACAAGATGAAACCCTTCTGAATCTCTATCGACTCTCCGACTTCCAGCTGGCAATCCTCTCCGAGTTTGACCTGCGTGACCTTCTCTCCGTAGAGCAGACGTCGGCCGGCTAGCTGAATACGCACTTCGTCTGGAAGATTTATTGATCCATCAGCCAGATCGAGGCGAATGCCAGCTGGCATCATGAAGTCCATCCCCAGGATCAGGTCTTGGCCGCCTGTGGGCGGACCAACCCACGCGTCGAAGTAGTACACCAGTGATCCAGCGAGCGTGATCTTGATTCTGGTACGCCCATCCGCCATATAGGGATTCTTACCAACTCCTTCACATTCCAACTCTTGACTGTTGTCTATGTAGCACCCAACCTTACGAGCAAAGGCGGCATCCAGAATTATAGAACTCCTCCATCGGGCATTCTCCGGCTCCGTGGATCTCGCCGCAGGCCTTGCAGATGAAGAGGCAGCGATCGGTCGGGTGGCCCTTTTTGCCACACTTTTCACACGTCAGACGCTTCCAGCAACCAAGATCGGTGTGCTTCGACGATCCACAGTGGGAACATGGCTTCCGCGGGACTTCCCCCTCGAGAGGTCCGGCTGGACGATCGAGGCGACGGTCGTTGGAGTCTCGACTAGGGTGGCGTTGTTCCTGATCCGAATGCGATCTGGTCGGCTGATCGGGCGTTGCCGCGAAGTATACCTTGCGCAGGTCTCCCTCTCCCTCCGACCCGCTGGTTTCCAATTCGGAGTCGCTCGAGTTGACTGTTGCGCGGACTGCGCGAGCATTCGCGGATGGGGTGATCCCCGTGGGTGATTTCTGCTTGGGTTTGATGGACCCATACACCGTCTTTCCTTGTCTCGCCTTCGCACGTTGTCGGGATCGAAGTGTCTCTTCGAGAGTGTCTGCGTCCGGGATTCTTAGCAGTGCCAGTTGGCTGGCTAGATCGCGATCGTCGAGTGTTTCGATGAAGTGATCGACATGTTCACGGCGGACCTCAATCGATCCATCCTTGATCGAGAGCTGAGCTCGCAGACCGGCGACATTCAGACGGTGCAGATATTCCAGCGGCGATTCATCCGATCGCTTTCGCGCATGGTAGTATTGTCTCGCGACAGACACGCCACGTCCGCAGTATTGAGTCTGGAAGTTCTTAGACAAGCTCTTCCAGTTGCCGCGCGGCGTTCGACTCAGCTGTCGGTACCAGTTACGTGCGGGTCCAGTGAGCAGATCTCCAAACACCAGACACTTCTCGCCGTCAGGAGCTTGATCGCGGACAAAGGCAGACTTCAGTTTGCCGAACCAGCTTCTGGCACGATCTTCGTCGTTGTCCTTCCCCGGAAATTCCTTCAGTTCTGAGATCGTGGAGACTCGGATCCTTGTGGCTGAGAGTGTTCCGCCGCCTGTAGTCCCAGCAGATGCGACTGCGGCACGAGGGGTAGCGTCGACACCCAGGTCATCCGGATCGTATTCGGTCGGGTGCGAATGGTCCCGGCGATTCGACTCCACGGACTCCATGTCAACGTCTTGAGCTCCAGGTGGCTTGGTTTGGTCGACGACTGGCGTGGTCGAGACCGCTTGCTGTTCCTTCAGGAACGCTCCATTGCTGCATTGAAGAACGATTGCATGCGTTCAGGGGGGGCTTGGGCTGGATCGCTCGTCGCGATAACTGTCGGCTTGGTTTCCGATCTCTCCTTTCGCGACTGTAGCATGGCTGCTCCGGCCGGCCCAAGTGTCATCCGCTGCAGCTCGATCGAGCTGTCCGATCCCGCTTCGGATGTGGCTGAGGCATATTGCGACGATCCGGTTTGGCTGCGAGTCGGTGTTGGTCTTTCACGTTGAACCGGGACGACACTACCGACAAGGGGCGTCAGCTTCGCGAACAGGCTCAGCGTTGATTCCCTGATGATTGGCAATTCCAAGTCGAATAGCTCGTTCGCGTCGAAGGAACCGAGCACGATTCCCGCTTCTTTTAGCATACGCATCAGCAGTTTCACCGCCTCGAGTTGGCTGGTTACTTCCTTCGGTGCCTTCACTGGACCTTGCAGTTCCCCAATTGGCTTCGGGCGCACGATCTTCATTACAGGGTCTTCGTGCAGGAACTTGTAAAGGTCCTTGTAGAAGAAGGCAGACTCCAGTTGCTCGTCCGTCCACGTGTTGCGATCCTCCTGGTCTTCGGCTTCAGACTCCGGTGCCTTCAGCTTCTTGCGTGAGGTCTTCGACTTCTTTTTCGAGGTTGCGTGCGAGGCTGGAGGAGTGGTTTTGGATGAAGGTCCTTCGGTTTTCACCGTCGGACCTTCGTCCGGCGGATCACGATTCGCATCGCGATCCGCGGGGGTCCCCGAGGGGACCTGGGGAGGGGTTTGAGGCTTTTCTTCTAGGTCCATCGCTGAACCTTCCTCTTTCACATCGTCAGAGCTCCTCCCGGCACTCTCACGATCAGTGGATCCTGGTGCTTTCAGCGCCGTCGGCGGCGATCCTTCTTCCGTCGACGACTCGTTCCCTGGTTCCATCTTGATTTTGACGTCTTCTTCTGTGGACTCACGGTGAAATCCCTGTGAATCGCCAGAAGATCCGGGCACGCGCACCATTGTGGCGAAGCGGGATCACGAAAATTGCTGTCGTGATATCCGGCTTGCCAGCGGTACGCCCGGAGTGCCGACTATCGGAGGGGGTACTCCGTTGATCTGGCGCGATCGGAACCTTGTATTCACCTTGTGTACCCGACGGCGGGGCGGGTTACGCTCTTCCGGTGTTCACTGAAGGCGTCGGTGGTTACCAGGATGGGGTGGGGAGCTGGACGGCTCCTTCCGGGGAACTGGGGGGTGACGTCCACGCGGTTATTCTTCACGCGGTCGTCGGTGGTCTGCTGATCGGGGCCTGGTGGGGCTTGATCGGCGTGGGGGGTGTCCTTGGGTGTGTTCCTTTACGTGCTTGCCGCCTCCTATGGCGGGGTCTTCTGGGGGGGGGGTTAAGTGGTTGCGCACCTGGCCAAGCGATCCAGGGGCTCCCGTGTAATTACCTTGCGCGACGAGGTGAGTCCGAAGTCGTCAGGAGGGCCAATATACTTCCCAGCCTGGAATGAACGAACGCCACTTGTGTTGCACGGGAAAGCTTCTTCTTAACAAATTAAACAATGACCTCAGCTTCCTATCTCCCCCCTTTACTGGATTCTTTCACCCATCTTCCGAGGTACATTCCACAGATCTTTTACTCCGGAATGATTGCTGGTGTACCACCAAAGTGGTACGTCACGATCGCCATTTGCGATCGGGATCGCGATCGCTGTGGTGGCCACGATCGCATATCGAAATGATCACACCATACCGCATACCGGTATACACCGATGACTGATGGCGCCACTGTACCCATTGGGTCTCCATACCCCTACCCCTCAGGTCCAATTTAATCCCTCCAAAGTCTGCCTTCATCAACCTCCGATCGTACGTCCGGTCCCGTCCGATCCTAGCCCATCGTTGGTCCATCACGAAATTTCCAACATCCACTTCACCACACTGTGCAGAGTCGGAAAAAGAAGATCCTGGCTCGCGTCTTGCTGGATACGGTTGGATGGAACGCTGTCCATGTCGACGCAGTGACTGCATTGAAATGTGCGCTTGTAGCAATGGTGCCATTGGCGCATCCCAAAGCTGCCAGTTTGATTTGCCTGTATTCGGATGCAAGTGCAAGATTCTGGGGATCTGTCGTGACTCTGGTAAGCCGCTAGAAGAGCAGCGTCACGCGCCACTTGCATTCTTGAGCGGAAAGTTCGTTGGTGCATCGTCACGTTAGCCGATCGTAGAAAAAGAGGCTTACACGATTATCGAGTCGTGTAAACGGCTCGAATACTTGCTGCTGAGACCTGAGGGGTTTACAATTTTCACGGATCACAGAAATCTGTTGTACATCTTCAATCCTGAAGTTTTCGACTGTGGCATTGCGCGTTATCAAGCTGATCGCTTGCAACGGCGGGCTATCGCGTTATCTATGTTCCCCTACGCGATCGAGCACATTGCAGGAGAAGACAACGCGTGGGCCGATTTGCTGTCGCTATGGGGAGGGTCTGATGCTGCGACTACACGTGGAGCTCGTTCAGTTCGCGTTGCAGTCATTGGTGTGGACGAAAATTTTGCGATATCACCACTCCAGGACGCTGATTTCGTGTGGCCAACTCAACTTGAGGTTCGGCAGGCGGTCAAAAAGCATTTCGGTGGGGTTCTTTCGGTGGAGGAGAGCTGAGCAAACGCACCGCCTGCGAATGTGTGCTGGGATTCAGCAGCCGAATTTTATCGCGACGAGCGCGACAGGATTTGGGTTCCTCCCACTGAGACCAACTTGCAAACACGACTGTGCATTGTGGCACATGCGGGGGCCGCTGGTCATCGTGGTATTGCGGCTAGTCTCAAGCACTTGAGTGATGTGTTCATTTGGGATGAGATGGACGAGTCGGTGCGAAATTTTGTCGACGGCTGTCTGCACTGCATGAGGGTGGATGGCACAAAGGTCCCAGGCCGTTCGGTGAGGCAGTGCATGCCACGAAGCCGAACGAAGTGATCCATTTTGATTACTTGAGTATGCCTGAAAGCTCGAACGAAATGTGCTATATCCTGGTGTTAAAGGATGACATGAGTGGATTTGTGGAGTTAGTGACGTGCTGCGCAGCAACAAGCTCGGAAGTGTTTATCGCGTTGACCGATTGATTCAAACGATATGGTGTGGCGAGTCAGTGGGTCTCCGATCAAGGCAGCCATTTCAAGAACATGCTTATCGAGTTGCTGCGGCGGAAACTGGGAGCTCAACACCATTTCGTCACTGCCTACTCGCCGTGGGCGAACGGAACAGTGGAAGCGGTAAACAGGCTGATCCTTCGGTGCATAAAAGCAATTCTGAGTGAGCAGCGGCTGGCAATCAGTCAGTGGACGGAGGTTTTGCCGGTGGTCCAGATGGCATTGAACCAGCTGCCAGCTGACAGACTTGGCGGAACGGCACCAGTGACAGCATTCACTGCGCTTCCAGCTCAAACACCCGTTGGGGCTCTGTTACATCCACGCACCCAAGAACTAGTGAGTCTAGACTGGGTCGCGCAGAAGCAGAAGGACCATTTAGTCGAGATCCAGGAAGCGCTGGCTAACATGCACAAGAGACTGACAGAAACAAGTGGGAGCAAGCTCGAAAGCGTCAAGCGGCGCGATCGGGTGTTGTGCTCATTAAATTTTCCCTCGGTGATTTCGTTCTCGTTGGGCAAGTGCTATCTCGAGCAAATAAATTGGCGATCCACTGGAAAGGTCCACGACGCGTGGTGAAGATTCTCAATGACTACACTTTCGAAGTGCAAAATATGGTGGAGGCTTTTGACATTCAGGTTGTCCATGCGTCCCGGATGAAAACTGTATGCGGAAGCTGGTTGTTAGGTGACCGACGACCTGGTTCAGCACATCACACGGCGAGGGCGGTCATCTGGTTGAACGGTTCATCGAATGCCGATTTGGGCGTGAACTACGTGCCTGAGAGATCAAAGTTAAGTGGTTCGGTCTAGATGAACTTGAGCCTTCATGGGAGCCTGCTCGTATCATGCTGGAAGACCAACCAAGGCTTGTGGAAGAGTTTGTCGAGGAACACCAGACCGATACGCTGGTGCAGAAAATGGCGAAGGCGCTGAACATGATTGGGGCAGTGCAAAGTGCTGGACGCCGTTGCGGTTCAGCAAGACGTCCGTAGATCGGACATGTCTCTATGATGGTGCTGCGTTTTTACGTCTGGTTTCCTCGCCTTTTTTTTTTTTGGGGGGGGGGGGGGGGGGGGGAGTGTTCTGCCGCCGTGCATGCAACTGCGTGCAGGCAGAGTCGCCAGAAGTGGATCTGCACCCAAGTGCGTCGGCGATCAAGTGGGTATGTACAGTACCTAGGGTGTCGACAATAGACGGATAGCACGTAGCTATCCATGGAAGAATAGGAGCAGCTAGAAAGGTAAAAAAAAAAAAGCAAAAGAGAAACAAAGACAGTTGGAAACTGGCAAGCTGCTGCGCAAGCAACTTCCGCTGTGAGAGCGAAGTCAGGTCAATAGTCCATTCGAGGAAAGGTTCTCTTCATGCTCTGGACGAATTTGCTCAAAAACTTGTCTTCACCTTTCGAAGATTTTTGTTGTTATTGCAGCTTTTCATCAAGAGTAAGGTGCTCTTGCAGCATAAAAAAAATACTTATTTGCTTTGGACGACAATTCATTTGAGACTGGGTTGCATGGGTCAAGTGGTGGTTGGTCTGGCGCTACTTGCTACTGAGCGTGGCGTGGGAGGTTGAGCGAATTCTTCAACTCGCCGTACTCAGCAGAAGTCCAAGTTCCACTGACGCCCCATCATGCGTACGTGCTAAGTCCAAGTCAGGACTATTACTATTTGCGCCGCCACTACCGATGCCAGATCGAATGCAGACCAAACGAGGGTGTCAAAACTGGCCGTTCGTTTAGATGAGGCCGCTTCGGTCGACTGCAAAAGGGCCCTGAGAAAGCGTGGTACAGACGCATACAATGACGAAGAGCAGGCTGGCGACATCAAGCTATTGACAACGCTGTCGATAATCTTCAATCAATTGACATGGAAGAGCGTGTACCAGTTCGTTCACCACGTACAAGGGTTTCATTATTCAGTGAAGCAGCGGGAAGCCTTTGCAATGCGTACAGGGCGCACCCCTCAAAGGATGAAGCTCGTTAGTAAAATTGGTGGTCACGAAAGCGACAGAAGCAGCCTAGGATGTAGCAGTTGCTGATGAAGGCGGGGTTTCCCAACGTCGCGCAGTGATACCATAGATATGTACGGCATGAGCTTGGGGAAATGAGGCTCGAAGTCTGCTCATTCCTAAATCCCCTTCGCCTTAGATAACCATCGCGAACGATCCCCACAAGTCGCTCATGACTCCAAGCTATTTTTACCGTCGCCCTGGGGAATCTGATCTTGTCGGTTTTGGATTTGGCAAGACGGAAGGGACGCCTGTGCGGAGCAGCAGCATGAAGGTGACGTTGGTGGTGAGTGAACGCTGGGATGAAGTAGAAAGGCAGTGGGTCGATTTGATGCAAGCGGAGCTGACCCCTCGAGCCGTATATGCAGAGGAAGTTTTGGGCGGTGCCGGCATTTTTGTGGGAAGTGCCATCTGGACGCCCAGGGTCAGACCACGTGGAGCCCGCATCTGGGACTATGGCCTGGTGGTTGGGTATCAAACAACCTGCAAGGCTGACTCGATGTGAACATTAGGGGCGCAACAACTCCCGTCATGTATAAGCCCGTGTATACCCAGGACGTTTCCGTGGAGGTATACGCTTTGCGACCTTGCGGGGGCAAAGTACCAGCCTCGCCATGAGATGCAGCTAAAACATGAAAAGGTGTACAACGAATTTGACGGGATGAATGAGATCGCCGTTCGCGACTCAACGATGCTACTCACTGCTGTCGAAGGAAGCAAAATTGACGGATCCATAGTTATATCTCTTATTGATATTATCAGCTTCGAGGTGCCTGAAGTGTCAATTCGACACATCCTCGATTATGTCTGTTACAAGGAAGGTGGCCGCGCCCCTCTGTCTGGTATGACATTTGGCAATTTTGCTGTTGTTGACAAAGTGGCTATCAAACCAGCGGCCGAAACAGTGCAAACTCGCGCAGGACCGAAGTTAAGCTTAGCGACGGCCTAAGTGACTCTGAAGACGACAACACTGCTCCCGCGGTGACAGCATGAACTACTGGTGTGCAGCACCCAGAGGTAATACGTCGACATACAATCGCAACAACATTGGTACGGCTTCGCGCGACGTGCAGGTTGCGAATGTGGCAGAAGTTTCTCAGCACTACCAATTGCTTTATGTGCAGCGGAATGGAACCTCAATGGATAATGTGAGTCGAATCATGGCTAGAAATAACGAGGTGAGTGCTGCTGACATGCATCCGTTTCATGCTACTGGTATACAGACTTCTATTCACTTGGCGTTTATACACGGTAAGTTGCGATGATGATAACGCAGCGTTTTGTCGAATTTGTACAGATATATTGGAGAAAGTATTGTTTATTCCCACACTTTCCTGTTCTACGTGCACTGTTTGGATGGGATTATTATGTACGAGGAGGCTGTCAATTCTACACGTTAGATGGGTAGCTAAGCCTAAGAAGTGGGCTCGTCTATGAGGGAATGACATGAGCAATGTTTCGAGACAGAATGCCCTCCCAACACCACTGATGCCTGAATCATTATCAATTATCATCGGAGCAGTCGAGGTCTAACGTGCTGTGGCACAACAACTGTACAAGCCTGCCATTTACGATACTCTCGCGGTAGCGGCGTGTGTCTTAGGCGAGCTATGCGTGAGTGAATTGCCTCCATCTCCAGAGACCCTGTCCGAAATTGCCGCGTGGGTCGATAATTGACTCGAGTTGTTTTGCGTATTGATATCCGAGGGACATTGGGAGAAACTTGAACGGATAAGTCCCACTTCAGTGCCTCACGCGAAACTTTCATTCGTTTACATCAGTTGATTGTACGTCATGAAGTTTCCTCTGTATTGAAGACAACAACACGGTCTCCAGTCGCCACAACCATCAGCCACGGAGTGACCGCAATTATGATGCCGAGAAATGGATAGCCATTCCAATTAAAGTTCGCCAGGATGCTCTACGACAAGGCAAGAAACAGATCTGCCTGCCCAAGGATGTCGGGGTAAGAATGGTATTTGCGTCATCAAGCACATATGCCACTTCAAACCTGCCGCATTACCCGATATTGTCCGTGATTGCATCACCAATAACTACACGTCTCCGCGTCTGTCCACCCTCGGGCCGCTTGATCGACTCAAGTCGTCGAGCACTCGGGTCGCTTAATAGGCACATGCCTGAGTACCCACCCTCTTTGGCAAAATTTGTTAGAGATCAGCAGCAACGCTTCAGGAAAAATATCCTCACTCGATCTCCGCTGCATGTAGATGTTGCTGAGTCGGAGGTGAGTCGGGCTTTGAGGCGATACAGGCTTTCCCCTTCAAAGGCAGTGCTTCCTTCAGCTTCTCACAACGGCAAAGCAATCTACTTGCTTGATCGCAACAAAGAATCTGTATACAGTGAGCTCTTTCACCGTGCGGGGTTGCAATTATCGGAATTTGTTCGTTTACTGTGAGGTGAGACTAGACACGACTCCCGTACAAATAAAGCCCTGAAAGTACCCACCGATTACCTATATGGAAACCTTATTAGATCTGTTCACGTTGGGACAAAATTATCTATCATGGAGTAGTTCCAGAATGGAAGTCAAAATTTAAACAAGTCGCAGTGCCTCCGAATCATGGTTCCACCTCACGTGCAGTGAATATGATCACCAAACATTTGTGGGCGGGTCAAGACTCAAACCGTTACCTCATCCTTGATATCGACCTGCTTCCACACTAAATAATGTTATCTGTAGTCCATTTGGGGTTGAACAAAAAACTGAGGTGGATCTCTCCATCAATGCTGGAATCATCCATGATCTATCAGTTCCACCTGGTGACTCAGTTAACGACACCACGAAATCCGATCATGAGGTGGATGTTTCCTACTACGGGCCTGAGGGTTTGGCCAACCGTGCTCTGAATGTGGCGAAAGCAGGCCCCATGGTACAACGTATGGTGACTGGCGATATCAATAGGGCGTTTCTCGATATCACGATGTTTGTGGATCGGATGGGACGCTTTGCAGGCACTACTCCGGATCTTGGCGTACTTGTAGTGGACCTCTGGTGCCCGTTCGGCAGGAAAAACTCTCCCTCGTCGTACTGTATCGCTGGAGCTGCTATAGTGAAGTTACTAATACGCGAGATCGGTGCCAAGGTGGCCTTTGCAACTGGAAGAAACACAGCAAAACTTTGATGATAAGACGTGGTGCGACGACCACATTTCGATTGAGTCCGATTCTGGTTCCAGATTGTGGAAGGCTCAGACAGCACTTCGTTCAGCGATGATCACCGCACTAGGACCCGATGCGTGTAACGAGAAGAAATCCACCGACTAGTTTGAGAAGGGCAAGCACTCGGACTGGATTGGGATCTCTCTGGCAAACGATGTCGATGCCGCCAGAAAAGGTGTTGGAAGTACATCTCCTCCTTCGGGATATGATGGACCGGTCAACGACAACACGAACGGGACTCTGAACGTTGTTGGGCAGTATCCGCCACGTTGGTACATATATTAGACGAGCAACACCATTCTTTCAGTGGGTGGCAGCGTTAGCTCGAAGTGTATCGCGGTTTTGATACGTGGAAATATGTGATGAGGCAAAACGTAATATGCGGTGGTTTGAGGTAATCATCAAAATCGGGAGATTAAATGTGATTCCGATGACTAAATTCACTCGCCGTCGGCAGCCTGGTTTTCACATTCACATGGCCGCCAGTGATCAAGGCCTGTGCGCACTGTTCCCAACACGGATACAATACGTGCGTGTAAGATTCACGAATGAAAAGTGGGTTCTAATTCGTCACTGTAACGAGACAGGCGACAACGAATTTTGCATCAATGTGCGAGAATTAATGAGCGCTGTGTATGCCTTTCTCGCATGGGGTTACTCATGGGACAATTCGTTCGATAACGAGGCCACCCACGTACGTTTCTGGATCGATAATACTTCCGGAGTGAGTTGGAACAATCACAATTCCAGCCACAAGCGCTTTGCCCAAAGGATGTTGCGGATCCGTGGCATCTGAAAAGTTTATCACGAATTCTATTCGACAGCTTCTAATGTGGTCGATGTGGATAACGTAATGGCTGATGCGGGCAGTAGGGCGTGACAGTCACCGTCTCTAGCTGTCTCGTTTGCTAACTAATGATGTGGATGGACGCAGGTACAGATCCCGTCCGACATGCAAAATCTCTCGAGCCTCTGGGAGCACTACTGTAAGCAGGGGTGCTTGCTCAATCCTCGAGGGAGCGCTATTCGCGGGTCTGGAATTGAGTGTCTGATGCGATATGATGCACTTGAGGCCTGTTGGAGTCCTGCTTCTGTCTGTCGTCGGTGACAGCCTCTGGACTGTAGCCAGAGCCATGCTGAACTCATGCTGGCCACATGTGTGCATGGACCAATCAGTATCCCGTACTGGAGGTGAAGTCAACTTGATAGGTTATGCAAGTGAAGGTTGTTGAAGTGCACCGGAGTGATTGCTAAAGGTCATGGTGCCAAGCAGCTCCTTTGCCCATGCTCGGCTGAGCAAACATGTAGGTAGAAGTAGGTAGAGCATTGGGTAGCTCAGCTAGTACGAGAAGAGATCGCTCACCCCAAATGCACTCACTTTACAAAACACCTTAAGCGTCACAAGTGTCCTACAACAAGTACATCGTTAGGCAACTTGACTGTTCCATTATTGAAGCGCCCGCTGATAATCATCTCCCTGATCGGCTCGTTGAGAGTCATTCAATTCGCCGAGTTTTGGAGCTGTTGTGCCCGAGGGTATCGGATATTCTTCCTTCTCGCCGTACTTTAGGCAAATGTGTTCTACAATACCATGCTAATCGGTGCAAGGATTTGGATAAAGAAGCGCTCAACTCTGTGGTGACAACAACAGAGGGCTGGATCAACCTACTTTCAGACGCGTGGATGAATATTTGTAAGGAACACTTGCTAGGCTGCCAGCTTTCGCTATTTGGAGTTTTACTCACATACGCGCTACTACCCGCTGGAGATGAATATCATGGAGTAACAATTGCCAAGCAGCTCGAACAACTACTGGAGCAAGTTCAGCAAGTGCAGTGACGCGTTGGAGCAATCGTCATTGATAACGCAAGGCAATCTGCACGCACTCGTCGAATATTGACAATTCACTGGTCGCACATAGTTTTTCTTTTTTGTTTCGCCCACGATGTCAATAACTTTGTCAAGGCTGTATTGCGACCTTCGTTTAAAGTTGTGACAGCCCGAGCGTCAACAGCAGTCAAAAATGTGAACATTTCGTCTAGTGAATGGCTATGGCGAGCACGCCAAATGAAGAAGAAATGCTACGAAAACAACCTTGGCACTACAAATCTGTGAATCGAGAGGGAACTCGATGCAAGGCTGTTTCCCATCTTTGTTGCGCGTACAGTCAGTATTGCAAATGTTCTACCGCCGGTACAAGAGATACGAAGAATTTCCACTGCATTTACGAGCTTTTTGGTGATCTCCTGTTTTGGGATGAGCTCAAGGAAGCGGAAGCCGTTATCATACCACTGGCTTACGCATCGTACAGGCTACAGAAAGACGAGAATACGGTTGGAGATGTCGTACTTTCATTTCGCGACATTCACAATGGATTTCAGCAACATATCACTTGTCGTGATACACTGGTGGGTTGTATCGAGTCTCGTTGGGCACAGTGCGAGCAACCGTTTTTCATGCTGGGTTTGCGCTGCATCCTTTGTACGCCGAAATCGCGAGGAAAATGCCCCATACTTCCGTGTCTGGTATTGGTGTGCTGTGCAAGATTGCGGTTAACAACTACCGCCGGCTGTTCGCTACAGAGGGTATCGGCCAGATACGGCGTGATATGTTAGCTTGGATGAAAGGACACTTTACGCGAACGAAACCGAGTGAGTTCATTGGTGCTACCTGAGAATACTGGGAGAGTGTTGCAGCCGAACGACCACAGAGCTTCCTCCCGAAACTCGCCGTGAGAGTGCTCTCAATTGCTGTAAATACGGCCACGTGTGAGCGATGTTTTAGTGACCTTGGATCAATCCACACACCAAAGCGCAATCAAATGGATGCATTGAAAGCGCTTGGTTTTCAGATCGTCGCTCAGCATGTCCGTCGCCGTGATCAGAAGGTTGAGACTTCAGATCCCAAAAAATAACTTCTCATATCTCCGAATGAGTGACGAATAATGCATGGTGCAGAAAGCAGTTACCGATTATCCAGTCCGTCACCCCTGCGTGGTGCGACGAATAACGATGAGGATAGCGAGACTGAAGATCCTGGGGACAATATTGATGGAGCTCTAACACTTTCGACGTGAAATGAATATTTAGGTGATGTATTTGTCGATTCTGAAATTGATCTTGGCTACATGGCATATGAAAACAATCCAAGTACATCAAACAACGTCGCGAGAGCATCGAGAGATTCGAATGAAGAAAACTCCGACGACGAGGAAGAAAACGAGTTCGAAGAAATTGCAGAGGCGGTCAAACAGGTTTTCCTCACCCGTAATGATCGAAACATTCCACAAGAAGACTTGGTTCTCAAGGGATTCCGTGGCCAGAAGGCAACACTCATAGAACTATTTTGTCAAATCTCGATAGAGAGAGTTAGCACTACATTCGAAGTAGAATCATTGCAATATCATTAGGAGCTGTCACTAAGAAATTTTCAAGTTGGTCTGCTGCTGCCGATGCAACTGCAATATCAGTCTCTTGCCTTGGCCGTGTCCATCGCCACCTCGATCTTTATCCGCCCACACTGCGATTCGCCTGCGACTCGCCATTCGCGGCCGCTGTTCACGCAGAGCAGCAGCACGAAGTCTCTCCAGCGAAGCAGTACCATGCTCACGCCCTGGACATCCAGACGAGCTCCGGTCAGCATAGCAGACGTGCGACTCAACGCCACAGACACAGCCGGTATCGACACTGGCTTGATCACAACACCATCGTGTGCAGCTTCACCGACAGGTCTAAATCACCATGCCGCCACGAAATCACCAACGTACGCATCACCTCCATCTTCTGCACCGCATGCTGCATATCGTGGAACACCAGCATCAGAGATCCACGGGAGCACCCGGCGAATGACCCCGGAGCATCTTCGGCTCGCCCGCCGCACAACCAACGGACCCGTTCGACGCCAGCATCGCCTCTGACAAATTCGATACGTTCGCCACGGTGCTGTCAGCACGGCTCTCTACTCTCGTGAAGCTGCTTCAGACCACGGGCGCCAACACCTTTCTCGCAACAGAGGTCAACTGCCAGTATGAAGATTATAAAAACGATTTATTTATTTTGCTAATATTTAGGTAAAATACTGTTGTTTAGTTCATGGGCAGATTTTGCCGGTTTAGTCCTTCCGCCACGACTTTAGGCCATCCAGCCTGGACGGACTTTTTACGGTTGGCCGAAATGTTGGGACTGCGACAAAGGCAGAAAATGGCACTTCTAGAAAGTTCCAACGGTACGATTTAAGTTTATCTCGTGCAAGACGAGTCGTATCCGGATACGAATTAGAGACGAAAGTGCCAAAATATCTGTAAATCACAATACATGTATGCAGCATTCACTCTGCTCATAAATACCCAGAGCTTCTCGGGCAAAGCACGGCATTCGTTTGTTCGCACTTTGGTATTTCGTACAGATTGACGATTCTTGTTGATAATAAAGAGCCTAATCACCTTCTTTTTGAGTTCGCTCCAGCCATTCTGGACAAAAAACATGGTTGTATCCATGGATGTATCACGCTGCAAACACGCTGCAAAAATCGGTACACGTACGCAATTTGCAAAGTCCAAAGCAGCTCTTACGTCGCGACAGCAGCGTCCTCGTCCAAATTGGCAAGCTGAACTGGCCCATATTAGTTAAGAGCAATACACGTGCACGTACCGGTAGTATTATATTTAATAATGCAAACCACTAGACCGGGATAGTCTCCTAGGTGCAGTGAATTGCCTGGCCCTGCAGAGCTGCACCGTGTATAGATAGTGTGTACACTGCATGCTAACCTGAATCCACGCCGGCTGTCAATATGGAGATCTGGCCTGCAGGCTGTGCAATGAATGCGTAAACTTCACGGTACAGTGTACTATTATAGTATTTACGCAGGGGCATCTTTACTCAGATGACTTGACCTGTTTCCACTGTGATTGTAGGGTACAGCTTCGCAACAGGAGACCTTAGGTACACGTAGGCTCGTCGAAAGCTGGGCACACCGGAAGATACATATCGATCGACCCACCGACGTCGGTGATACGCTCCTCTATCCAAGCGAACAACTAAAGTAGCCAAGAGCTTGATGAGATACGGTTTAGGGGATTAGTGTGATTTCTCTGTGGTCGATATAACATTGAGCAACCGCGACCAACAAGTCAAGGGTTCCACTGGAAATCCAGAGTGACGAGAGCTCCTTCAAACACGACGGACACGTCCTCCAAGTTCCCAAGGAGACGTACCATCGGTGTCAACATATCTGACTGTCCCATGACCCGCTCCACTCGTCTGGATTCGCGATCCCAGAAGAAACGCGTCGAGCCACGCATGGCAATCCGCTGACCAAGAAGTTTGTCCGCTAGCCGCGACCTCGCAGAAGCTCCCGTTGTATCAGCGCGCAAGTGTGGAAACACACACTGCAGTGTTTGCTGTGTGATCGTGGCGCTGGTAATTGTTGTGGCGACAACCGAGTCAAGACCGGCCTTCTCCAAGCCTTCAAGCTCCAGTTCGACGTCTTTGAACCAGAGCGATAAGCTCCTCCAGCTCGTCAGCATTGCCTCTTGCCCGCTCTCTGAGTTGAAGACGACGTCTGGAGCCACCGTCGATCTCAAGAACCTACCGTACACGCTGAATTGAGCTCCTTGGTCTGCTTGTAGAGTGGATGTGTGCTGACGAATGCCGTACTGGAAGAGTCGAAAGTATTCCGCTGCAACGCTCCAGACAGACTCGCCCGCAGACACAGCAACATACGCAGCCCGTCGCTCTTGCGCGAGTTTCTCGATCTCTTCGCGCAATCGTCGAGCTTCCTCTTCAAGACTCAGCGCGTAGTTGTCTTTCTTCTTGCGGTATCGTATCTGCCGCATCCGACGGAGCCCACGAATCCGCTGCTTCTCGGAGATGACTAGTCTGGCCATGACTGCAAGCTGGTCTTCGTGTTTCACCAGGACAGTCTTCTCGGGGACGCCACCGCCAGCAGTAGGAGATGACATCGAGACGGAACTCTGCAAGTCTTCCCTCTTCCTTTTCTGGTCTGTGAACGCCATGCATGTAGAGTTGTTCTGAGGCGAGGTGGCCCGCCAACGTCCTGGAGGAGCATTCAGCGGAGAGGCTCCCGTCTCTTCATGTTCACGTGTCGGGTACGAATTTTTGTCGGGTGTGTGCGCGTCCGAGTGTTGCGCTGGGTGGTATTCAGCGTCCGGACTCAAGACGTTGGCGACGGCGACGAGCGAGTTGCGAATGCTCCGGGAGCGCTGGACGACACTGGTAATGACATCGTCGCTGAATTGCTGACTGTTGGGTGGGCGGAGAACACACATGTCCATGGAGACTGTCACTTGATGGAGGGGGGGGGGGGGGCTGAAGGCTGGTGAAAGACTGAATGTGGCCTTCTAAATCCAAAGGGAACAAGGTTTGATAGTAGTGGGTTTTTCTTGGATTTAGTACTATTATTGTAAAATTAATATGAATTCAGTTTTTATTTGGAATTAGCCTTAGTTCCACTTAACTGAGAATTCTTCTTATTACTAAGATTAATTTGCCTACTAATATGACTACTAAGACCACTAAAACCCGCACTACCCACAACGCGCTGGATTTCTGCTGCAGCACTAAATGTAGCTGACATTGCGCTCGTTCTTCGTCGGAACGATGTCACAGCGGAAATACCCCGTTGAAATCGCGCGGTCTTGGAACGCAGTTCGACGAGCTTGGGCCCATCCAAACTCTTACTAACTGTAACTTTGTAAACGTTGGGTTTTACACACCAAACTACATCAATTGCTAAAGCATAAATAACTGACGACAAGGTCAGGCCATAGAGCAAAAGAAGTTAAGTGACAGCAATGCACATCAATGCGAAACGAAACGAATGCGCTCACACAGCTGATCAAAGTTCCATACGCTACTTTCCCCTGTTTGGTGCAACTTTTCACCAACTCGCCGGGTCCAAGGCATCCATGATTGGGAGCTGCGAAAGTGTACCACAGCATACGAGCTCCAATTCACTGCCAGACGGTGATATACTCTCATGGTTAGGCGAGCTGCAAGTAGTAGCCGCTAAATTACGTCCTGTGTGCAGTTTGAAAACAGTGCCCTGTAGAACATCCGGTGTTCTTTTGCGTGAGACTTTTCATTTCTATATGGTTCGTGATGGACTCGTCTTTCAGCCATGTCCGGGAATGATATGTTTAGTCTTAGTACAAAGCATATTAGTACTAACGGTTACTACTGTAGTATCAAACCCTGGACGGGAAGAAAGCTGATGACATATAGCAGGGGATAACGTCGAGATAATGAAACCATCTGTTTGATCTGCTAGAAGATGGTGCGAATGCAAATGTCAAGTAAACCAGCACAACTGTTTATGGGGCCTGCACAAACAAACAGTAATACTGAGTGCCATAGTGCTGGATAGCCTCGCCCAGCAGCCCGGCTTATATTTCGTGGAATATGTATAGGATCAGCTCATCCTCATCGCCTGCATGTGAACCGCTTGCAAGCGAGCATGTACTGCAACCCCTGCGTAGTGATCTACAGGCCTATAATACGCTCTCAACAGGAATATGAAGCACACTACAAGCGCGACAGCATTGTAATGACACGTTCAGCAAACCGACAGTTGGGACCTTTAATGTGACCTTAAACGTAATGGTAGCATGGTGATTGTCGAATTATGGCTCATACTGTGCCCTGCGATAGGAATACCCTTAGACAGGGTTCTATCACTACCATGGAGTTTGTCTGTTCTGTACATGACTGCGACTGTCTACTCGTGAGACACCGCTAGCAGTGTGCCATCGTGACTACATCTGCCATCGTTACATTTTATTGTACATGGTGGGCTCCTGGCTGGGCTTGCCGAGAATATGTAGGACAAGTGAAGCTGGAAGAGTTGTAAGGCAAGATTGCTCTCTGAATTCAAGCCACGAAGACCGAAGCTGCATACATGTGCATGTATCACCCTGCTTGCCACCAGCCAGTCCTTTGCCAGCGTGGGTGATGCGGCGAAGGCACTGACTCGATTTCCTACAGATAACGCGGTAGCGATTACGATAGCATCCAGCCGACATTAGCAGCGGGGCTCTGGGACAAAGTAAGCAGCACTTGCTGTTACTGTGCCTGTAGAACCGTGACAGTTTTTAACGGCGGAGAGAAACGTATGCAGGTACCACAACCGCACTGCTGTTCATAAAGAATTGTGTTGGTGCCGAATAGAGTTGCCCGACAGCTTCAATCTGCATCGGCGATATACAGTAGTCTCGGAACCTGCTCGCTCGCACACGTATACAATCCAGGCCTTGACAATTATGTGCTGTCCATTCGGGAGTTGCTCTGGTCAGTTTGTAGAATGTCACAGCATTGGATACGATGTATAAGCCTTGGAAGCGGTCTCTATAGTTTCTTAACTAAACACAAATAGAGGACCTCTTAACCCCCCCCCCAAAAAAAAAAAAAAGCCTTGGAAGTGGTCCCAGTGAAACCTCCCAGGCGAAAGCATGTCGCTCACAAATTGCGACTGCAAGACAAATGATGTTCAGCGCTTACTGTACGAGACTGCGCTGCCCATCCGACTTGGACACCGAGGCTGTGCAGCACACTCAGACGGCATGACGTTTACGTTGGTGGCTACGGAAGCGCAATCCGAGCTTGGTTAAAGTCGCTCCTGCAGTACGACGGAGAGGTTCAAAGTGCTGACGGTACTTCGTTAGCAGAGCGGATTGGTCAGTTTGAAATGGTAAAAAAAAAACATTAGAAATTCGCAGCCAGTTCCAGCATCTTCAGTGCACAAAGCTGTAGGGTCATTCTTGTCGATCATCGACCGACTCTCGCATCTAGGAAGTCCATGCAACGAGAAGGCTCGGCAAGCGCATGTCAAACAATGCTATGTGTACGCTTTGCTAGGAACCAAATGAATTGCGAGAGTCGGTCAATAGTCGACAAGAGTGGCTCTACAGCTTTGTGCACTGAAGATGTCGGACTGTTCGAATGCAATTGGCTCTCCGAGCTAGCCAAACGCTGGTCCAGCTGACCGAATGCCACCAGAAAAGCGGTTACTAGTTCACCAAAAGAGCTGTGATTCATATCAATATGTCTACCTAACTTTGCTCTGCTACTCTCCTCACTGGCGACCGACTCCTTGACGCGCAGCAGTGTTTTGACTCCGATACGGAGCTAGCGAGATCAGAGACTTCTCAAACACTCGGGACACGCCTTCCAAGCTTCCTAGCAGCCGCAGCATGGGCGTGAGCATGTCAGACTCACTAATCACACTCGTCACGCGACCGTAGCCGCTGTCCCACTCGAACCGCGTCGAACCACGCATAGTGATGGTCTTTCCGTAGAGCTTCTTGACCAGCTCAAGTCCAGCCGCCCCCGAGTCTTTACTGCACAGGTGCGGGAACACGGTGACAAGCGCCCGCTTGTTAATGGTGAGTTTGGTTGTCGTCTTGGCGATCAGCGCGTCGACGCCGCACTTTTTTAAGCCGTCCAGCTCGACCTCGACGTCCTGAAACCACAGCGACAAGTACTTCCAGTTCGTCATGATCGAGTCGATGCCGCGTCCAGCGTTGTACATGACGTCTGGGGCCATGGCCGCTCGCAGGAAGTCCAATTGAGCGCACGGCTGAGGCTCTGACGAGTTGGCCGCTTGCTCCGACAAGTCCGAGGCGCGCAGACCGTAGCGAAACAGGCGGAAGTACTCGACCGCCACGTTCCAGAGCGTCTTCTCGCTTGGGACAGCAGCAGAGACCGATCGTCGACGCTGCTCCAGCTTGTCAATCTCCTGTCGCAGCTGGTGGGTCTCCTCCTCAAGGGTGTTCGCGTAGTTCTCTTTCTTCTTCCTGTACCGAATTTGGCGCAGTCGACGGATCTCCCGTTGATGTTCCTGCTGTGCCATGAGCCACTCCGTGCTGACGTGTTGGTTGTTACTTGTACCGGGACCACCTTCCGCCGCGCCACTGGAAACTGCCAAGAGCATCAGCGTGGAGTCCGTGGACTCCTGCCGTTTCCTCTTCCTGTCCATGGGTCCTTCTGCCGAGTTGTGTTCCGGTGTTGTGTAGTACGCGTGAGTCGGGTGGGGGTACCCCATCGCCACGTGCTCGGTGGGATACGTCGGTCGACTGGGCTGCTCGACATGAGCGTACGACCGAAAGCCGCGGGGGCGCTGCGCCGCACCGCTGATAATGTCGTCACTTAGGACCTTGCGGGTAGGCGGGCGGAGAAGGCACGTGTCCATTTCCGGGCTCTTAGTACAACTGAGTGGTGATGCCGAGGCGAGTTGAGGAATGAGAAGTCCAGTCCAGAACACTTGCTCTCTCTGGTTCACGCGCGCACATATTTCACATAAAGCCGTAAACACGGTGGGAAGACTCAAAACAGACGCGGAGCGTCACGTTTGTGCAGAATCTCTAATCCTGGGCTGTGCTTTCGGCAGAGGCCATACTTTAACGAAGTTAAAGAACTTGCACAGCATTCTGCGAGCGGCGTTCTCAACCGAAATGACGAGCGAGCAGATGAATTATCCTGCGCGATGGTGATCGCGTGAATTTCATGGATTCACCGCGAACAAGCGGGTGCGTCAGCTAAAAACAAACCTAAAGGACATCGAGCCAACGGAAGTGAACTCAATTGCCGAACAGTGCACTTCACTCGCGAGAAGGCTTTAACGTTATCTCCATACCGCGGCGAACAGCGGGACACCGAAGCAGCCTCAGGCTATGGTCCTCATTACATTTAGAGCATCGCTGCTAATCATTTTTGCAAATCACTTTGTCTATGAGATTATCACAGCATGTTGGTAGATGCACTAAGTAAGTACATTTTACTGGGAGGTAGTTAGCGAGCTGGCTACCGAACTCAACGGGACCGACATTCGAGCGACAAGTACGAAACACATGCATCTATATGAACGATTGAAGTGTCAGCTTTCTCTTTAGTTTGTATGGGTAAAAAGCCCTTTCACCAGGTACATGTAGCGTGTCCTGGTATTCTTACGCCTACATTGATTCAGCTGGATGGATATTAATAGTGGAAGCCACGCACAAACATAGATGGCAAGTGAACGTATCCATGAAATGGTTGCTCCACATCATCCTGATACCATCGTGTCTCTGATGTCCCACCTTTAAATACCCAAAGGCACACCAAGTAAATCTCCCAGCCTAACCATCGGAATCTAGCAATACTACTGGTTTTCTCTGACTTCTTTAGCGCATGAATTCTGCTACTATACTGCAAAATTGCATTCTTCGGGCATGAAGAGATAGTCGTAATACCTTGTCACGCTTTACCCGAGAATCAGCATCACGAGTGCCTGCAGGCAGAGTAGAGTCCGCGCGCTACCGATGGCCTTAGGTTTCAGCTAAACGTTATCTGCAATGATACGAGCTGAGGTCTCCATGGACAGGAGCTTCGTGAGAGGAAATCTCTTGGCGCTATTACATGTATAGCATGTCCGACACAAAGCCCCCGCTTCTTTCCGAGAGCCAGTAATAGTCTAGCCGCTAGCTGCTTATTACCCCGGTACAGTGTAGCTTCACACAGCAGTCTGGTTATATGACAGCACACTCACCTTCATGTCCACGAAACGTATCGATCTTCTTATACGTTGCAGAAACCAACTTACGTTTGAGAATCTACTTATTCCTTGGCAACAACACTATTATACTACGCGTACGTGCAGCTCGTCGCTCGCACAACCACGCTGGATTTATACGAGTGGCGTGGAGGGGTCAGGGACAGCTCAGTCAGTTGTCCCCGTGAACCGAACGTGTCTGTCACACAGACATTACAACTCGTAATCTACACTGTACAAGCCGAGCTTCTACATGTACAGTAGAGCACATCGAGGTTTCTCATCATTGTTTCCCCGAAGAAGCAGATGGCGCCGGTCCATCGTCTCGAGGTATGTAGGCGCAGGCGAGCGGATCCAAATTGAACACGCTCCGTTGATCGGAACGTCATTTTGCGATCCACGTATTCCTGACTCAGTGATGGACGCCTGCGTCCTCCGCCCGCCAAACAGCCATTTTCTCAGTGACGACATCGTCCGTGGTGCAGTGCTGCGGCCCAAGCGAACGGAGCGAGGTGGAGTCGCCAACATGGACAACTGGTTTATTGCCGACACTGAGTTGACTCGAATTCGTGATGGACATTGGTCTTCTGGTTCACTTGGACACGCCATTGGCGGTGGCGTTTCACGGACGGGCAATGGAAGGAGGCAGTTGTCGTTGAAGGATGGAGCCTCGGTGAATGAAAGCGACGTGGCGGAACAAATCATCAGCCAGGAGTGGCGGGTTCGAGAAATGCGTCGAATGAGGCAGATCCGGTACCGGAAGAAGAAAGAAAACCACGCGAATACTGTGGAAGAGGAAGCTCGGGGGCTACGAGAGGAGGTGAAGAAGCTGCAACAGCGTCGTCGGTCGGCGTCAGCAGCGACCTCGGCAAAGGAAAGTGTCTGGAACGTGGCAACCGAGTACTTTCGGCTCTTCCGCTATGGTCTCCAATCGACAGCGACACATTCTTCAGCAAACGAGCCCTCTGTGCAGCAAGATTTCTTACTGACTGTGATGGCAGCAGATGTGGTTTTCAGCGCAGGATCCGGCCCAGAGTCAATGGCAAAGAGCTGGAAATGCTTGTCAATGTGGTTTCAAGACGTGGAGCTCGAGCTTGAAGACATGCACAAAGGTGCTGCAGACTCGCTGGTCACAAGTACCACAACAAGTGTCACCATTACTGAGCGAACCCTGCGCAACGTGTTCCCACACCTGTCAAGGGGTGGAGAAGCAGCTCTCGCGGAAAAGCTGCTGAACCAAAGGATAGTCATGCGCGGCGTTACGCGCTTTGAGTGGGATGCCGCGTACGGCCGAGTGAAGGGCGTCTTCAGTCAGGCCGACATGCTGACTCCAATGCTGCGCCTTCTGGGCAATTTGGAGGACGTCTCGTGCGTGTTTGACAAGGCTCTCATCACTCCTGACTTTCAGTGGAGGTCTCAAGTCCTGACGTGGTAGTTTTAATCAGATTCAACGAAGAGCACGCCGTTCAGATACACTCCTTTCTCTTGCTCTACTAACACCACCGCTCAGGTGTTGCTGCCTTGGCTGCTTGTTGCTTGTATCGAAGCTATAGCAGCCCAATACACGGTGAAGGATATGCAACGCTCGAGTACTGTCTACAATCCTCGCGGGGTCGACTCGAACAGGACACTCGTAGCCTGGCCCACTGCTCGCTCAGTCGCATCAGATCCCGCTAGAGTGCACACAACGCACCACGTTCAGTGTGCAAGCCTAAGCTGGAAGTCGGGGGAAATGGGTGACCCCTCGAACACTCGTGCGACGTCCTCCAAATTCCCCAGCAGAGCAAGCATCGGCGTTAGCATGTCGTACGCACTCGCCACACGCGCTATCCGACCGAACGCAGTGTCCCATTCAAACCGCACCGAGCCGTGCATGGCAACCCGTTGCCCAAGAAGTTTGTCGGCAAGCTCACGACTGGCACTTCTAGTCCCCCATACGTGAGGGAAAACGGTGCGCAGCGTTCGCTCCGTGATGGTAGCGCTCAGTGTAGCAGCGGCGGTTAGAGTCCCCGAAGCAGGCCCCTTGTTCAAGCCCCCCACCTCCAGCTCGATGTCCTGAAACCACAATGAGATCCGCTGCCAGCTCCTGATCACTGCGTCTTCACCACAGCCTGAATTGGATACGACGTCGGGGGCCATGGATGCTCGCACGAAGTCCAGCTGAATGCAAGGCTGAGCTGTCATCGAAGCCTCTGCAGATGACTCCGATACTTGGAGGCCGTTGTGGAAGACCCGGAAGTACTCGATCGCAGCACTCCACACGCTCTCTTTCGGCGGAGTGACTGTTGACAGAGCTCGCTTCCGCTGCTTGAGCTTGTCAATGTCTTGATTCAGCTGGCGAACGTCCTCCCCAAGGTGTATGATCGTGTCCATCTTCTTCTTGCGGTATCGAATTTGCCTCGTGCGACGAAGTGCTCGCAGGAACGTTTTCTGGGCGACATCAAGCTCTATCATGGCCGCGTCTTGCGTGTTGCTTCCTGAAGCTTGTGGGTGTTTGGCCAGGACAGCAGAACTTGCATTCGATGGCACGGCCGATTGAGCTCTTGTCTTCTTCTGACACTTTCTGGGCCGGCCGTGGATCTGAGAAGGAGTAACATCGGCATCCAACATGACGTACGTGCCAGCAACGGATTTCCTCCGAGCTGATTCCGCCCGCTGCACCACTTCGCCGATGACATTGTCGCTCAGGTGCAAACTGTTGGGCGGGTGGAGAACGCAGCTGTCCATTGCACGTGCCGGTGGTTGTCGGCTTGAGCTGAGTGTTGAAAATGACGAGTGACTCAGTGATTCGTGGCAACGATGCTGAGGGGATAAACGCGTGTAGATTACGCAAAGTGTCATCCGATGACGTGCGCTTACTTAGCATCTGTTCGCAGCAAGCTTTGCCTTCTCGAGATCCCTCTGCCCAGCCAACACTACACAAACCTGCATTGTCAAAGATCAACAGCACGCACTCACGTACGGAATCGTATAGATCGGTCTGCTAGACCAGCAGCGACGTGACCAGCCCATTGCCGTAGGATCTGTCGATCTGCACGACACCATTGGCCACCAACGAGTACAGCGCGCGAATGACCACGCCGTTCCCGTTGGGCTTGCCGTGGGCCTGCAGCACCGCACTCGCCTCCTGCTTGAGCTCGTTCACGCCCATCTCGCCTTCGTGTTCGTACAGCAAATGCAGCAGCACCGCCTCTTCCCGCAGCGTGGGCGGGTTGGTGTCCCGCGCCGTCAGGAGCTGCACGTCGACCATGTGTCTCATCTTCCTCTTGCGTCGTGCCAGCTCGAGCCGCAGCGAGTCCACCTGCGCCTGCACTCTGGATCGCTCCGTCTTGGCTTCCACCAGTTCGTCCTTCAACGCCGGCAAGTCCCTCGCGTTCTCCTCCTGCTCCTCCTCCAGCTCCTCGGCCGCGATGATGTGTCTCTGAAGCGCCTCCTTCTCGTCTCTCAACTCCCCGAGCACCTGTTCCCTGGCCACCGCGGCCGCATCCGCCCGCACATCGCCACTCAGCACCTGCGTCTTCTCCTTCTCTGCAGTAACAGCAGCGTTCTTCCTGGCCTTCTTCCTCTGCAGCGAGTCCACCGCCGCCTCGATGTCCCGCTTCTCCTCTGCACGCAGTGCCACGGCCTCCTGCAGCTCTGCGACCTCCACCTCCGTCTCCTCTTCCTCCTCCTGCGCCTCGTCTCCCGTCTCTTCCGCCTCGGCAGCCTCCTCCTGCAGCGCCTTGAGCTCCACCTCCCGCTCGGCCACGCGCTGCTCCCGCACCTGCATCTGCTGCTCCCACACCGTCTCCTCCTGGGCCAACTGACTCTCCACTCGGTCATGCAGCGCCAGGGCGTCCCCTGAGCCTCGAACCTTCTCCTGCAAAAGCTTCACAGACTCGGAAAGCGCCTCGAAGCGCCGCGTGAGCCGCTCGCACCGCTCGACCGACGCGTCGGACGCGTTTCGCTCGGCCAACTCCGACGCCAGGCGACGCAGCGTCGTCTGCCACGTGTCTGGCCGCGTCTGCGCGTCGCATTTGGCTGCGTAGGCGGCGCTGGAGACCAGCGAGTAGAGCGAACGCGACGGAAAAGACGCCGACTTCGAGGGCGCCGTGCGCGGCTCCTGGGTGGCACTGGAGGCTTGTAGAGGGACCATAGTGTGCGTAGAGGGTGCGCGGAACACGCAGGACCCGATGCTCGCGCCCAACTCGCGCAGGTCCTCCGCGCACAACTCGAGACGCCGAGCGTCGTCGTCCACGCGCCTCCGCTTGCTCTCCGACATGGATTGGCAATATATTGTGTGGATTTGGTGTAGACGATCACCGAGGTGGCTACAGAAGAGCTGCAAGACCATCTCGGAGCAAACACTGCGCTAAGCTTACACGGGTATGTGTTTCCGCGCGTGTGCAGCTGCGAAAACAATCGAGGTTTGGCAGACAAGCTTCGGAGAGGAAACATTGTCAGACATGGATTGAATGGGACTGCGTGCGACGAGTGTGATCGCTGTGCGTGACATGCTAACACCATCGGAGCAGGCTGTGCTGATGGGCGATGTTATCAAGTTCATGTCGAACCCCAACAATTTGACGCACGATTAATATGTGGCTCTGTCGCTCGTCGTCTTTGCTTTCAGCACAACAAAATACAGACAATCCTCTCCTTTGTGATAGCGTCGGGAACCACCACATTATCACTCGCTGGAGTTATTACAAGGCAGAAATGTGCCGTAAAATTGGTACATTTGAACTTAACAGCTCTACAGCGTCGACGTACAGCAGGCAGTACTGTGGAGCATCGAGAGCTGGAACGCCCTGCTTCCCAGCGTCTTCAGTAACTGCTGGAAGAAGACTGGCTTGCTTGACTACTACACGTGCGAGTACGCCGAGCCGGGCGTGGAGGATGACATCGTGAACGAGCTGGCAGAGATGCTGACGCGTCTCCACCCCTCGAATCCGATGTCGGTTGAAGAGCTGCTGAACCCACCGGACGAGAACATCCTCGCGGATGAACCAACGGACGAAGATTTCTGCCGGGTCGAGTCTTCAGAGCGCGAGAATGGGTGCGGTCAAGATGTCGGTGATGGCGGTATCGAGGACGAAGAAGAAGAAAGCACTTCTTCAACCTATCCAACGCCCGAAAACCTGTCCACAGAGGAGCTGAAGGAGCGTCTTCAATGGATAGCACAACTTTTCGTTACCGCCGGTGCGATGGGGGTCCGTTCAAGGGACGTTATCGGGCTTCGAACGATGCAGCGAGTATTTAGAGAGGAGCTTGCGTGTAGACAAGGCCACAAGCAGCAAAAGTCGATGCTCGACTTCTTCGGACGTCCTGCACCAAATGGACCTTAGCAATAGTTAAGCACCTTTGAATAGTGATAATGACGTGTTTTGTATCACAAACCAGTAACTAGAGGGTAGAGGTATATTTGACTCGTGCTTGTATGGTGACGGTCATCGGGAGCCCTCCCCATATCTCTCCGTGGAGGGTATCACTACTCAGGATATCACGACCGAGAGGATTGTCTGTACCTGCTAGTGCAAGACTACAAGAACAATAAATCGTTGCTGACTTTGAATTCCTTGTCAATCTTTGAAAGACTGGCGATAAATGTAGTCTACGCTGGGAGTATCGAATTGTTGTCCGCAATGTTTCCTCTCCGAAGCTTGTCTGCCAAACCTCGATTGTTTTCGCAGCTGCACACGCGCGGAAACACATACCCGTGTAAGCTTAGCGCAGTGTTTGCTCCGAGATGGTCTTGCAGCTCTTCTGTAGCCACCTCGGTGATCGTCTACACCAAATCCACACAATATATTGCCAATCCATGTCGGAGAGCAAGCGGAGGCGCGTGGACGACGACGCTCGGCGTCTCGAGTTGTGCGCGGAGGACCTGCGCGAGTTGGGCGCGAGCATCGGGTCCTGCGTGTTCCGCGCACCCTCTACGCACACTATGGTCCCTCTACAAGCCTCCAGTGCCACCCAGGAGCCGCGCACGGCGCCCTCGAAGTCGGCGTCTTTTCCGTCGCGTTCGCTCTACTCGCTGGTCTCCAGCGCCGCCTACGCAGCCAAATGCGACGCGCAGACGCGGCCAGACACGTGGCAGACGACGCTGCGTCGCCTGGCGTCGGAGTTGGCCGAGCGAAACGCGTCCGACGCGTCGGTCGAGCGGTGCGAGCGGCTCACGCGGCGCTTCGAGGCGCTTTCCGAGTCTGTGAAGCTTTTGCAGGAGAAGGTTCGAGGCTCAGGGGACGCCCTGGCGCTGCATGACCGAGTGGAGAGTCAGTTGGCCCAGGAGGAGACGGTGTGGGAGCAGCAGATGCAGGTGCGGGAGCAGCGCGTGGCCGAGCGGGAGGTGGAGCTCAAGGCGCTGCAGGAGGAGGCTGCCGAGGCGGAAGAGACGGGAGACGAGGCGCAGGAGGAGGAAGAGGAGACGGAGGTGGAGGTCGCAGAGCTGCAGGAGGCCGTGGCACTGCGTGCAGAGGAGAAGCGGGACATCGAGGCGGCGGTGGACTCGCTGCAGAGGAAGAAGGCCAGGAAGAACGCTGCTGTTACTGCAGAGAAGGAGAAGACGCAGGTGCTGAGTGGCGATGTGCGGGCGGATGCGGCCGCGGTGGCCAGGGAACAGGTGCTCGGGGAGTTGAGAGACGAGAAGGAGGCGCTTCAGAGACACATCATCGCGGCCGAGGAGCTGGAGGAGGAGCAGGAGGAGAACGCGAGGGACTTGCCGGCGTTGAAGGACGAACTGGTGGAAGCCAAGACGGAGCGATCCAGAGTGCAGGCGCAGGTGGACTCGCTGCGGCTCGAGCTGGCACGACGCAAGAGGAAGATGAGACACATGGTCGACGTGCAGCTCCTGACGGCGCGGGACACCAACCCGCCCACGCTGCGGGAAGAGGCGGTGCTGCTGCATTTGCTGTACGAACACGAAGGCGAGATGGGCGTGAACGAGCTCAAGCAGGAGGCGAGTGCGGTGCTGCAGGCCCACGGCAAGCCCAACGGGAACGGCGTGGTCATTCGCGCGCTGTACTCGTTGGTGGCCAATGGTGTCGTGCAGATCGACAGATCCTACGGCAATGGGCTGGTCACGTCGCTGCTGGTCTAGCAGACCGATCTATACGATTCCGTACGTGAGTGCGTGCTGTTGATCTTTGACAATGCAGGTTTGTGTAGTGTTGGCTGGGCAGAGGGATCTCGAGAAGGCAAAGCTTGCTGCGAACAGATGCTAAGTAAGCGCACGTCATCGGATGACACTTTGCGTAATCTACACGCGTTTATCCCCTCAGCATCGTTGCCACGAATCACTGAGTCACTCGTCATTTTCAACACTCAGCTCAAGCCGACAACCACCGGCACGTGCAATGGACAGCTGCGTTCTCCACCCGCCCAACAGTTTGCACCTGAGCGACAATGTCATCGGCGAAGTGGTGCAGCGGGCGGAATCAGCTCGGAGGAAATCCGTTGCTGGCACGTACGTCATGTTGGATGCCGATGTTACTCCTTCTCAGATCCACGGCCGGCCCAGAAAGTGTCAGAAGAAGACAAGAGCTCAATCGGCCGTGCCATCGAATGCAAGTTCTGCTGTCCTGGCCAAACACCCACAAGCTTCAGGAAGCAACACGCAAGACGCGGCCATGATAGAGCTTGATGTCGCCCAGAAAACGTTCCTGCGAGCACTTCGTCGCACGAGGCAAATTCGATACCGCAAGAAGAAGATGGACACGATCATACACCTTGGGGAGGACGTTCGCCAGCTGAATCAAGACATTGACAAGCTCAAGCAGCGGAAGCGAGCTCTGTCAACAGTCACTCCGCCGAAAGAGAGCGTGTGGAGTGCTGCGATCGAGTACTTCCGGGTCTTCCACAACGGCCTCCAAGTATCGGAGTCATCTGCAGAGGCTTCGATGACAGCTCAGCCTTGCATTCAGCTGGACTTCGTGCGAGCATCCATGGCCCCCGACGTCGTATCCAATTCAGGCTGTGGTGAAGACGCAGTGATCAGGAGCTGGCAGCGGATCTCATTGTGGTTCCAGGACATCGAGCTGGAGGTGGGGGGCTTGAACAAGGGGACTGCTTCGGGGACTCTAACCGCCGCTGCTACACTGAGCGCTACCATCACGGAGCGAACGCTGCGCACCGTTTTCCCTCACGTATGGGGGACTAGAAGTGCCAGTCGTGAGCTTGCCGACAAACTTCTTGGGCAACGGGTTGCCATGCACGGCTCGGTGCGGTTTGAATGGGACACTGCGTTCGGTCGGATAGCGCGTGTGGCGAGTGCGTACGACATGCTAACGCCGATGCTTGCTCTGCTGGGGAATTTGGAGGACGTCGCACAAGTGTTCGAGGGGTCACCCATTTCCCCCGACTTCCAGCTTAGGCTTGCACACTGAACGTGGTGCGTTGTGTGCACTCTAGCGGGATCTGATGCGACTGAGCGAGCAGTGGGCCAGGCTACGAGTGTCCTGTTCGAGTCGACCCCGCGAGGATTGTAGACAGTACTCGAGCGTTGCATATCCTTCACCGTGTATTGGGCTGCTATAGCTTCGATACAAGCAACAAGCAGCCAAGGCAGCAGCACCTGAGCGGTGGTGTTAGTAGAGCAAGAGAAAGGAGTGTATCTGAACGGCGTGCTCTTCGTTGAATCTGATTAAAACTACCACGTCAGGACTTGAGACCTCCACTGAAAGTCAGGAGTGATGAGAGCCTTATCGAACACGCACGAGACGTCCTCCAAATTGCCCAGAAGGCGCAGCATTGGAGTCAGCATGTCGGCCTGACTGAAGACGCCCTTCACTCGGCCGTACGCGGCATCCCACTCAAAGCGCGTAACGCCGCGCATGACTATCCTTTGGTTCAGCAGCTTTTCCGCGAGAGCTGCTTCTCCACCCCTTGACAGGTGTGGGAACACGTTGCGCAGGGTTCGCTCAGTAATGGTGACACTTGTTGTGGTACTTGTGACCAGCGAGTCTGCAGCACCTTTGTGCATGTCTTCAAGCTCGAGCTCCACGTCTTGAAACCACATTGACAAGCATTTCCAGCTCTTTGCCATTGACTCTGGGCCAGATCCTGCGCTGAAAACCACATCTGCTGCCATCACAGTCAGTAAGAAATCTTGCTGCACAGAGAGCTCGTTTGCTGAAGAATGTGTCGCTGTCGATTGGAGACCATAGCGGAAGAGCCGAAAGTACTCGGTTGCCACGTTCCAGACACTTTCCTTTGCCGAGGTCGCTGCTGACGCCGACCGACGACGCTGTTGCAGCTTCTCCACCTCCTCTCGTAGCCCCCGAGCTTCCTCTTCCACAGTATTCGCGTGGTTTTCTTTCTTCTTCCGGTACCGGATCTGCCTCATTCGACGCATTTCTCGAACCCGCCACCTCTCGCTGGTGATTTGTTCCGCCGCGTCGCTTTCATTCACCGAGGCTCCATCCTTCAACGACAACTGCCTCCTTCCATTGCCCGTCCGTGAAACGCCACCGCCAATGGCGTGTCCAAGTGAACCAGAAGACCAATGTCCATCACGAATTCGAGTCAACTCAGTGTCGGCAATAAACCAGTTGTCCATGTTGGCGACTCCACCTCGCTCCGTTCGCTTGGGCCGCAGCACTGCACCACGGACGATGTCGTCACTGAGAAAATGGCTGTTTGGCGGGCGGAGGATGCAGGCGTCCATCACTGAGTCAGGAATACGTGGATCGCAAAATGACGTTCCGATCAACGGAGCGTGTTCAATTTGGATCCGCTCGCCTGCGCCTACATACCTCGAGACGATGGACCGGCGCCATCTGCTTCTTCGGGGAAACAATGATGAGAAATCTCGATGTGCTCTACTGTACATGTAGAAGCTCGGCTTGTACAGTGTAGATTACGAGTTGTAATGTCTGTGTAACAGACACGTTCGGTTCAACTGACTGAGCTGTCCCTGACCCCTCCACCCCACTCGTATAAATCCAGCATGGTTGTGCGAGCGACGAGCTGCACGCACACGTAGTATAATAGTGTTGTTGCCAAGGAATAAGTAGATTCTCAAACGTAAATTGGTTTCTGCAACGTATAAGAAGATCGATACGTTTCGTGGACATGAAGGTGAGTGTGCTGTCATATAACCAGACTGCTGTGTGAAGCTACACTGTACCGGGGTAATAGCAGCTAGCGGCTAGACTATTACTGGCTCTCGGAAAGAAGCGGGGGCTTTGTGTCGGACATGCTATACGTGTAATAGCGCCAAGCGATTTCCTCTCACGAAGCTCCTGTCCATGGAGACCTCAGCTCGTATCATTGCAGATAACGTTTAGCTGAAACCTAAGACTATCGGTAGCGCGCGGACTCTACTCTGCCTGCAGGCACTCGTGATGCTGATTCTCGGGTAAAGCGTGACAAGGTATTACGACTATCTCTTCATGCCCGAAGAATGCAATTTTGCAGTATAGTAGCAGAATTCATGCGCTAAAGAAGTCAGAGAAAACCAGTAGTATTGCTAGATTCCGATGGTTAGGCTGGGAGATTTACTTGGTGTGCCTTTGGGTATTTAAAGGTGGGACATCAGAGACACGATGGTATCAGGATGATGTGGAGCAACCATTTCATGGATACGTTCACTTGCCATCTATGTTTGTGCGTGGCTTCCACTATTAATATCCATCCAGCTGAATCAATGTTGGCGTAAGAATACCAGTACACGCTACATGTACCTGGTGAAAGGTCTTTTTACCCATACAAACTAAAGAGAAAGCTGACACTTCAATCGTTCATATAGATGCATGTGTTTCGTACTTGTCGCTCGAATGTCGGTCCCGTTGAGTTCGGTAGCCAGCTCGCTAACTACCTCCCAGTAAAATGTACTTACTTAGTGCATCTACCAACATGCTGTGATAATCTCATAGACAAAGTGATTTGCAAAAATGATTAGCAGCGATGCTCTAAATGTAATGAGGACCATAGCCTGAGGCTGCTTCGGTGTCCCGCTGTTCGCCGCGGTATGGAGATAACGTTAAAGCCTTCTCGCGAGTGAAGTGCACTGTTCGGCGATTGAGTTCACTTCCGTTGGCTCGATGTCCTTTAGGTTTGTTTTTAGCTGACGCACCCGCTTGTTCGCGGTGAATCCATGAAATTCACGCGATCACCATCGCGCAGGATAATTCATCTGCTCGCTCGTCATTCCGGTTGAGAACGCCGCTCGCAGAATGCTGTGCAAGTTCTTTAACTTCGTTAAAGTATGGCCTCTGCCGAAAGCACAGCCCAGGATTAGAGATTCTGCACAAACGTGACGATCCGCGTCTGTTTTGAGTCTTCCCACCGTGTTTACGGCTTTATGTGAAATATGTGCGCGCGTGAACCAGAGAGAGCAAGCGTTCTGGACTGGACTTCTCATTCCTCAACTCGCCTCGGCATCACCACTCAGTTGTACTAAGAGCCCGGAAATGGACACGTGCCTTCTCCGCCCGCCTACCCGCAAGGTCCTAAGTGACGACATTATCAGCGGTGCGGCGCAGCGCCCCCGCGGCTTTCGGTCGTACGCTCATGTCGAGCAGCCCAGTCGACCAACGTATCCCACCGAGCACGTGGCGATGGGGTACCCCCACCCGACTCACGCGTACTACACAACACCGGAACACAACTCGGCAGAAGGACCCATGGACAGGAAGAGGAAACGGCAGGAGTCCACCGACTCCACGCTGATGCTCTTGGCAGTTTCCAGTGGCGCGGCGGAAGGTGGTCCCGGTACAAGTAACAACCAACACGTCAGCACGGAGTGGCTCATGGCGCAGCAGGAACATCAACGGGAGATCCGTCGACTGCGCCAAATTCGGTACAGGAAGAAGAAAGAGAACTACGCGAACACCCTTGAGGAGGAGACCCACCAGCTGCGACAGGAGATTGACAAGCTGGAGCAGCGTCGACGATCGGTCTCCGCTGCTGTCCCAAGCGAGAAGACGCTCTGGAACGTGGCGGTCGAGTACTTCCGCCTGTTTCGCTACGGTCTGCGCGCCTCGGACTTGTCGGAGCAAGCGGCCAACTCGTCAGAGCCTCAGCCGTGCGCTCAATTGGACTTCCTGCGAGCGGCCATGGCCCCAGACGTCATGTATAACGCTGGACGCGGCATCGACTCGATCATGACGAACTGGAAGTACTTGTCGCTGTGGTTTCAGGACGTCGAGGTCGAGCTGGACGGCTTAAAAAAGTGCGGCGTCGACGCGCTGATCGCCAAGACGACAACCAAACTCACCATTAACAAGCGGGCGCTTGTCACCGTGTTCCCGCACCTGTGCAGTAAAGACTCGGGGGCGACTGGACTTGAGCTGGTCAAGAAGCTCTACGGAAAGACCATCACTATGCGTGGTTCGACGCGGTTCGAGTGGGACAGCGGCTACGGTCGCGTGACGAGTGTGATTAGTGAGTCTGACATGCTCACGCCCATGCTGCGGCTGCTAGGAAGCTTGGAAGGCGTGTCCCGAGTGTTTGAGAAGTCTCTGATCTCGCTAGCTCCGTATCGGAGTCAAAACACTGCTGCGCGTCAAGGAGTCGGCCGCCAGTGAGGAGAGTAGCAGAGCAAAGTTAGGTAGACATATTGATATGAATCACAGCTCTTTCGGTGGACTAGTATTCGCTTTTTCCGGTGGCATTCGGTCAGCTGGACCAGCGTTCTGGCTAGCTCGGAGAGCCAATTGCATTCGAACAGTCCGACATCTTCAGTGCACAAAGCTGTAGAGCCACTCTTGTCGACTATTGACCGACTCTCGCAATTCATTTGGTTCCTAGCAAAGCGTACACATAGCATTGTTTGACATGCGCTTGCCGAGCCTTTTCGTTGCATGGACTTCCTAGATGCGAGAGTCGGTCGATGATCGACAAGAATGACCCTACAGCTTTGTGCACTGAAGATGCTGGAACTGGCTGCGAATTTCTAATGTTTTTTTTTTACCATTTCAAACTGACCAATCCGCTCTGCTAACGAAGTACCGTCAGCACTTTGAACCTCTCCGTCGTACTGCAGGAGCGACTTTAACCAAGCTCGGATTGCGCTTCCGTAGCCACCAACGTAAACGTCATGCCGTCTGAGTGTGCTGCACAGCCTCGGTGTCCAAGTCGGATGGGCAGCGCAGTCTCGTACAGTAAGCGCTGAACATCATTTGTCTTGCAGTCGCAATTTGTGAGCGACATGCTTTCGCCTGGGAGGTTTCACTGGGACCACTTCCAAGGCTTTTTTTTTTTTTTTGGGGGGGGGTTAAGAGGTCCTCTATTTGTGTTTAGTTAAGAAACTATAGAGACCGCTTCCAAGGCTTATACATCGTATCCAATGCTGTGACATTCTACAAACTGACCAGAGCAACTCCCGAATGGACAGCACATAATTGTCAAGGCCTGGATTGTATACGTGTGCGAGCGAGCAGGTTCCGAGACTACTGTATATCGCCGATGCAGATTGAAGCTGTCGGGCAACTCTATTCGGCACCAACACAATTCTTTATGAACAGCAGTGCGGTTGTGGTACCTGCATACGTTTCTCTCCGCCGTTAAAAACTGTCACGGTTCTACAGGCACAGTAACAGCAAGTGCTGCTTACTTTGTCCCAGAGCCCCGCTGCTAATGTCGGCTGGATGCTATCGTAATCGCTACCGCGTTATCTGTAGGAAATCGAGTCAGTGCCTTCGCCGCATCACCCACGCTGGCAAAGGACTGGCTGGTGGCAAGCAGGGTGATACATGCACATGTATGCAGCTTCGGTCTTCGTGGCTTGAATTCAGAGAGCAATCTTGCCTTACAACTCTTCCAGCTTCACTTGTCCTACATATTCTCGGCAAGCCCAGCCAGGAGCCCACCATGTACAATAAAATGTAACGATGGCAGATGTAGTCACGATGGCACACTGCTAGCGGTGTCTCACGAGTAGACAGTCGCAGTCATGTACAGAACAGACAAACTCCATGGTAGTGATAGAACCCTGTCTAAGGGTATTCCTATCGCAGGGCACAGTATGAGCCATAATTCGACAATCACCATGCTACCATTACGTTTAAGGTCACATTAAAGGTCCCAACTGTCGGTTTGCTGAACGTGTCATTACAATGCTGTCGCGCTTGTAGTGTGCTTCATATTCCTGTTGAGAGCGTATTATAGGCCTGTAGATCACTACGCAGGGGTTGCAGTACATGCTCGCTTGCAAGCGGTTCACATGCAGGCGATGAGGATGAGCTGATCCTATACATATTCCACGAAATATAAGCCGGGCTGCTGGGCGAGGCTATCCAGCACTATGGCACTCAGTATTACTGTTTGTTTGTGCAGGCCCCATAAACAGTTGTGCTGGTTTACTTGACATTTGCATTCGCACCATCTTCTAGCAGATCAAACAGATGGTTTCATTATCTCGACGTTATCCCCTGCTATATGTCATCAGCTTTCTTCCCGTCCAGGGTTTGATACTACAGTAGTAACCGTTAGTACTAATATGCTTTGTACTAAGACTAAACATATCATTCCCGGACATGGCTGAAAGACGAGTCCATCACGAACCATATAGAAATGAAAAGTCTCACGCAAAAGAACACCGGATGTTCTACAGGGCACTGTTTTCAAACTGCACACAGGACGTAATTTAGCGGCTACTACTTGCAGCTCGCCTAACCATGAGAGTATATCACCGTCTGGCAGTGAATTGGAGCTCGTATGCTGTGGTACACTTTCGCAGCTCCCAATCATGGATGCCTTGGACCCGGCGAGTTGGTGAAAAGTTGCACCAAACAGGGGAAAGTAGCGTATGGAACTTTGATCAGCTGTGTGAGCGCATTCGTTTCGTTTCGCATTGATGTGCATTGCTGTCACTTAACTTCTTTTGCTCTATGGCCTGACCTTGTCGTCAGTTATTTATGCTTTAGCAATTGATGTAGTTTGGTGTGTAAAACCCAACGTTTACAAAGTTACAGTTAGTAAGAGTTTGGATGGGCCCAAGCTCGTCGAACTGCGTTCCAAGACCGCGCGATTTCAACGGGGTATTTCCGCTGTGACATCGTTCCGACGAAGAACGAGCGCAATGTCAGCTACATTTAGTGCTGCAGCAGAAATCCAGCGCGTTGTGGGTAGTGCGGGTTTTAGTGGTCTTAGTAGTCATATTAGTAGGCAAATTAATCTTAGTAATAAGAAGAATTCTCAGTTAAGTGGAACTAAGGCTAATTCCAAATAAAAACTGAATTCATATTAATTTTACAATAATAGTACTAAATCCAAGAAAAACCCACTACTATCAAACCTTGTTCCCTTTGGATTTAGAAGGCCACATTCAGTCTTTCACCAGCCTTCAGCCCCCCCCCCCCCCCTCCATCAAGTGACAGTCTCCATGGACATGTGTGTTCTCCGCCCACCCAACAGTCAGCAATTCAGCGACGATGTCATTACCAGTGTCGTCCAGCGCTCCCGGAGCATTCGCAACTCGCTCGTCGCCGTCGCCAACGTCTTGAGTCCGGACGCTGAATACCACCCAGCGCAACACTCGGACGCGCACACACCCGACAAAAATTCGTACCCGACACGTGAACATGAAGAGACGGGAGCCTCTCCGCTGAATGCTCCTCCAGGACGTTGGCGGGCCACCTCGCCTCAGAACAACTCTACATGCATGGCGTTCACAGACCAGAAAAGAAAGAGGGAACACTTGCAGAGCTCCGTCTCGATGGCATCTCCTACTGCTGGCGGTGGCATCGCCGAGAAGAGTGTCCTGGTGAAACACGAAGGCCAGCTTGCAGTCATGGCCAGACTAGTCATCTCCGAGAAGCAGCGGATTCGTGGGCTCCGTCGGATGCGGCAGATACGATACCGCAAGAAGAAAGACAACTACGCGCTGAGTCTTGAAGAGGAAGCTCGACGATTGCGCGAAGAGATCGAGAAACTCGCGCAAGAGCGACGGGCTGCGTATGTTGCTGTGTCTGCGGGCGAGTCTGTCTGGAGCGTTGCAGCGGAATACTTTCGACTCTTCCAGTACGGCATTCGTCAGCACACATCCACTCTACAAGCAGACCAAGGAGCTCAATTCAGCGTGTACGGTAGGTTCTTGAGATCGACGGTGGCTCCAGACGTCGTCTTCAACTCAGAGAGCGGGCAAGAGGCAATGCTGACGAGCTGGAGGAGCTTATCGCTCTGGTTCAAAGACGTCGAACTGGAGCTTGAAGGCTTGGAGAAGGCCGGTCTTGACTCGGTTGTCGCCACAACAATTACCAGCGCCACGATCACACAGCAAACACTGCAGTGTGTGTTTCCACACTTGCGCGCTGATACAACGGGAGCTTCTGCGAGGTCGCGGCTAGCGGACAAACTTCTTGGTCAGCGGATTGCCATGCGTGGCTCGACGCGTTTCTTCTGGGATCGCGAATCCAGACGAGTGGAGCGGGTCATGGGACAGTCAGATATGTTGACACCGATGGTACGTCTCCTTGGGAACTTGGAGGACGTGTCCGTCGTGTTTGAAGGAGCTCTCGTCACTCTGGATTTCCAGTGGAACCCTTGACTTGTTGGTCGCGGTTGCTCAATGTTATATCGACCACAGAGAAATCACACTAATCCCCTAAACCGTATCTCATCAAGCTCTTGGCTACTTTAGTTGTTCGCTTGGATAGAGGAGCGTATCACCGACGTCGGTGGGTCGATCGATATGTATCTTCCGGTGTGCCCAGCTTTCGACGAGCCTACGTGTACCTAAGGTCTCCTGTTGCGAAGCTGTACCCTACAATCACAGTGGAAACAGGTCAAGTCATCTGAGTAAAGATGCCCCTGCGTAAATACTATAATAGTACACTGTACCGTGAAGTTTACGCATTCATTGCACAGCCTGCAGGCCAGATCTCCATATTGACAGCCGGCGTGGATTCAGGTTAGCATGCAGTGTACACACTATCTATACACGGTGCAGCTCTGCAGGGCCAGGCAATTCACTGCACCTAGGAGACTATCCCGGTCTAGTGGTTTGCATTATTAAATATAATACTACCGGTACGTGCACGTGTATTGCTCTTAACTAATATGGACCAGTTCAACTTGCCAATTTGGACGAGGACGCTGCTGTCGCGACGTAAGAGCTGCTTTGGGCTTTGCAAATTGCGTACGTGTACCGATCTTATGCAGCGTGTTTGCAGCGTGTTTGCAGCGTGATACATCCATGGATACAACAATTTCTTTGTCCAGAATGGCTGGAGCGAACTCAAAAAGAAGGTGATTAGGCTCTTTACAATGTACCCACGTTGAGGCTGGCAATCCCTGGATACGGTACCTGTACTGGATTGCTATTAGAGTCGATTGCAGTTCGTTTGAGCTGCGCCGCAGCCGCCCTACAGCCAGACGAGGGTTCACCTATCTGGAAAACATTCCTACAGTGTAGCCACTACCTCGATGTTAATCGGCCGTCTATTTGATGTTTATGTTTGTCTATAGACGCCTTTAGGCAGTTTTGTGTAGCCACTACCTGTACTAATCTACGTCAATAAGATGTAAAGAGCATCGCTTCGCTGGTATATGTAGGTCTATTATTCTGCCCAATTGACTTCAAGCGACCGGTCTTCAGCTTTCTCTCCGCAATCCTCGTTTTCTTGTTTACATTGGAGTCACTTAGTCCTTCCTAACGGCGTCCTATTTCAGTATTTGCAACCCTTCTCGATGGACACCTGCATTCTTCGGCGTCCACCAGCCAGCAATTCAGTCAGTGCTGGCGCCACTCAGCGTGTCGAGCGGCCTCACAACTCGTTCATCGGTCAGGATCCCAATACCTTGCGGGAGGACTACGCAACTCGACACAACGTAGCGGCTAGGAGACCGAGGCAAACACGATACTGCATGAAAAAAGAAAACTGCGCGCTGCGTCTTGGAAAGGAAAGTCGACGATTTCGTGAAGAGGTCGAGAAGCTCTCACAATGACAAGCTGCCTCTGTATAACTGTATCTCCGAACGAGTGTTGCAGCGGGATACGTTCGACTCTTCTGCTACGCTTTCGGCCCCCTGCAATGCCCTCGCTCAAATGCATCAAGAAATTCCAGCTTTCACTGGTGCTTCATGAGCTCGTGAATGGCGTCGAGCATATCGGTTAATGCTACATTCGGACCAAAACGCCGTTGAGGAGTTAGGTGTGTGCTTCTTAAGCTTATCGCTGGGAGAAGGAGTCTTGTGGGTCTGTACTTGTGACCGCATCACGGTTTCAGACTTTGTGTATCCCTGCAGGAGATGACACTGAAGTGTTTGCGAATCACGGGTTCCTGTGCAACGCTTGAACTCTCCGGCCGGGTCAGTCAGATATGCTAACATCGATGCTACACCTACTAGGAAGCTTGTAGCTGTGATCTCATCTACCCAATGAGTGATGCAGAAATGCACAATTGGACCCGGAGTATTGATTGTTGTCTGCTTCCGAGCCACGAACACAGAATTTTCGAAGTACTTTGTTGAAAGTGAGCAAGTGATCAAAGCAAGTGAACGGTCTAAAATTCAACCACTCATTTCCTTCAGGAAAAATGCGGCTACAATACGTCTAACAACCTCTTCGAAGCATTTGGAGAGCAAGCACTTGGATGCAGCTGAAATTACTTCATTCTCGGTACCTCATAGTTTCTCCGAGTGCTCCCACCTTTCAAGCATTAGAACCAAGTACACCTTCTAACATCGGCGTTGCGTTTGTCTCGTCATTGTCTGTGACTGTAACTCATGCAGGACTATCAGTAAACTGACATCGGAACTATTAGAGAGGCTCAAATTGAGCGATTCTCCTCGAGATATCCACTCATACTTTCCAGACGAAATCCGGAGAGATGAGAGACTTGTCAAATACACGAGACACGTCCTCCAAACCACCAATCAGTCGAAATACAGGCGTCAGAAAATCGGATTGAGCCATCACGCTGGTCACGTAGCCGCCTACACCGTCCCACTCGAAGCGCGTCTGGCCACGCATCACGATGTTCTGGCCCACCAGTTTGTCCAACAACGCTACGTTTCCGTCTTCCGTATCGAAATTCCACAGGTGGGGGAATATTTTTCGCACTGTTGACCCCGTGAGTGTGAATGAGGTCGTGGTGGTGGCGACCACAGCATGCGAATTCTCCTTCTGCAAGCCTTCCAGTTCCACCTTGATGTTTTGGAACGAGATCGAAAAGCACCTCCATCTATGAAGCAGTACTCCAGCACCACATCCTCCATGGGACACCACGTTTGGAGACAACGCGGCCTGTACGAAGTCGAGTTGGTCTCTGGACGGTAGTGCGTCGGATGCTCCAAAACTGTCAAAGGAAAGCCCGGTGCGAAACACTCGAAAGTACGCGACTGCCACGCTCCAAATGCTGGGTTTCAACGGGATCGCCGAACGCAGCTCAGATTGCCGTTGCTTGAGTTGCTTGATCTCTTGTCGCAGCTGGTGAGTGTCTCCCTCAAGGCTTTTCATGTGGTCACGCTGCTTCTTTCTGTATCGCTTCTCGTTGACGCGCTGACGCTCACGTTCGCTCTCTTAGGTCATGACTAGCAACCCAGTAATAGATACATCTTGCGCTTGAAGTCGTCTCAGCTCGTTCAGTACCATATTCTTGTCAGTCGGGGGGATTTTGTTGACTTGTGGAGTGTTGGTTTCTGGGTGCGAATTGCTTGTCCTCGCAGTTGGTCGACTTGAAAACACGCGGCTGTGATGTAGATTCTGTTGCTGATTCATTCTGTTAGCGCTAATAGCAACCGAAAAGGAGACGTGTTGCCTGATGTTAATGACATCGCCACTCAAAATTCGGTTGTTGGGCGGGTTGATGTCCATCGTGCAGGATTTTGCGGAGCCTTGTGCTCTCGACACTGGCAAAGACGAAGTAGCGCTCGGTTTAGAACACTCAGGGACGACCATCGCAATCATAGTCTATGATTGCGATGGTCGTGAATCACAGGTACATGCAACAATCAATAAAAAAAATACAGGTAATAGCTTGTAATCAAAGGTTTGTGCTGGATGGTATGGAACTATTTTGGCGTTCCGAACGTCTGATGGTCCTGTACCATTAGTCGTCACTCTTTGCTTGGTGCGAGTCAAGATCATTACTGGTGCACGTTCGGCACGAAGCAGTCCAAGGACGCACATGGCGCATTCTACCGACAGTGTGCTGTACGGCGCTGTAGATTCAGTGAGAGAAAAGTTTATCGACGAGGAGAAGACGACAGCGGAGAACAGCGGCGGGGAAATCACTCGAGCGGTGGCTCTCAGACAAGAAATCGGAGAGTTCAACGTAATACGGCTTATACGATAATGGTGATCAGCGAGGTCTATTTAACACCTTTAGCTGACAGCGGGCATAAGAACGATGGCTGGACTCGCTTTGATGGGCCAAGCGGAAATTGCTAGAGCGGCCAAGGCGGCTGGTGTCAAGCACTTCGTACCGGCAGAGGTGAGTTCCTATACACATCGATGCCGTCCAAGTCTTGTAGTTCTAACCAGTTTTACCACATTCTTTTATGTAGTATGGCGTTGAAACGTCTGCGTGTGGGTAGATAACAAGATTTTACGCCACTTCCTAACTAGACAGCTCTCTGCGCTTCAACTTCGCGGAAGGCGCCGTGCGGGTCGCGGGTGGAGACAATACTGCGATGAGTCCCACATCTCGCTAGGACACTGCACGCCTCATGGGTCATGTCCTAACTAGCGCCTCTCATGCCAATCTCGCATGGGAATCCATTCACTTTGAGGGCGGCCGCCAAACCCCTCTGATCAAGGAGGTGGTCGAAAAGAAGGCGATTCAAGTGGATTTTATCGATCCCTAGGAGAATGCCGCCCTTGCCACGATGAATATTGCGGCCATCATGAGCAAGACCGTGGACGACTGTCCGGAACCGCGGAGCTAAAAGGAAACTATCGCCAAGTACTTCCCGGACTGGAACCCGCATGCGGCCGACAACACCTGAGAATAAAGAGTTTTCAAGGGGTCGCTTTCGTCGTCAATTTGTTTCGGACTCAGTCCCGCAAAGAGAGCTCGATCTTCGCTGCAATTGCTGCAATGGTCGACGAAACACTATCATAACGTCGTCGAGAGCCATATTTTCGCTGGCCACCCGCCAGTAGCGTCACGGCCGGTACAACCACGGTTTCTGCGCGGTAGATCGATTGGTTTCGCTAGATCAAAGGTGCGGTGGCTGCTCTCGAGGTGAAGGTCTGAACTCGTTGTAGTGTACATGCTACCAATAATTGACTGGTGTAGGGGTAGCTGTTGGAGCTGCACGAGTTTAGAGGCGACAACCTTTGACAGTTCACACGGTTGCATTTGGGTTTTATCCGTTTTCCCCGAATGAATCCCCACGAAGCACTGGATAATTGGCTGACACGTTTGATGCTCCTGCAGTTGAGTCTGCTCGGTATCGGAGCGTTGCACAATTGAAACAGCACTGCTCCCAGTGAGCCGTGCACTAAATTGTCTAAGAGGCTATACAAAGAAGTGGCCTCTCCTCGAATGTACTTCACCCGGTTTCCACGTCTGCTGTCGATAGCTTCGCCCCCCGGCAATATACACCACATTGAACTCGAAAGCATCGTCTCAAGGCACGTAGCGCGGTGGGCCCAAACAATGTTGGTAGTTCTTTGAACGGCAGATTAATGGTTATTATTATAAACGTAGTATATGTATTTTCCGGGAGCAAGGCACTCCAGCTACTGGAGTCCCGCACTAGGACTGACAATGACTTGCCAGCAAGTTCCTGGCAGAAGCAATGAAGCCTGGAAGGAAACACTACAACCGGTACTACATAATATGTAATACCGGTGGGGCCCTGATGGGGGTGAGCCCATTCCCTCCTCCGCGCCCATTGTGACTTTGGACCATCTCCTGGTAATTCCACGTCATCGAGCTGCTCGGCAGGATGGAGCTGTATTATACGATAGCAAGTTGCGTCTGAGCAATTTATACGACGAGATTTCTGACAAAACGTCTGGGAGACACTACGGACAACCCTCGACTGGCAGATTGACGATCTCTGCGAGTCGTACAATCACGAAAGTAACCCGCTCCGTCGCTTGGCTCGAACGGGATTTGTCATGAAGCGAATTATGGGCCTGCATTATTCTGGTGGACGAAGCTACTGCAACGTACGGTATTCACGAAACCTCAGTTCTGAAGAATTGGCGTCCAATACTGCTGGGAGAACGAAACTGGCGCATGGAAGTGTTTGATAAGAGCTTGGTGGTTCCAGGTGGGCTAGATGCGTTGTTCAAACAGCATCGATGCGACGCATTAGAACTGCTCTCGTTACTGGCGTATGATTATCAGAAATACGCCGAGAATGTCTACACCCCGATGGAGACCGTGGTCGTCACCAAAGTTTACGATGACATTGTTCTCCACAGTGGTCTCGGTACCCAAGTGGTTCATTCCGCGTCATGAAGTCACCGAGCGGAATGGTGATCTCCTGTGGCAAAACGTTAATGTAAGCGTTATGCAAGTACCTGGAGGAAGCGATGAAATGTGTGTTTGCCAGACAGCAATTTGGTCAGATCTTAACCATCCAAACGTTGCTCGTCTCCTGGGAGCGTGCCATGTTGGATTCCCAACGTTTTTCGTCTACGAGGAGGCGAATAGTATCACCGACACTATTCTGTAGAATTTGTCTCTGCCTGGAGCTTATAGGAATTTGGCGGACCGGTCTCTATAGGAGTTGATCCTTGAAAACGCTCAAGGTTTGTCGTATTTGCATGACCGTGGAATGGTGTACACCAGTCTTTCACCCGATAATCTGCTCATAAGTGCGTCTAGTAACCGAGGAATGATCTTCGGTGGGGACATCATGACGCTCATCGATGCTTCTTCAGCCGCAACATCCTGGTTAGAACGGAGTAAAAGTGTTGTGAGAACCCCCTCACCGACAGCGAATGTATCGGAGTTTGGCTAGTGCATTGAGAGAACTTTGAACGATATTATCACGAAAGACTATGATACTTGGTCATGGCAAATCGGTGAACCTAAGGAAATTACAGTTCTCCCAAAACGACCAAGCTACGTGAATGACAATTCTCTGTGGAGCCTCCTGCTCAAAATGTGCTCTGCAAACCCTGCAGAACGTGCGAGTATGGAGTATGTGGTCCAGTCTCTCCAAAACATGGTTCATGATAGCTCAAGTTCTGCTTCATCAGAAAATGGTTTTAGTTTCAACCAAGATTCTGCGAGAGTAGTCAAATCCAACACTGATTCTCCCAGTAACCGTTCCTCGAACGTGAAGGTAAGCGTATCCAGTCGCCTTCACGAATTGAATAAGCTCGGTGTGCTCGGGAAAGCAAATGGAGATGACAATTCCGAGCCCCGTGTTGTGGAATGCATTAGTGAATACGTGCTTGCGAACTACGACACTTCAATTGAATCCATTTTTGAGACTGTTCAGGACCAGCTGGACGATATTGAGAGTGACCCTAGCCCAATGGAGCGCCACGTGTTTGAGCGCCTCGAGTGTCTACAAAGTTACCTTCGCAGCCTTCGAGAGTGTCCACTAGAACTGCTCAAGGCTGTTATAGACCTTGCAAAGGATTTCACGTGGTCTCTTGCTGACCGTGTAAAGGCAAGAAGTCTTGCTTCCAGAACGATCGCGTCGCGTGGTATTGAACACAACAGTTTAGCGTTCCATCACAGGATCGATCATTTGTTGGCGCGATTTGATGTACCAGTTTGGCAATTGGCTGGGACACTAAAGAAATGCTCAATGTTCCAAGATGGTTTGTCCCGTGGTACGAGATCGAGGTGGGTGATTACATCGACGAGGGTTCATTTGGTTCGGTGCACCGAGCCAAGTGGTTTGAGGCAGTTGTAGCTGTCAAGCGATTGTTTCAGGCAGACAAGCAGCAATTTCTTAGCGAGGCCGGGTCCAGTATTCGTGACAACGGTGCAATTAAAAAGCACGTGCTACAACATGAGCTGCCGCAACGCCCAGTTTAGTTTGCTGATGACGAGTGGAAATTGGTGCAGCGAATGTGCTGCTTTGAGCCATCCAAGAGAATCGATAGTTTCTCTTTGGTAATGAGTTTGCGTTCGTACGTGGGTAGGCATGCGTAAAAACAGCAAAAGTAAGTAAAACTGCGCTCTGCGCGTGTTGTCTGGCTCGAGTCTTGACGTTGGTGACATCGTCACGACAGTTCGTCTGAGTAGACCAGCCAACTTAAGAGTGGTTTAGTACTGGTGATGGCGTCCTTCGACGAGGTCTCACACTTGCCAGGTACTTGAGGACGAGTATTGGTCAGAACTTATTGGTGTTGCCCATGATCGGCGCTTGCGTTCTTCAAAAGGAGGGAAATATAAAGTCGGATGAATGCAGATTATCCCGAAGCAGTTAGAAAGCCAACGACATCGCGGCCGCAAGTAGATTTGTTGCCTGCTTCTGTCTTGCGTGTGCCTCTAGTTTGTACAAATACCACGCTAGGAGGTTCACTATCTCAGGTGAAACCTAGCAGGTATCCGAGTAGGATCACTCTACGTCAAAATTGAGCTTGGCGAGGCGCTCGCTCTCTTTCCACAGGTTTTGCGCCGCAGTCTTGTCGTGCGCAGTATCCTTAGCATTAACGCGTTTCGGCGGGCCCCAGATCTCAAACCGGTTATTGGGACCGTAGTAGTCTCCACCCTCGACGTCCACTGCTGTGGCAGCGTACAGTGTGGGCAAGGCGCCCTTGGAAGCGCTCTGAACAAGCGGCAAGTACGCTCCGATGCGCCACAGGAACCCCGTCAAGCCCGTGTTTTCAACTGCGGGTGCCACTCCCAGATTGCTGTCCGTGAAGCCTGGATGGCAGCTCACTGCAGTCACGCCCGACAACTTGCGAGCCCGGAGGCGTCGGTCTAACTCGAACGTGAAGAGCAAATTGCAAATCTTCGACTCGGAATACACCTCCATCTGCCTGTAGCCTTCATCGCTCGAGCGCATGATCTCCGATCCGGACGTGAACCGCTCAAGCTTGGCACCAGCGTGGGCCAGACTGCTCACGTTCACGATTCGAGACGACGTGCTCTGCTTCAGAAGAGGAAAAAGCTGCGCCGTCAGAGCGAAGTGGCCCAAGTGATTGGTGGCGAACTGACGCTCATAACCGTCCACCGTCTTGCTGTAGGGCACCGCCATGACGCCGGCATTGTTGACCAACAGATCCAATCGACTGTGGGTGGCCTTGAACTCGTCCACGAACTTGCTCACACTGCCGAGGTCACTGACGTCCAGGATCTTGAACTCAACAACGCCAGCGTCGACAGTCGAGGCCAGCGCTTGACGCAGCTTGGCCTCGGCCTCCTTGCCTCTCGTTTCGTTGCGGCAGGCGAGAACGACGGTGGCTCCTGTGCGAGCGAGTTCGAGTGCTGTCTCGTACCCGATACCCGAGTTGGCGCCCGTGACGATGGCGACCTTGTCCTTCTGGGACGAGATGTCCGAGGCATTCCAGTTGGCAGGAGTCTGAGGACGAGTGTCGGTCGTGTTAATAGCGCTGCTGCGGTTGCCCATGGTCGTCGCTTATCTGCTTCAGCAGCGAGTTGATAAGTGGCGAGACAAGTCAACGGCGATGGTCCTGAATAGGGCAAGTAATCCTGGAATGAGTGCGATGTTGGGCACTCGAAAGTATCTAATAATAATAAAAGACTATTGTTAGTAGCACAGTATGAGGCAGAGGAGGAGGGGATGAAATGCGAATCTGAACGACACTTGGGTGAATGCAATACTCGTAGCACGTTACCGGACCCTCCTGGTATCGTTCTAATCACCTGAAAACAGTAAAATGATAGTTTGAACTCTGCTCGTGTACTGTTATTATTAATATGAATAATACATACAGAACATATTAATACCACCATACGGACCACGTAGACACATTCTCAGTTAAAGTTGTGGCCGCACGCTGCGTGGCGATAGCGCATCGGATTTGCTGTAAGTACACTATAATAATAAACAGTTTTGAAAAGCAACAATACGTGTGCTTTTGCGAACACTACAGTACTGGTAGTTGAAGCAGAAAGACTCTTTCTACAAAATTATCCCAATTTACTCGTCAGGGCGCAAAAAAACTCTCCGACATGACTGACCGATGCTCCACTTTGTAGGCATTGCGTGTTTGAGAACGCCCCTAAACCTTGAGTATCCTAGATGAATAATATAAAAAGAGGAATGTGCTTAATAGTAGAATATTGCAGTTGGTATTAAGTTGTCTTAGTAAACAACAGTTTGAACTTAAAAGTACGTGAGGCTTTAACTTCTTTGTTTTATTCAGAAATCAACGCAGCAGGCTTCAAATTCAATTCAACAGTTCGTCTTCATGCCCAGTCCACTGACTCAGACTTGCGGCGATAATCCACATTACGTAGATAAAGCTGCTCGGCGAGGTCACAATGGTAAGAATGAGTTTTTATCGAGCGATTGCGGTCGACCTGTTTAAAACGTATGATTAGTCCCGCGCTGTTAGCAAATCATTTAATGTATGCGCTACGCGGCAGTGAAAGCTTCCGTTATTAACAGGAGTAGCACGGGAAGGGTGGGTTCGTGCTGGTGCTGACGCAGCATGCACCGGATACCACATACGAATTATGATAGTTGAAGTGCTTTTAGCTCAGGCTCTTTCAGCTATATCCAGAACTTCCACACAGAGATAAGTGGGTCAGACAAGAGTCTTGTGCCTCTCAGGGTCTGTCAGCGCCTGTACTTGCCACAGAAAAAAATGTTTCTGGAAATTGACGCGTTCTTTACCCCAGACAAGCGCTACCCATCGCAAAGTCCACCAGATGTACTGTATTACTACTACATGTAGTTCGCAATCATTGTTGACACTTTCATAGAAGGACGAACTTTTCACGCCACCACGGGCAACGAATCTTAGCAGAACTGCATAAATCCTTCGGCGGAAAAATTCCCATTTCCAATTCCACCACGTCAAGAGTAAGGTTACGACTGCTACCATGAATTCAAGCACCTTTCAACCGCCCAACTGCCGACTTTTGAGTGACGATGTCATCAACGTCAAAACTCGAACCAGGCAACATGCCTTGTATTCGGTTGCTATCAACGCTAGCAGAATGGAACAGCAAAGAAGTCTACGCGGGTTTTCGAGTCAACAAAGTACAATGACAAGATATTCTCACTCAGAAACCAGCACCCCACAAGTCAACAAAATCCCCCCGACTGACAAGAATATGGTACTGAACGAGCTGAGACGACTTCAAGCGCAAGATGTATCTATTACTGGGTTGCTGGTCATGACCAAAGAGAGCGAACGTGAGCGTCAGCGCGTCAACGAGAAGCGATACAGAAAGAAGCAGCGTGACCACATGAAAAGCCTTGAGGGAGACACTCACCAGCTGCGACAAGAGATCAAGCAACTCAAGCAACGGCAATCTGAGCTGCGTCCGGCGATCCCGTTGAAACCCAGCATTTGGAGCGTGGCAGTCGCGTACTTTCGAGTGTTTCGCAACGGACTTTCCTTTGACAGTTTTGGAGCATCCGACGCTCTGCCGTCCAGAGACCAACTCGACTTCGTACAGGCCGCGTTGTCTCCAAACGTGGTGTCCCATGGAGGATGTGGTGCTGGAGTACTGCTTCATAGATGGAGGTGCTTTTCGATCTCGTTCCAAAATATCAAGGTGGAACTGGAAGGCTTGCAGAAGGAGAATTCGCATGCTGTGGTCGCCACCACCACGACCTCATTCACACTCACGGGGTCAACAGTGCGAAAAATATTCCCCCACCTGTGGAATTTCGATACGGAAGACGGAAACTTGGCGTTGTTGGACAAACTGGTGGGCCAGAACATCGTGATGCGTGGCCAGACGCGCTTCGAGTGGGATGGTGTGGGCGGCTACGTGACCAGCGTGATGGCTCAATCCGATTTTCTGACGCCTGTATTTCGACTGATTGGTGGTTTGGAGGACGTGTCTCGTGTATTTGACAAGTCTCTCATCTCTCCGGATTTCGTCTGGAAAGTATGAGTGGATATCTCGAGGAGAATCGCTCAATTTGAGCCTCTCTAATAGTTCCGATGTCAGTTTACTGATAGTCCTGCATGAGTTACGGTTACAGACAATGACGAGACAAACGCAACGCCGATGTTAGAAGCTGTACGTGCTTCTAATGCTTGAAAGGTAGAAGCACTCAGAGAAACTGCGAGGAAGGTTTGCTGGTGAAGGTAATACTGCGATGAGTCTTACATCTCGCCAAGGCACTGAGCACTCCATGGGTCGCGTCTTAACCAGCTATTCTCCTGCCGATCTCGCATGGAAGAATGTCTGCCTTGAGGTCGACCGCTAGACTCCTCTAGAGATCAAGGAGGTGGCCGAAAAGAAGCTCCAGAAGGCGATTCAAGTGAACTTCATCGATCCGCAGACGAATGTCGCCCTTGCCACGAAGGTGTTCACGACGATCATGAGCAAGACCATGAACCCCGGAGCAAATCCAGGGAACCCTCGCCAAGTATTTCCCGGACTAGAACCCGCACTCGGTGGCCGACTACGTCGGAGCGTAAAGAGATGAATTCGTCGTGGTGCATGAAGACCGTCCGTGGGATTTCAATCTGAAGTCTGCTGTGTTAATTTAGGAGCTAGATAAAGAAAATAAAAGACTAGCGCTTTCAGATTAAAAATTGCTTTCGTGTAAGTACATACAGTACAGTACTTCGAGGTATTCCCCAACATTTCTCGTGGGGTTTGATTTATACTTCGAAGTACAAGTCTCAACGAAGTACTGGTGGCCAAATAGGAATACGCTAGTGTAAAAGTTTCATCGCCTTTGGCCAATCCACTGGCGCTAGAACTATTGATCCTATATCATGGCTGGCTGAATGAAAGTTGCGTCCTTTGAATTCCGACTTCAGCGCTCCGCTCGACGTCGTGAGGACCGAGTACTATCAACCAACGAGTTGGCATTACATATCAACGGCAAGTACTATGTCATTTCCTTGGACTACAACGTTCCCACTCAAGCCTAGCGACTTCCTTCGAAGTATTCGGAGAGCAAGCACACCCTTGGGCGAAGCTGAAGTTACTTCACGCTTCCATTCTCGATACCGCGCAATTGCACTGCCCAGTTAAACTCTACACACTGTCGCTAGAAAACACCATATGGATCCCATATCTCTACTCTCCATTAGGAGTGGTGCTGGATCGGAAACCGATTCATATGGGTCAGGGCCATTTGGAATGTGTTCCCATTCCTGAGACGACTGTACTCAAAACTTTTCACAGCATGCATCAAGTTAACGACTAGGGGATATAGTACCTCACTTTTATTGTGCTTTTCATCCATTTTAGCAAACTTGAGGTCTCGTATCCCGAGATAGGGGTCCGAAATAGAGATAAGCTCCGAGATAGCAAACGACCAAGTCCGAAATGTATCAACGGGTAGGTTTGTTCTGCTACTGCATCCCTGTAATAGAGACAACCTTCCCTTTTGCCGCTTTTGAACGGTATAAATGAGTGACATACCTGCTTCAGCCCGCCCAGAACCATTCACACAATTGTCGCTGTACCATGACCTACGCGGACGACTTTAGATGGTGGGCTGTGGCCCTTATGCACGTATACGACGTCTCAAGTGTGTATATGTCCGAGCTGTTCGGCCCAAAGCAGCGCACGCTTCTCCGCTGGTATGCGCTGTTTCTCAAGAAGGGCATCGTCAATGAGCACCAGCTACGACAACCAAGCACGCGCTGACCACCTGACGTTTTAGCCGTAGTAGAAGGCTACGTGCAATCCCACCCGACACCCTGATGATAATTGGCCTTCTATTTGGTGTTATGTTAATTTCCTATAGAAGCCTTGTAATATGTAAGATGCGACTTGATGTCTTTCGTCTGTCTTGGAGCGCTTTGCTTTTGGTCGTGGCATTCGAATCGGCGGAGATATGCGGGTAGCGGGACTTGTGACGTTCCTGGTGGGTCTCGTAGGTTGTACTTTTTTGCTGTCTGCGCTTTCGCCAATAGACGTACTGCTTCGAGGCTTGCTTTTGGTGGAGTTCCCCATTGGACGACAAAAAACTGATGTAGTTCTTGGTCCATTTGTTGTTCTGGGCTGTTGTCTTCCTTGTGTTCCGTCTAGGCTCTGAGGTGCTTTTGAACTGTTTTGTCCACACTGTCAATTCTGAGGTACGTTTTTGCTGCATCCTCATGTTGCTTGAATGCTTGGAACCCTTTGTCCAGTATAGCCATCGCATTGCTGTGTCTTGATCCCGTACTTGTTCCTTTGTTGTTGTGCTGAAGTGATACTGCACCATCCATTTCGCTAGTGCTTGCGTCGATCGTCATCATGATGCTGTGGCATGTGCTAAGGCAGTGTCCTTGGGTTCTGCTTGTGTGCTTCCGTTTCCACGCGCTGGTTATTGCCATGACTTGGTAGGCTCCAGCTGCTTGGACTGCTGCTTGTTTGCTTACACTGATGTTGCTTCTCCATTGAAGATCTGGGACTCCACCATGGGCGAACGCTGGAAGCAACCATGCTCGTAGTAGGCGTTCAGCAGCGCGATGCGGATGCCCACGTCCTTGGTTACGCGCAGCACCGTCTCATCGTACACGAACACAAGTCCGTTCTTGCCCTCATCCGGCCGGCCGTGGTGGAAGTAGCGGAACTCGCCGGCGTCGAGCACCTCCGAAAAGCACTGGCCTATCAAGTCGTAGATCTGCAGTTTGCTCACGCAGCCCACGAGTTTGTAAATCTCCTAGCGCCACGTCCAGAAGCTGATCTGCGCCGAGTTCTTGGGGGTACGTCTCGCCCAGGCCGCGCAGTCAGCGCTGGAACGCGTGTTCACCATGCCGGGCAGCAGCGAGCAGCCCGGGAGGTCGTGGACGGACGCGGCGGCGTCGGCGGCGCGTTGCACGGGTTGGATGAGGCTGTCGGCGCCTACGACTATCTGCACGTCGCGCTTGAACCTGTCGCCGGTCCATGTGAGTTTCGGGTGCGGCAAAAAGGTTGAAAAGCACAATAACCTTGTATTAATACCCCTAAAATCGAGATTATTGCGACGCCAAATAGGTCAAATCTTTGATTACGGGTCCCACGCAATTACGCTGTATCAGCAGGTACTGTCTGAGCGTTCTAAACCAAGCGCTACTTCGTCTTTTGCAGTGTCGAGAGCACAAGGCTCCGCAAAATCCTGCACAATGGACTTCTCCGTTCTCAACCCACTCAACAACCGAATTCTGAGTGACGATGTCATCAACGTCAAGACTCGAGCCAGGCAACACGCCTCGCTTCCGGTTGCTATTAGCGCTAACAGAATGAATCAGCAACAGAATCTACATCACGGCCGCGTGTTTTCAAGTCGACCAACTGCGAGGACAAGCAATTCGCACCCAGAAACCAGCACTCCACAAGTCGGCAGAATCCCCCCGACTGACAAGAATATGATACTGAACGAGCTGAGACGACTTCAAGCGCCAGATGCATCTATTACTGAGTTGCTAGTCATGACCAAAGAGAGCGAGCGTGAACGTCGGCGCGTCAACGAGAGGCGATACAGAAAGAAGCAGAGCGATCGCATTAAAAGTCTTGAGGAAGACACTCAACAACTACGAAAAGAAATCAAGCAACGCGAGCAACGACAGCCTGACCTGCCTTCCGTTATCCCGCTCGAAACAAGCATTTGGAGCGTGGCAGTCGCGTACTTTCGAGTGTTTCGTGACGGACTTTCCTTTGACAGTTTTGGAGCATCCGACGCACTGCCGTCCAGAGACCAACTCGACTTCGTACAGGCCGCGTTGTCTCCAAACGTGGTGTCCCATGGAGGATGTGGTGCTGGAGTACTGCTTCATAGATGGAGGTGCTTTTCGATCTCGTTCCAAAACATCAAGGTGGAACTGGAAGGCTTGCAGAAGGAGAATTCGCATGCTGTGGTCGCCACCACCACGACCTCATTCACACTCACGGGGTCAACAGTGCGAAAAATATTCCCCCACCTGTGGAATTTCGATACGGAAGACGGAAACGTAGCGTTGTTGGACAAACTGGTGGGCCAGAACATCGTGATGCGTGGCCAGACGCGCTTCGAGTGGGACGGTGTAGGCGGCTACGTGACCAGCGTGATGGCTCAATCCGATTTTCTGACGCCTGTATTTCGACTGGTTGGTGGTTTGGAGGACGTGTCTCGTGTATTTGACAAGTCTCTCATCTCTCCGGATTTCGTCTGGAAACTGTGAGTGAAGCAGGCATCGATCTCAAGGGCATTCGCTCAGCTTAATAAACGTTCTACATGTAGTTTCGACCAAACAAGGAAAGAACTGTTCTGTATGACTTTCGCATCTCTGATTTTGTAGCATCTTCTCCGAGCTGCTGTGAATTGGGCAACCAATCTACTGTAGGTCACGATTCAGCGCGAGACCAGCGCAAAATCGTTAGAGAAGTGTTGAGCTTGATTTCGTATCTTGAGTCCAGGAATCAGACTCTCGGTGCCGTCCAGCCCGAAACGCTCGGTCGTGTTATACTTGTTGCCCAGGAAGCGCTCGAAGACGACCGAGAAGGCCAAACGCTCCAGAATGTGCATCTTCTTCTCCTTGGACTCCTCGTCCTTCACGAGGTGCTCCATCTTGGCGCGGATCCAGTTGCACTGCTCACGGCCCAGCATGTGCATGTATTGCTGCAAGTCACGACCCACAAGTATCAAAAACATTAGCACCACCTTCAGGACCCTCTCAAACAGCATAATAACCATTTAATGAGGTCCTCTATTTGTGTTTACCTAGAAACGATAGAGCCCTGAAAGTCGCTGGGGCGTCGAAGCCCAGTATCTCTGTGGGATTTTAACCCAATGTTGATGTATCGAGGCCGTGGTGAACGGCAGATGAACTTTACGGAAGCAGAAGGGTCTCCAAGAACTCCCGCCACAGTGGATCACGATAATCGTGCAACACGAAGGCTCCACCAAGGCCTATGCGTTTTGGTAGGCAGACCTGAACACTTGAGGGTCACCACGTCCTCTGTGGTTTGGTGCTGGATCGGAATCGCGCCGTGGCACCAGGTCTGTCGCGATGTGGTGGGAAATCTTGATCACAGAAGGGGTCACCATGCCCTCCGTGCCTTGGTACTTAAGCAGCCTGGTAGTAGTCCTTGTCGACGGCCACTGGACCCCACACTGAGCGCTTGTCCAGGAAGAAGAAGCTTAGGATGACCGATCCGCAGAGGAGCGTCTCTTGTTTGTCCATGGACCCTAGTAGTGCCAATTCGTTGGATTTTAGATCAGACTAGGCCCAAAACATGGTGCTATGCTCATTCTACTTTGCTTCGCATTAGAGAAACATTTTGGCAAATGGATACGGCGCAGATAAATGCCAAGAAAGCATACCACGCGTCTGAACCAGTGTCCGTGAGCGAAGGTCGTAAGTGCAGTCAACCCAAACCAACTTGATATGGCCAAGTAAGCGAAAACAATGTTTTGGTCGATTTGGCCAGTGGACATCACGACGTTGGATGAAGTTACACTGGAAGCGAACGATCGAATTTCCATTCAGCCACAGTATAGGATCAACAGTTTTCGACCAGTGAATTGGCCAAAGGCGATGAACGTTTTCTCACCTCGTACATCGTTGCGACTGGTACAGCGCAAACTCCAAACTTGACGAGAAATGTGGATACTTAGCTGATATTTCGCAATTGATCAGAAAGAAAAAATGGGTTTTAAACCTGAAAGCACTAGAATCTTTTTATTATGCTTGTCTTGCTCAGAAATGAACACAGCAGGCTTCAGACTGACATTCAATGGGTGGTCTTCATGCACCACGACGAATTCACTTTTTATCCTCAGATGTAGTTGGCCAGGTTCCAGTCCGGGAAATACTTGGCGATGGTTGAAATCAGCGAAGAAACCGATAAGAGAAGAGTGCGTAAGGAAGGTTGGACGTCTTCAGTTCATCGTGCACAATTTCCTTCACGATGGCGGAACCCGTAGTCGTTTCAACGCCGTACTACATTACATGAAAGAATGTGGTAAAACTGGTTAGAACTACAACAATTGGACCTCAGAACTCCCCTCTGCCGGTACGAAGAGCTTGGCGCCAGCCGCCTTGGCCGCTCTAGCAACCACCGTGCTAACACTGTAAACAATGGCATTGGATATTTAACGATGGACAAGCTTGCCCACTTAAGCAACAATGAGAAAAGCGACGTACACAACGTCAGCATTGGCGAAAGCCGCTTCGACACTGTCGTTGTTGGCGTAGTCAACAAGAGCCAGTGTCACGCCTTGATCTTTGAAGGTTTGCAGCGTGTCCTGCGTATTGTAACGCAAAGCGATCACAAGTCCGTTAGTTAAAGGTCAAAGTGTACATTTGAAAGACCAATGTTGTTAAGCAGAATTTGTTGGCGTCGCGAGTACGAAGCTTGACTGCGGCACCTCGCTGCAGGACTTCGCTCACGACGATTGAGCCGAGCGAACCAGCACCAACAACAGCGAACGATTTGTAGCAGGCCATGATGTCTTGGAGTGGAAGTGGGGAAGTTGGCTTGTTGGGAAAGATGCAAGTTGCGAAGTGAGGATCAATCCGTTGATCCAGACTGGGGACAATGATCCACGCTGGTGGGCATGACTACATTATGCAGTTAAAGCTGCGAGGAGAGGTCATAAATGGGGAGAATGAATGCTCGTGGCCCTCTTCAGCGAGTACTTTTGCCAATCGACTTGTTTAGTACGTGCTAAGCGTTTAATTAATGCACTACGTGGCAGCGGGACTTCCGTAAGTATGAACTCAGAAAGGCACGATTCTTTCCAACGTAGTCATACGAACAAGTAACGCCACTGTTTGGTTGTATCGAGCCGGGGGGGGGGAGGGGTCTTGAGTCCGACACGAAGTGCGTGTCTGCATTTCTCGAGTGAGCTCACTTGCGTCAATGATGAAGTACGGGAGACACATGGGAGTACGCATTCAAATGTTAACGGTATTATATAGATTACTCTCTCGTTCCTCTGGTGCTAGCAAGAAACAACTTTTTCTCCATGAGCTCCTTCCGTACGGTTGTGTGGAGAATGAGAGCAGCCGACGTGCATCTGTATTTCCCAAGTCACTCCAAAATATCTCAATACTTTTGTGCCGATTACGATGCAGTCACAATAAAAGTCAACGGCCATACACAGAATGAACAACACCACCTCATCCGTTTCAAAACCTGGGTTTTCACCCTTGGTGTGAATGACGTCACTCGACTCCGTGTGGCATACTGTTCAACTGAGAGGAGAAAAATAATCCACGGCGTCGCCAATTCGGTCGTCTGGACAACGTAAGACGTCCGTTGAAATGGGCCCAACAGATAATCCTTGAACTCATCGACGAGTTGGTAAAAACACTCTTGCACCATTCCAAAATGGTTCGGACGCAGCAGCAACAGCTCTTGGTAGAAATTAACTTCTCCGAAATGGAAACGAGAGCACCTTGCGAGAAAGGTAAAGCAGCAACCTATCCTCCGCGAGCTCGAGAATGTGCTTAGGAGTAGAATCCTTGAAAGCCACGTAGAATCTGCAAACCATTTTGCCAAAATCCCCCAAATCCGTGGATTCGTCATAGATACGCTCGCCCATATCCGCCGTGTTCAATCCAACTTTGCCACATACGAAGTGCCCCATATCTCCCGTATTTTCGTCCGGATCGGACAATCCTCGTTCACAGGCCGGTCCATTTGCTCCAGAATCAATTTCATAAGGTGGGCCGCAACCGCGTCAAAAATATGTGTCTTCCCGTCCTTGAATAATCCGCGTGACGCTCTTGAATAATCCGCGTGACGATTGGACATAACCCCCCGAAACGAAGCGATGCACGATCTCGTAGTTTCCATTGGAAGCGTGGACGAGCAATTCGTTGTCAAACCACTTCGAGAGCACTTCTTGCTGCGCGTACGTGTGAGAGCGCCGCTGCGGCATAAAAGCTATGGCTTCCAGCGAGACCCACGCAGTCCCGTCAAAGTGCACCAGCTCCTCTCTGCCCTCGCTGATGACAAAGACCATTTCAAAGAGGCGAATAAAAGACAGTAGAATAGGCCCGTGGGGGCCACCGCTTCCGGCGTAGGCTCTGCCCCGTCCTGAGCCTCCCGCAGAGTGAGCAGGTCTTGCTAGTGAACGGCTCCGTGCACACAATCAGTAGGCCACCGGTCCTGTCCATCTCCTTCTCCAACATCTTCCTGAACTTGTACGGTGCATCATCCGAGCCGTCTTCCTGGTGAGGTCGTGAGGATGGCCATCGGGGCGATTGCGTCGTCGTACCATCTCCGACACTAGGTACACGGGCAGAACTTGCCTGTGCGTAAATACTGCAGACGTATGGCTGCAGTCAGCTGTGGGGAATCCACTTTTGTGCCGATGCCCCCATCGGTGCTGTTGTGGTTGCCAAAGTCTTGGAAGACCGAATCCAGCACTGTCGAGTTCACTTCCCAGTGAAGGTAATGAAGGTTGCACTTGGAGCTCCGTCCTCACAATCTATATAGACAGACAAGCTGTCGACAGCGCAACAACCACCGACAGACGATGCTGAAGATGATCTCTCGAAGCCGAAATGATGGAGCAGGATGTTCTGAAAGCGGCACTGGGGACGGTGAAGAACCTTGGCAGCTTCCTGACAAACTTGTCTTTCCAGATCTCTCTCATCAAAAGGTGGCCTCAGCATGCTGCAGGCGCACAGATCAGCATTTACAGGTTGCTATTTAGCGCACCACCGACTTATTGTATGCCACCTACGCAATTGCCTTCATCGTATTGCTGGCCGCGCGCACACAGTGAAGCGCGAGGTAGATATTGCCATTCCTATAAATAAGGTTGACGCAACGTAAATCGCGCTTAATGCAACTTATGATGACACCCACAAACTTTCGTAGGGCAGCACCCGCAAACTTCCCCGCTAGCAGTTTTTTTCTACGAACCGCCACGAAAAGATCGAAATAACAAGCGGCGCTCCACAAGAGTCGACGCCATTTCTTCACTTCTCTCGCTGCTCCACACGACTCTTTGCTCCAGCCATGTCAGACGCAGCCACCAAGAAACTCGCGGAGGAGATCGCGCGGCTCGAGTTGGACCTCAAGACGCTCGAAGCCTCGTGCACCACGTCCGAAGCGGCCAAAAAGTGAGGTCATTAAATGTATCACAATAACCGAGAGAAGACTCACTTGTTGCTGTCCAGAGTCGCCGAGTACTGCCAGACCACGGCCGACCCGTTCCTCGGAGAGAACGACGGCGGTCCAAACCCGTGGCAGCAGAGCGGCCAGGGCGGTGGCAGCTGCAGCATCCTCTAGTCCGTGGATCCAGCTCGGTACTGCAGCTTCCCTCCCAGCGCTCTCGTCTATCTATATGACAAATACACTCTCTTCTGGGTGCAAACTGGCAGTCTATATTATATACCTGGGAGCCTCTCGGCTTCTGCTCCGAGCTACTTCCGAGGTGCTGCCGACTTCTTGCCAGTGGGCTTGCCGGCAGGCTTGCCGCCCTTCTTGTCGGCGTTGAGGAATCCCTCGCCCTTCTTGCCTTCGAAACCAGCGCGCTGGACACACACATAGCAATGTCAGTTGACAATTCCACACAACGATTGACCTCCACGACCACGTACCGGTCCTTTTCGGCCCTTCTTCTCGGCGGGCTTGGCAGCCTCCTTGCCACGGCCAAGACTGTTCGCCACCTTCTTCTTCTGTCGCTCCTTCTTAGACACCTCCAGCTTTGCGGTTCGCTCCTTCCACTCCTTGGTGCTCTTGGCCTTGGACTTCTCCTTCTTCTTGAGCTTGGCACGAAGCAGCTTCGGGTCGTCCATCACGACCTGGCCTGCAGCCTGCTGGAGGGCCGTGTCCCAGCCCTTGGCCTTCACCTTCTCCGATCCCTCCTCCGTCTTCTTCAACTCCTCAAGCCGCTGAGCATTGCGCTCGGCCTTCTTAAGCAGATTCTGAATGCCACGGACGCCCTGTCCATTACGAGTCTTGGGCTTGTCGTCCTTGGCGCTACCGTCGTCAAGCAGCAAACTACCGTACGAAATGGACGCGGCATCTACCGTCGTCTCCGCCTTCTCCTTAGCCTGTGCTTCGCTTTCGGCCTTCTCCGCCGCCTCCTTCTCGCGCTTGTCAGCCTTGGCCTTGCTCTTGCTGGCCGCCGTCTTGCGCTTCTTGAGCGCGCGCTGCTCGGCCGCCGCCTCGGCGCGAGACGGGCGCTTCTTGCCCGTCTTCTCCTCCGCCTTGCGCTGCTCGCGCATGGCCTGGATTTTGACTGCGAGACGGGCACGGAGCCCGTCCAGGCCGCCCTCCTCCTTGGCCGCGCTGGGCTTCACGGGCTTCACATTGGTCTGCTCCTTCTCCTGCTGCTCGACGGCGGCCGTGACTTGCTGCCGTTCCTCGTTGCTCTGCTGCGAAGCCGGTGAGAACTTGGCGCGCTTCAGAAGGTTCTTCTTGGTCGGCTCCTGCTGCTTGAGCGCCTGCACGTTCTGTAGTAGCAAAGCAAATCCAGCGGTCAGCGCTGTTCCAGGCCTCGTATACAGCTCACAACACGCGTAATCTCCGTGCAAGATACGCGCGCATCTCGTCCACGTGAAAACAACGCGAGAAACGGTCTACGAGCCGCACCTTGTGGTACTTCTTGGGTGCCGACTTCTTCCAGTTAGCCTCAGCGTCCGTGGGGAAGTAGAAGGCCGCCGGGATGTTCTCCATCGTGTCGCAGAAGAAGCGGTCATGCGCCTGCAGCGCAAGCAGCGTCTCGTCGCCGTCCTGTGCGTCCTGCGGCGTCGTCTGCAGCAGCCTCCGACCCAGCAACATACTCGCCATCCAGCCAAAGTCTTAATGATGCCCACGTTGACTGGCGCACAGCCCGTTGGCGGTTTTTAACCAATCCAACCAATCTCGACGATTTTAAACGGACGTTGCTGCTGCCACCGGTGCGTATGTGGTCCACATTAAACCCTAAAGCACGCTCTTCACCGTGAAGTTCACGTGGGTTGGCGCCGCTTCTCTCCCCAAACACAAAACTAACTCCACCAGGAATGATTCACCCCGTGCGGCTTTCACTCTGGCTCTGCTTCGCTCCCGCTCGCACCGGACTCCCAGCAAGGTTTTGTCTCTTTTATGCATGTAGGCGGCTGTCACTTCAATATGTGTGGATCACCCAAACACATCCGTGGCAGTAGACACTTCGTCTTGGTAAAAAACGAACAAGATGCAACGCACGTTTCCTCCCCAGTGCGGAATCTGCCACGAGCTGCGAGGGCGGAGCGCACGTTGAGGCGACATGGGGATTTTCCGGACGCTGTGGACGTGGATCACCTTCACCACCGTCTCTTGCGCCATCTTTGTGAGTGTTTTGCTGCGTCAGCGGACGTCTAGAGCGATCTGCAGCATCAGAAATGCGGGGATGCGGTCTAACGTGGAATGTTGCTGTTTATCTCGCCCTCTGCTGCTGTATATGGATGTTATGATGTTGTTGCGGTGCTATATGACGTCTGTAGTCGGCGTACATGGCGTTCGTGGGTCGCCAGGTGCGTTAGAAGACGTGGTCACTTGAAGGAAGTATACCTATTGACAGTGGAAACTTGACAGGTATACCGGATCATGTATCCGACGTTCTCCGACAGCCCGAACACGCTGGACCCGCTGTGGGGGGAGGGACAGCCGCTCGACGTGACGTGCTACGTATCGCCTCGTGCTGAATGGGACATGCTCGAGGACTTCAGCGCTGGCGCCGTGCACGTGGGGGTCTTCAGATCGCTCACTTTCGACTGGACAGACTCAAATTCCAGACACTTGGACCTCAATGTCTCTCAGCAGACGCTGGCAGAGCTCGCAGACGACTCTGGGGCGGGGGGCCAGGTGTGGGGCGCTCTAAAGAGCAACGCCTCCGTGTATCTGCATGTCCACGTGACGCACGCAGGCTTCTCGCCAGACCCGAAGGATGCAGAGCACTATGACCAGTACAGGACGATCCACCAGTCCTCTAGTCTTGTGAAATACGCACCGAGACCCAATGCGAAGAACACTAGTTTGTTGCTGGCTCATGCCGAGCCTCAGAGTGGAGCTAAGTCCTGGCAAGAAACAGCGACGATTTCCTACTGGAAACCAGCGGCGAGCGTGAGACTCGTGACGGACTTCACGCGCTACCCTGTGGAGGAGTTGCCAGTGATGGTGTACCAGAATTTGCGCTACGTGCAGCACCCGATGGATAAACGTTGGCGCTACCTGCCAGCGCTATACGTCGACGACTTGTCACAGACGCAAGATAAACTCGTGCCCTTGAACGCGACGCTGGACAATGGCAACGGAGGGGAAGTCGTGCTTCCGCTGCAGCTGTCGTGGTCTCCGCTATCCTTCGCTCGCTGGCAGATGCAGCTCACGTTTGCGACGGTGTTCACATCACAGGAGCAGATGGGTGTGCCTTCCAGCGACTTGGATGCCCTCCGCTCCATGGTGACCGACACGCACCCAGTGCTGCTGGCGGTGACCATGAGCGTGTCGCTCCTGCATTTGCTGTTTGACTGGCTGGCGTTCCGTCATGACGTGTCGTACTGGCGGTCTAAGGGCGATAATGTTGTTGGCGTATCGCTGCGTGCAATGGCAGCTGAGTTGGGCTCACAGGCGGTGGTTCTGTTGTACCTGGTCGACCAAGATTCGACGCTTCTCGTCACAGGCCCGCAGTTCATCAGTGTCGTGCTGCTTGTGTGGAAGGTGACCAAGGTCTGGCGGGCCCAGCGTCGCCATCTCGCAATCAAGTCCAACGTTGGTACTGATGCGGCCTCTGACAAGGAGAAAGCGATGGACAAACACAGTTTGCGTCTACTGGAGGAGACTCAGCGTGCTGACTCGCTGGCAACGTCGCACATGTTGTTCGTGCTTGCCCCACTAGCTGCTGGCTACGCTGCGTACTCGCTGCTGTATGTTGCACACGCCGGGTGGTACGCCTGGCTGCTCGAGTCTCTCACTACAACGGTCTATGCGCTGGGTTTTGTGTTCATGCTCCCGCAGCTGGTCATCAACTACAGGCTCAAGTCCGTGGCACATCTGCAGTGGCGGCTGCTGATCTACCGCGCACTCAACACTTTCATCGACGACTTGTTCGCGTTCGTCATTAAGATGCCGACGCTCCACCGCATCTCGTGCTTCCGCGACGATATTGTCTTCGTCATCTATCTGTACCAGCGGTGGATCTACCCCGTGGATGTCCAGCGGCTTGGAGACGTCGCCGATGGCGCCCCCACGACAGACCAATCGTCTAGCAAGCCCCACGCTGAATAAAGTCTGCACCCTCATAACGCCGTTCGGTCTAGAGGACTTCACGACGGATGATTCTCAAACTACCAACCACCTCAATAAAAAGCGGCGCACGCTGGGGAGAATTCTCGAAACTGAGCTCAATGCACGTACAACATGTAGCGCCGCCCGACGCACTCTTGTTGACGATAGTACAGCTCAACAACTGATCACTAAGGCTGTTGTGCCGGAGCCGTCGTTAGCTAGGCAACAGGTGCCTTAGCGGAAATCGAGGGTGAAGTGAGGCTGTTGTCACTGTTTGTAGCAGTCGCTTAGCTCACGGACGGATGAAGGACCACTTAATGCTGTCGCAGTTGTGAGGCTCCTGTGTCTGCAGCAGCGGAAGAAGACCCATCAGTGCTGCTCGCCAGTGTGCCACCCGCTGAGTAGCGACACCATCGCTAACTCACCAAGACCAAAGTTGCCCGTACCAGCCGTGAACGGAGCCACCTCCGGTGTGCGTCATGTACGAACCCGTCTGCTGCTTCATCGGTAGCACGTTGAGCTCGCAGTCGGACCCAATGGTCATCATACAATCACCCGCTGGTGGTGCCGTCCAGCGAAGTTGGTCACGAGCGTCCGATGCTCAAGAAGCTGATGTGGTTGAGCCAACTATTCGTGGTAACGCTCTCTTTGACGCCGTTAATGCCGATACCCGTGACAGAGTTCTGGATGGTCATGCTGTTTCTGGGATGGATACTCTCTTACCGCTGAGTTCGCCCTTGGTGCCCTCGCCCTCCTGTTGGCCCTCCGCGACGCCACCGGCATCGCACCCCTCGGTGAATTTCAAGGTGAAGGATCACATCCTGTCGTCGTGTTTGGCGAGGTATTCGCGGTTGCGTGGTGCTCTTTTCGGTACCGATGGAAACGAGGTCGTCCTGTATCGCGGACGTGTACACGAACACTGCGTTTGGGGCTGTATTGCATCCGCGGTCACTGCAGTCTCCACCCTGACGAACGCAAATCACTCAGCGCCCCTGTCCGTCACGACACAACCAGAGCAGAGCGCATTTCCGTGTGGGCGTCTGTTCACTCCCATTGCGGTGACCTCTCGACCACAGAATCCCGAGCAGACGCGATCTTTCTTGGGTTTGCCGCAGGAGACTTGGACACTGGTTTGGATATCTTGTGGACCTCCCAGTCTCCAAGTCGCCAGGTCCGCAGCAAGTGGAAGCACGACGGCAAGAGAACCGAAAATCGAGTCGACCGCACCGTCACGGCGGCAATGAAAGTGGTGCTATGGCTCCTCGCTCTCGGAGGCGTCGTGGCTCAGCTACCACCGGATTCGGGGGACTCGATCCCATCGAGCGCATCCGGTTCCAAGCCAAACTCAGCATCAAACTCAGCGTCAAGCTCTTCGTCGGGCTCTTCCGTGTCGGCAGGCTCTTGGAGTGAAAACCCATGGACGACACCTGGGCGGCCTTCGGGGTCTGGCAGCTACGGGGATGCAGGGTACTCTGGGGGGTCTAACGTCGGGGGAAGCGGCAGTGGCTGGGTGGACTGGGACGGCAGCAATGGATGGGACCCCAGCACTGAGCTCTGGCACTTCCGACCGTCGTGGAATTGGGACTCGCCGTCTCCACCTGAAGGCACCATGTACGTCGAGAACTGGGGCAACCCGCCGACGCCTGAAATTCCGTCTCGCCAGTCGTTCAACTTCGGAGCAGACAAAGGTGTCTCCCTTGTGGGGGCGACCGCTGAAGGTGGACGTGCCGACTGCGGTGGGCGCGACTGGTGTGTCCACCTGACGTTCCACTCGTCGTACGGCGTGCTGTCGGACTTTGACGCCTTCGTGCTCGACCGGTACGACAGCGCCGAGCGCCTCTACGGTGACGGGTTCTGGTACGCTCGGGAGGGCAAGGAAGGACCGCCAAAAGTGTTTGCTCCGCTGGTGCTCGGTGGCTTTTCACCGGAGGAGAAGGCAGTGATGGGGAACATCTCGAGCTGGAGGGTCGAGGAGATGGCGAGGCGGTTCAACGACACGCGTACAACAACTTGGACGCTGTACCCCGACTCGGACGAGATGGACGTGATTCTGAGCTTCAAGCAGCTCTACACGCTGCTACCTGGGTATCCGGATGGCAACATGACGCAACACGCTTTGAACAGCGAGGTCATCTCGGAATGGGGGGCGGGCGACCAAGTGTTGCTGCGCGTGATAGCGAAGCGCGGAGGGGGCGGAGCCACGTCGGCTGTGATGCCGCGGGTGCTCAACTTCACCGGCTCCCAGCTTTTCCACGTTGACTCCTACTCGTCGATTGAGTACTCGCAAGAGGATGGCAATTTGACTGCTGCGGCCAATGGGATGACGCTGGATGTGGTTTTTGGTCGCCGTCGCTATGGCAGCGGACTCCCGTGGAACCCAGCGCGCCCTAGTGACGCCTGCGATGCATGTAACCAGCAGGTCATGAACCATCCCATGCTGGCAAGGTGTCTACATGGCCGCGTGCCTGAAAGTATTTTCCAAGACATTTACGAGCAGGCCGCGAATGAGCAGATGAGTTGGGATGGAGGAGAGTGGAGCGTAGGCGAAACGGGAGCTCCATCGCACTTGAGTTACTACTTGAACGACGTCGTCGATGCCTGCTTTGGTCTGCGCTGGCTGCTAAATGGGAAGGCTGATGGCGGCTCGTGGTCCTCGGACTGGGCAGGTTTCCCAGGTGATGGTGACCGAAGATCATCGTCAGGCTCTGGCGATGTACGCTCTGGCTTTGGCGATGCAGGCTACAGAGGAAGTGAGCCCGGGTCGGGATCTAATGGAGACTACAACAAGTACAACGATGGCTCTAGTTTCCGCGAACCAGTCTACCGATACGATGACTCGGGGTCTCGTTGGTCGTCGTGGGGGTACAGAGATACAGGGTCAGCCTCCAAGTATGCCGATGCGGGTTCACGCTGGTCGTCGGCTGGATCAGCAGGTGACCCAAATGCTGGAGACTGGCCTTCCGTCAGGGACTTGTTTGCGGCGTTGTCTATCGCTCGCGAGACGGACAGTGGCATCCAATGCTTCGTCGAGTCTCGGTGCCCTGTTGGCAACCGCAATTTCGCAGAGGCCGCTGGGCGAATGGTGGTTTTGGAGCATGAACACGCTTTAGTTCGCGTGAATTTCACAGACCCGAGCTACCGGTTTTACATGTGGATGGAGCTGGAGGGCCTCGGGTCGGAGGGGCAGTTTACAACCCCTGAGCTGTCGAGCGACCATTCCCCCGAGGAGATAGCTGACTTGGTGGCAGGCGCTGTGCCCAACGCAAGTGACTACAACCTAGCCGTTGATGTTCGCATCTTCAACAATTCAGACGTAATCGACTGGGTGAACACGTTTAACGAGTGGATGAAGGACTATCACAACTCGGGTGGATCAGCATCCGAGGCGTCGGCCGCGTGGTCGTCTTACTCTGCCTCCGCTTCGGCTGGCAGCTCCCTCCAGTTCCCGCCTGCAGGTGAAGATTCGATGAATGGCTTCTACCCGAACGCTGAGTCCAACAGTGCGAGTTTGGATGGCTCCTCTCCAAATGTTGGCGAAGGCAGTGATGGATCTGACTGGTCGTTCACCCATATGATCCCTGTACCAGAGCCACAATTCACCGTGGAGATCTCCCTCCGGAACGTGAGTGTCGTGCCAAACATCCTAGACGTGTATATGGTCAGTGACGAGTCGATGGGCAGCACGCCGGCAAATATGTCTTGGGACGCTCGAGGCAGTGAGCTTCGCTTTCAACTGTCCCCGCTAAATTTGAGCACGTTCGAGTACGTGCCACCTCCGTCGTACGTTAATTTGACGTGGAACGAAGACATTCCAGAGTATCCTGACCCATACCGGAATGCCTCAGACTGGGGCGATGGCTTTTGGAGTATTTGCACCGACTGTACCGACGCGTATAACGCGTGCGATAACAGCACTTCCTGCAGTATTGGAGTCCGTTCTTTCCTACAGGAGGCTCTGTCTCCGAGTCGCTTTGGTGTCAACGAAAGCTTGAGTAAGGTGCAAATTAACGACAGGCGACAGTGGGACGTGGACATCGCACCCAGATTACGACAGTCTGCGTCATTCTTCACTGTAGAAGGCTACGAACTCTTTGTGAATCTCATGGTGTGTGTATTTAACTACGCTTGCAACTTGGACCTGCCACGCCAAGCATACAGCTATTCCAGTGGGGAATACGTTTCCGCGCAGCCAACGCGCTTGGAGATTGAGCCCGCACGAAGTGTATTTGCTGTGCCAAGTAGGATGGATGGCGGTGAGAACATTGTCATGAAGTATCGTGGCAAAGAATCTCTGTTTGAGTGGGATAAGATGACAAACTATTTCGACGCCCTGCAATCTTTTATTGCAGACGTGATGAATGAGTACAACGCTGACGAGAGCTTGTGGACCCGAAGTCTTTCTCAGAATTCCTCGCTTAAGGTGGAAGAAATGAGTCGCTATTACGTGGCTGGCTATCGTGTGCTTGGCGTAGAGTTTGGGAACGACTATTTTACCGAAGCCGATATGCCACGCCTCAGGCCCGTTTCGAATGACACGTACGACGAGATCGAGTCGAGTCACTGGAAGGCGTTGATCACTGCATATCGCAACGATGTCGATGAGACGTTATCGGATAGTTATCCTGTAGTAACCTGGCGAAAACTTATGAATTGGCTGTATGAGTTAGGCTGGGATCGAAACTATGGCAGTGGCAACTTAACCGCCGAAGACATTCCCATTTGCCACCAGTGCATGGACAGCTGGACGCAATGTTTCTCGGATGATTCCTGTGCTTACGAGATGCGCCAGGGTATTCTAGCGCCGCTTTGGAATGATCTGCATCATTACAACACGAGATCGTCAATTGACGTTTCTGCACAATTTGCTGCTTGGCGGGAGTCCGCCGATCCTCACGTGTACGCCAAGGTGTTACAGTTTTTTTCGTGCTTGGACAGAGAGTCCTGCCCAGTTGGGTACGCTATGTCTCCCGATCCCGCGGCACCACTGGTGCCAGTTACCACGAAACTCGTCAGTCATTTTGTGCTGAAATTACCTTTGGGTAAGAAAGTTTCAGCAAACGTGGAGGGCTACTCGTTTGAATTTGAACCTCAAGCTCCGGCGACGAGTGGTCTCGAGAATTGGCTGTATGCGACCACGAATTATGAATCCAAGGTGGAGATTGAGGCATCGACGGGTGGCGACTGGGTACGCTATGACATCACTTACTACCCGGCTGTAGCGGTGATTCCAACGTTCTTCTTGACTGAGGATGGATCTCCGTTTGAACCTCAAGCCCCAACAGTGTTGATGTCTTTCCAGCTAAGCTCCAACCTAGTCCAATATGGCCAAACCGTCTCTGCGGAACTGCTCTATTACTGGACTAATCTGTACTCGGGTAGCACCAACATATTTTCGTACTCGGGCGACATTTTTAGCGGAACTCCTGTGTGCCACGGCTGCCCGGAATGTTGGGAGGCCGTGACACGATGTCAAAACAATATGGACTGCACTATTTCGGCGCGAGAGGTGTTAATTCCGCGGTTGCGCAGCGCGACGTTTCCATTATGGACGGGTACAGACGATGACGGACAGACCCTTGTGAATATCACCTTGACTCCGACGCTCTTGTCGCTCAAGGACGAGGCGTTCCAGTCCCAAGAGGGTTGGCACGCTTTCTCTCACTTGATTTATGCATTATCTTTGTGTGCTTGCGAGGTGGGCTTTGGGCAATCGACTTCGAACGGCACGTATCTGGAGCCCACACAAGTTCATATTGATTCAGAACCCGTCGAGGTAAGCGTCCGCCTTTACGCGAACACAAAACTCGATGTGTGGTTCGACGGAAACCGCTACTCGTACTCGCCACCGACAACGGGCCAGGGGTCGGATACCACAAATGACTTCATACGCTGGTTTACACCAATTGCGAACTCGGAGCCGTTTTACGTGGTTGTTGAGCCCTGGTTCCAAGAAACTGACGCATTGTCGGGAGCCACTATACTGCGCATGAAGCTGTACGAAATGTATGACGAAGCCAGCAACAACCAGCCTCTTGTAAACCCCAATTGGATACCTACATTCAGCATTACCACAGACGATGTGTCTGCTGACCCGCCTGCTGAAGCAGTTGTCACGCCCTGGAAGGTGACGCTCCAGTCTGTTGGCCGCTATCCGCCGTTCGACAGACTTCTCGATTTGCTGGAGTATGGGGCAGTGTCTGACGAAACTCCGTCGCCAGGTACTTCGTCGTCTGATACTTCGTCGTCTGGTACTTCGTCGTCGACCGGAGATGAGTGCACCAAGTGTGAAGGTCTGCGGCAAGATTGTTTTGACGACACAGAGTGTCAGTCTGCTGTAAGCAACCGATTGATCCCCAACCTCAAGTACATGAGCTCTATGGAAGGCACCGCGGGCTGGTATTCGGATATGTCAACAAAGGTGCTAGGTGCCTTTTACGAAATACCATCTCTGGGAGCCAAGCAGAAGCTGCTTCAGTTGCTAACGTGCAGTGCAACCAAGTGGATCACGTCGACAACAGGTCAAGAAGGGGCATCTTGTGTTCAGCAGTTGGTCGACACGGATAGCCCAGGCGTGACCGCGAATCTGGAGATCACACGAGCTATGAGCGTCTTCCCCATCAACATTGGACAACAAACAAAGGTTGATACGCCGACGGGTACCACTCTATACTACACCGACAATGGCATCGCCGCCGAGCTGGTCGCTTTCATGGACAATCAAGTCTTTGGCGGCTACACTTCCTCGGGGGTGAGGACACAGGTTACAGCGGATCTCAACTTGGGGACTTACACTGTCATTTATGACGGGCTTACGACCGAATCGGCTCCAACTATCGAGTCCCAAACCAGTTCGTCTGCAATTCAGTTCCAGTTTGTATCTTCGGTGTCCGATATGCTGTCCGTATTCAGCCCATGGATTGTGTGGCTAACCCCCAACCAGAACTGAGCATCGCACCCCGCTTTACTCTTGCGTCACGATCAAATGGAGTTCAAGAGCTGTGAGTAGCGCCACTCGTTTGGCAACACTGCGTGGGTGGTGAAAGAGCAGCTGTAGTTTTGCAACATCTCATTCAATTTAGCATTCCAAGCTTTGTTCGTTATCGTTTCTTGGTTTGATTCCACAGTTAATGACAACACGGCACGGCACTTCCCTAACTAAGTCGACGTCCTCAACTTCGTAATCCTTTTCATTCGAACTTGAATCCGCCGAGGCGCTCGTGGCGTCGCTTGCTCCCAGCATCCGCATCGCCATCACTTGCTGGAAGTGGCCCACGTACTGGAAGGTGGCTTTGCAGTCCAACGAGCAGAATCGGCCGGTGGTGCAGCTCAACATGGACTGCGATATGAAAAACAGACCTCCGCAGTTCACGCAGTACGTCTGTCGTTGCCACCAGCTCGAGTCTCTGTTCTCATCGTCATCGCCGCCTTCAGTATGTTCCTCAGGAATTCTTGGGCGAGTACTTGTGAATCTTGAACTCGGCCGTGTCAAGGAGCTGGGCTTGCTCGGGATGATGATATTGGTGCTGGCGTGGCGACTCAGAGTATCGGACGTCACTGCTAGTGCAGACTCTGGGCATCCAGACCAAGACTTTGGTCGGTTTTCATCGGTGGAGGGTTCCCGCATGAAAACTAACTCTAGTCCGCGAGCTGTGAAGCTTGGACGGCGGGTAATCGCGGGGCTATCAGCCTTGGTCGGGACGCTATTGTTGCACTGTTTCTTGTCAAGAGGTGGCGTGTGGGGCATGTCTTTAGTGGTGATGATGTCTCGCGGGGTAGATATTGGAGTGGGAGCAACGAATTGCTGAGAGCTTCTCTGCTGACGCGATTTGTCCTCGTCTCGGACGAATACGCCAGAGTTCTCGCTGGTAAATCTTGCCAGTTCGTGCGAGGAAACCATCAAAATGCGACGAAGCGAGGATTGACATCCAGAGCTCAAGTATAAGACAGACCCATAACGACACACACAGCAATTGATAACACACGTGCACGTGCAGGCAGCACATTCCCCACATCAGTGTTGGCTGGAATTTAGAGCTGTTGGTCACGTGCCTAGACCCTCATAGACTTTAAGGTCTAGTGTGTCAACGAACCAGGAGCAGTTCCCCGAAATGAACGCGGTGGATTTGCGTGGAAATGCAGCTCGATGACTCAGAGGCAACCATCGCTGTCGGCTCTCCGGTGCTAGAGATAGATTCCGACCGAGCTGACTCAACGTGTGAGGTCGGCTCTTTGTGGACAGCACTGGGACGTGAGTAAGGAGACGAAGCAGATCTATGGCTCCTCGCAAGCGGATGCTCCAGAACTCTCGAACATTAAATTACGAAGTATGTTCACACTACCAAATGTGCACCGAACTCGGTTCTAGCAGCACTACGTTGTATTTTATCCTTGGCCGCATATTTTGAGTGGTTGACCTGAACAGCTTCGTGTGATGCCGTCACGATTCAAGACCAGGGTGAAGCGTCCGGGTCGATCACGTCAAGGCCCTAGTATCGGGTCAAATGGTTGTCATTAAATTGGTGGGCACCAGCAGTAGCGTCGAAGGCGACACCAAATCCTCGACATCGTGTGACGGTCGTACTACGGCGAGGTTCTTGCTGTATGGCGCGATAACTACATCGACTCGATGTCAGGTCGCTCACGAGCTCGAGTGAAAGGCAACGAACACAGAATTGGAAAACAGTCCTTGTTTTATACCGGGTCACACCTTTATCTTACTTACAGCGTCCGACGAAGGACCAGCCAGATCATGCGTTTTGGGGTAGCGTGTGCACAAAATCGGATAAGTGCATAAGGTGACATTACTGATGCCGAAGAAGTTTGCCTCAATGCCAATTTCAGTAGCCACGGAGTGTAATTGGTCGACAATTGACAAGCCATGCATGAGTGGCCATGACGTATTCAACTAGACCCTCAGACGGTGAATTCTCATTTTTGACAATTCCATCGCAGCAGTCTACTGGCAGGTTTCAGCTAGAGCAGTTCATCTCGTTTTTTACTGTGCGGATGACGCTCAGCGACTAAGAACTAGGAAGCCTATCCCAGCGACAACATTGTCCTCGGCAGTGAAGGAAGCACCACTTAATCTGTCGACCGCGAATGCCTCGCTGAGCACGGCGGCCAGGAGACTGCCCCGAAACCCACTGGCAGGTCAGAGGACGCGGCGTCCGCTAACGCTTCGAACGCCAAGACGGAGGTCTGCGAAGGAACCCCTTCACGATCTCCATCCAGAACATCCACATCACCAACTTTGAATCCGTCACCTCCAAGAGAGAGCGAATATTTGGCTCAGCTGCATCAAGTTCTCGAGAATGGCGGCCAACTTTGCGGGAACCATGAGCAACTGCGACTCGGACGGTATCGGAGTCCCACCGCGAATGGTTCTCCTGGAAACAGGTGCCTGAAGAGTGCCTGTTAAACCGACTTCAATGTGACCATCTTCAGAAGCATCGCGCCGTGTCTATCCCGCTCACTTGACGTTTGTATGGTGTAGTCCAGCGAAATGCCGCTTGGTAGTTCTAGATTTGACGTCGAGAGGCTAGAGCAACATGCACGCACCGCGTTGCCCAGGCCGCCGCCGCCGCCATGGTCGCTCGTTACCCTCGACAATCCCCCAGCAACCGCCGAAAACGCCTGAGCCGACCGAAACGCACTGTACAATCCATCGGCTTCAACATGCGCCTTCAACCTACGTCTCAACTGCGACTTGCGCCACAGGAAAAAGCTCCGATGACGTCGCGCGGCCAAAGGTCGCGCGTGGCCGATGGCGGTCTCCCATTGGCTGGATGCGCAATGCGCCATCGGTGACTCACCGTTCTCCGCCATGTGGGCCACACCGCCCCCCTTTTCGAAACAATTGATATGGTCCGCAGCCAATATGCAACAGCAAAAGCCTGGCGAATCCGAACCAGAAAGATTGGTACCGGTGTGGCCCACACGATCTGAGAAACCCGCGCCGTCGTCGGCATTCCCGATTCCGCACTCACGCGCCCCGAGGACCTTCACTGTGCCGCGTATTCCGCATCCACGTGGGCGTCTCCGCATTCCGCATCCCGCATCCTAGTGGCGCCATGTCGCGCGCGTCCATCGGCGACTACGTGGTGACCAGCAAGCTGGGCAGCGGCTCGTTCGCCGTGGTGTACAAGGGCTACCACAAGACGAGCAAGACGCCCGTGGCCATCAAGGCGCTGTCGCTGCACAAGCTGAACCGCAAGCTGCTGGAGAACCTCGAGATGGAGATCGCCATCATGCGCCAGATCGACCACCCGAACGTAGTCAAGCTCTACGAGATCAAGAAGACGGACAAGCACATGTACCTCATCCTAGAGTACTGCGCCGGCGGAGACTTGCAGCAGTTTATGCGTCGTCGCCAGCAGGAGAGCGGCGACAAGAGCCGCTTGCTGCGCGAGGACGTCGCCAGGCACTTCCTGCGCGAGCTGGCCAAGGGCATGCAGTGTCTCTGGCAGCACAACCTCATCCACAGAGACCTCAAGCCGCAGAACCTGCTGCTTGTAGAGGACTCACCCACTTCCGCGCTAAAAATCGGTACGCGCAATTATTTGTTTTTGACAATTATCGTATTCCGTGGGTTGACAATTATTGGATGCTTTGACAGCCGACTTTGGCTTTGCCAGGCATTTGGCCTCGACGTCCATGGCCGAGACCCTGTGCGGTTCGCCGCTGTATATGGCACCGGAGATTCTAAGGTTCCAGAAGTACGACGCCAAGGCCGACCTTTGGTCCGTGGGCACGATCCTCTTCGAGATGCTGGCAGGACGCCCGCCCTACGGCGGAGCCAACCACGTGCAGTTGCTGGCGAACATTGAACGCCAGCCGCTGCGATTCCCGCCGACACTGCAGCTCTCGAGACCCTGCCGACACCTGCTGGTGGCTTTGCTGCAACGGAAGCCGGCGCTTCGTCTCGGATTTGCCGAATTTTTCGCCGATCAATTTGTGGATCTGCAACCGTTACCCGAGCAAGCGGAGGATGCAGAAGCTACTCACCGCTCATCGACCCTCTCGACGACTGCTAGTATCCGAGAAGAGGAGGAAGAGGACGAACAGGGCCTGCAACGAAGCATCAGAACAGGAGCAGGTGCGGAACACGATGTAGAAGCAGCAACTGCAGCAGCTTCGCCGGGCCCACGACGCGGATCTGGAGACCGTCGGTCTCGAGCGTTCTCAGTTTCTCATGACTCAACGAGTTCGCGGTTTGCAAGCACGGCACCATCGGGAATGTTACGCCACTCGCGCAGCGGCAACCTGGAGGTGATGGAGACTGCCTTTGCGAGCGCGAGCTCAGGTTCAGGAGCTTTACGTCGGTCGTCGTCGTCACGACTGGCACGAAGCCGGCGTGCTACGTCGAGTGGAAGTGGCTTTGCACTAGGTGCTGCAGGAACGAGTCCGAAGCTCAGCCCTCAGATGAGCCCGCATGTGCTACCCAGTCCCAGCCCCAGCCCACGAATCAACCCGTTCAAGCAGCTGTCAGAGTCGCCCCCTGGCGCCGCTGCACTTCAACAGCATTCGTTATCTGGATCATCTCGGATCAAGAACCCTTCAACTTCTCAATCGGGAAGCAGCGATGCAATCGTGACAACGAGGCAGAAGATCTCTGGCGGTGGTGGCCCTGCTTTGGATAGCAGCGGCGAGTACGTGCTGGTAGACGGCCTGCCGGAGAGACAACCTACACCTCTGACTGCTCGCTCCGACGTAGCCCACGAACCGACCAGTGGGGTGACGACCCACGATATGAAGATGAGAGCGTTGACTTCCAACAGTGGAAATTCTGTTGAAACATTCTCTCGTGAGTACGGTCAACAACTGATCGACATTGTGGTTCTCCGTACTCAAGCCATCGCTCCAATTGCCGACCAGCTCTGGACGTTGAGCGCCGCTGGTGACGCAGTGCCGGGTTCTGAGACTGAGAATAATGGCGAACCAACGCGGGAGGACTGGTCACCACAGCAAACAGTTGTGGAAACTTCAACACTGTCAACGTCCGGTGGCAAACGAGCTAGTGGCGTGAACTTCTCGTCTGTGTTTTCGATGAGTTCGTCGTTGGCGTCATCGGTTGGTGTGAGCAATACGATTGGAGATGACGAATACGGCGATTTTGAAGACGATGACGAGGACAGTGACGACAAGCGCACTGCCGAACGGCAGTATGTGTGTGCTGCTGAGGCGCTGGCGCTATACGTGAAGTGTCTTCGCTTGGTTCAGCATGTTGTTTTGTATTTGCGCCAAGATCCGGCGTTTGCCCAATCCCGAGGCTCTATGGGATCATCGTCTGGATCATCATCAGGAGTGGCGCCTGGTTGGAGTGAAACAAACCGGAAGGTGTCGATGGCTTTCCTGTCGGAACAACTGACACATTTCTTGGATCGTGCGGAGCAGTGCAAGGCGCGCATGGCCCGTGCTGCACGCCTTCAAACTTCGCCTCGACCCATCGCGTCGCAGGAAGAGCTTTTGTACGCTCACGCTCTTCGAATTGGTCGCCAGGGTGCTATTCGTGAAGTCTTGGGCCACACCCGCGCTGCACACGACCACTACCTGCAGGCCCTCCTCCTGTTAGAGAGCTTACTTATGGATACACCTGGTGCACAAGGAGGCGCTGGCGCTGGTGCGCTAGCTGTGGATGACCAAAAGAATGTGAACACTTTCCTGCGCGCGCTCGAACAGCGCTTGAAGAATGTTCGCTCGGTGCTCGAGGATGAAGAACACGCCGACACGAGTGCGAGCCACCGCCGCCGCGTGCAACACCCGCCTCGACCTCCGCATCAACTCACCTACCGCCATTCTGCTACCGCAGCAGTGCTGTGACGGAATCCCACCCACAGAAATCTCGCCACGAGTACGTGATTCCGTCCTCCGTATCAATATTTGCATGTACATTTTTATCGGTGCATATCAAACTAACCCCGTTGGAAGAGTAAACTAACAAAATAACACGACCCACTTAATGCCCAAGTGACGGACATTCCGATCTCTGCACTACATGTAGATCCAGGAATCAACTCGAGCGCTCTCGTTGTAGCACGGAAACTCAAGTGTATGTCGCGTGGAGGAAGGTCTTGCGAAGGGGAACGAGTAGCAAGCATTTTCTCGTTCTCTCACGCCATTTGCTCCGCGTGCCAGGTCCATCGACTGCGATGGTCGACAGCATTGCCTGGTCCCAGCGATATTTACAACTGAGTTATCACCAGCTCTTCGGAAGGCAACCCAGTTTCGAGTGTTCCCTGGATCGGCGGATCGGCAAGCAGGCTGCGTTTCCACGCGTGCGTTGTCCTGACTTCTCGCTTCGCTGCTAATTATCAGGTCACTACTACCTGTACGCAAGACTGCGAACAACAAAGCTGGAATACAACGTCGCCACTGCAGCTGTTTGAAGACAATGTCAAGCCCCACGTTGGTGTTGAACGGATTCACTTACGATTTCAAGCGCCCCTTCTCTAGGGTACACACCTTGTCGCTTTCGCAGTCGACTCCGTTGATCTGCTGCGGTAGGCGAGGCAAGCCGCCAAGATCACAAGCGTATTCGGTCGGAATGTGGAAGCGTGGCAGGAAACCTCGACGGAGAGCACCTCACTTCTGACTTCGACTTTTACGCCACAAGCAATGATTTTCATGAATGTACGCCTTCTCAAGAACCAGTCCAATGCTGCATCTCGAGAGGTCAGCAGCCCAAGCTCCTCGACCAAACCTGGAAGTGCCGAACATGTAATTGCTTCACGTCCGAGCCTCGCCTCGCGCGTGGTCCAGCTGCTATTCCAGAGAGGACGAAGCACCGCCGAGCAGAAGCCACAGTCGTGGCCAGGGTGCTCGAAGCCTCTGGCTGCACCAGTGCCGGCGGTCGTCAAATACCAATCCACCACTAGCATCAGCATTCCGAACAGCCTCAGCTCCTCGACACTGCAGTCTACGTCGTCACTGCAGTCGGCATGGGCAGCTGCAAAGCGCACCAGCGCTCGGCGGGTACGCTATGAGCCGGATAACGACGACTGTAGCAGTGAACCGAGCTGGCGGCAACGACAAGCATACTGCGTCAACTGCGAGCACCTCTTCTTCGCGTCGCTAAGTACCAGTGCAGGGAGATTTTGCTCGCTGGATTGCAAGACGAACTTCGAGTACGTGAGTCATCTGCAGGAGGTGACGATGCTGGGGCTCCAAACTGCTTCTGGCAGTGCATCTTCGGATGACGACTACGACAGCTTGTGCGATGACGGAGCACAATGAATTTGAAGGGTGCCTGTTGTTGCTAGCATAAGCTACCGGGATAGTGTCGTCGGGTAGAATTCAATCGCTTGGCAGTTTAGAAATAATGAAGGCGAACGCAGCACACAGTCCCAGTCAAACTGGGGCTGTCGACGCTGCTCGATCGCTCTTGGCTGCACGACTTTGATACGTAAGACTCGAAACCGATCTTCGAGACGAACCCGCATGGAGAAGGCACCGGAATTCCCTCTTGGCTATTGACAAGCGTCAATCTGAGTCAGCCGAACCTCTTCCCAAACCAATGCAGAACGATTGAGTCATCGGGTTGGTTGCATATCCACGCGCCCATACAATGACTCGCAAGCATCCAGGGTCTGAGTTGCCCTACCGTAGTCATGGTTCGGGTCTCTTTGCCTCGCTCCGAGATACACCGCACCGTGGTCTCCCTTCGACCAAGGTTGCAGACGTATTCGTCGAGTCATTGAGCGACAATGACAGGAATGCGCTGCCCAGTCTCCAATTTACCCTCAAGCGAGCACTCGTACTCCGCCAGCTTCGCGCTATTCCTCACAAGCAACCAGCGCGTCTTCTCCAGAATTCAGCAACCCACGCTCTTCAACCAAGAGGTATGATAACGAAGACGCACGCCCACCCCGTCCAAGCTTTGCGTCTCGCATGATGAAGATCGTCTTCAAGAGAGGAGACCATTCTCCAGAACCGAAGCCCCAGGAAGTTTGGAAGCTCTTTCTCCGACGGCCGTCAACCCCCAATCCTGCACCGACGAGTCTCCAGTGACGGTCTTTTCGCCGACTTCAAGGCAGATGCAAGCTCGACAAGTACGCTGTTCACGTGAAGATATTAGATGTAGTAGCGCCTCGACTGCTGTAAGGAACCTCCCTGGCGACAGCAGCCAATTCACAGTATAAACTCTGACCGCCTGCGCTTCGTTGATCCTCGTGATTCTGCTCGTTGGACGGCAGAACCAACTTCCAGTACGTGAGTCATTTCCAGGAGGAGATTGGTGCTATCTGCAACATCAGTTCGCTGGATCGAATCTGAATGGAGATGATTGCATTAGTTTCTAAGCCACTGTAGCTTTCGAGTCCTTGTTCGTGTACCTTGCCTCAGCCTTCGTCGGCCCGCCACGCACGATAGACCATTATCGAGATGTACGCAGCAAAGACCTCACCGAGAAGTGCGAAGGCTTGTACAGTTGCTAGCGTTTTGTGTGGGAGCGTGAGCGGTACCCAAGACACTCCAGTTTCTTGCCCAGGTGCTTCAAAGTACAGGTGACGTCCATAATGTCCGTTGCAGTAGCGCGCTTTCCAAAGCAAGTCTCGAAAATGTGCCAGTGTCGTAGTCTTGTTGCTGTACATGCAGCCGTCCCGATTGTCTATCACCAGGCCTCAGTAACATTTTCTCCTGGCCCAGTTCTTGCTGACGGAATTCCGCTCACGTCTTCAGCCAGCACGTTGTGCAAGTGCCAACTTGACTCATCTTGCCTGAAGAACCGCCTCATTCGACTCCTCTTCCCATACACAGGCTCGGTCGGTGGCTTTGTTCTCAGAAGTCCACCACATTCGCCAGGGCTAATCCTTCCGACACCAACACTCGGTCCCAAGTCCTTGCCGCAAAGACACCGAGCGGAACTCCACGCTGAGTCAACAGCTACGCGGCATGCGTTGCCGCTTGCGACGCGGCGGTCCGAAGGCCATCCAGCTTCAAGTGTACCTTTATGAGTCATCGGTCGGCTGCGTTTCCACGTGCGTTGCTTGTTTCGTGGGGCTGCCCCATAGTGAAGCCCCAGCTTTTCGTTATCAGCCCATCGCCTAGCGCAACACGCAAGAACAACCTTGCTGCTGCAGGTGCCAGCCGACAATTCCTAGAGCCACGTCGAGCCTTTGCGTGGCTGGTTCGTCGTCGGCACTTGTAATTTCTCTCGCGGCACTGACCTCGTCTCGCTCCGCGGTCTCTTTGCTCAGACTGTCGCGACTTGCGAGGAGGCCCGACAGGTCAGCAGGATCACAAGTGTATTCGACCAAGAGAACACGACAGAAAGCGGCAGCATGAACCGCCCGAATTCCACACTCACTTTGGGTTTCGCCTTCACGCGAACAAGTGCAAGTCGACCACAGAATCATGACGTACGCCTCGCGCCTGGACCGCCAACAGCCCAACTCGGCCACTCGAAATGTCTGTGCGAGTGAGTTGCCATCCAAGACACCCAGTACTGAGCACGCGACTGCATCCCGTCCGAGCTTCGCCTCACGGATGCTCCAACTGGTCTTCCAGAGAAGACGACGCACCGCAGACCATCGATCCAAGTCGTGGCCAGGACGCACAGAGTCTCTGCCTGTTCCAACGAGCGCCAGTCCCCCATCCAGCGCCAACATCCGCATCCCGCACAGCTTCGGCTCCTCGTCGGTGCCGTCCACTCTACCGGCTTCAAGACACGTTCGAGCTCGGCAGGAGCGCTATCGAAGCGATAGTCAAGTCAACTGGCGACGGCGACAAGCGCACTGCATCAATTGCGAGCGCCTCTTCCCCACGTTCTTGTCGACAGTCAGCGGCAGTGCAGGGAGATTCTGTTCGTTGGACTGCAAGGCAAACTTCGAGTATGTGAGCCATCTCCAAGAAGCGCTGGACGTGCAGATGCTGATGTTCGATGACACAGCCAGTAGCAGCTCCAGCTCCGTTGCTGATGCAGTTGGCGACTACGGCAGTGATTGTGGCGAAAGAGCGTAGCGAATCTGACCTTGTAGTTAGCATAGTCTAGGTGTTTTTAGTGAGGAGCGGAGTACATGCAGTACAGAGGCGTCTGGCAAATGAGTTCCCCTTGAACTGTGGGCTACTTTGGTATTCTCCAAAGTGCAGATTACCGACAAACACGACCGAGTTGCGGCCAACGAACTGTGCCAATGTCAAATAGGAGGAGCGCGCCAACCGCCTCCATAGCGGCCGTGAAACAAGAAGCTCCACACACAATGTCCCATTGTTGTGCCGCCCACGCCTGGCCAGGACAAGCTGGCGCTTCGTTTGAGTGTAAACCTTTCGTCTTGAGCTTCGCGTGTTCACGACCGCCACTGATGCACTCCATTCTTGCAGCAGGGCTTCCTCTTGTAATACTACAGAAATCAGTAAACCCCGCGGCACAGTCAGACAGCAGATTATCGAGTGCAGGACGTTCTCTCCTGCCGAACTGTCCGAGCCTCCTTCTCTGCGAGCGTCCTCTTCCCATGAGATGGCCGCCTTGCGGGTATGCCAAGACGCCAAAGCCTGTCACGAACGTCATCTCGAAGCGGCGAGTTTTCAAATCTTTAACCCGAAAGTCTAAAAATCATGCCGGTGGTGGAGGGAACGCTATGCCTGACCTGCTTCAACGTGAGCCTTACGTTTTGCATACCCACCACCGCTGCCTGACCCCACAACAAGAGTGCGAAGCGTACTGGTCTGCAGTTTTTATACAGAGGATTCCAGTGGTCTCCGCTCATAGCTTCGGGCCATTCCTCAATCGACCAGCGTCCACCCAAGTCGCCTACTCCCCCCTCCAGCCATGCACAAGTCCGCACACGACTTCGACGAGGCCAAGCGCCACAAAGATGCCATCTCCAGGGACGCTTACGTCAGCGGCCTGAAGGCCGGCGCCTGGGCCAGTCTGGCCATGGGCGCGGCCGTCTACGGCGCCAACGCGTACCACCGCGGCTTCCGCACACGCCTCGGCGTCAGCGGCAAGTGGGCGCTCGTGGTCTCGGCCTACCTGGCCGGGTTCGCCATCGTGGCCGAGAACCGCCTGCTGGTTGGGGCCAGGAACCCCGAGCAATACATGGCCTCGCTCGACCCGAGCTTCGTCGAAGTCCGCAGGGTGACGAGCCACTTGCCCCTGCACAAACGAGCAGCCAACTTCGTGTACGATCATCCATACCGCAGCTTGACCACCGTGGGGGTCCCTCTCGTGGGCAGCATCTTCGCCTATCAGACCACGAACCACGGCATCAATCGCTCGCAGCAGATCATGCACACGCGCATCTACGGCCAGGCCGCCGTGGTGGTCCTACTGCTGGGCTCCATGGCCTTCCACGACTACATGGCCAAGCGCGGCCGCTTCGAGGAGGACGAGGACGACACGCCCAAGATCCAGGAGCTCACCGTCTAAAGTCTTGTCGAGCTCCCCATTTGAACGGTAGTTCAAGAGACTTGCAACAGTAGGGGAGACACGTAGTTTGTTACGAGCCACTCAGCAGAAACCATTGCGAACAACAGGATCATCACACGGAGGCTGGCAACTACCAGGCTGAGCAAATAATAACTTGCTGCCTAACAACACTTTCGGTGTACCACCCCAGGTCACTCCACAAGACTGCGAAGCGAGTGTTCTTATGCAGGTCGTTCGGGTGATAATTGGTCAAGCCGTCCTATACCAGAAGAGAATGTCTGGAACCAGCCTCGAGGAGGACTGCTAGATGCCGTAGCGACGGGCGTCCACTCCTGCAAAGCGCACGCGGCTGTTTACTGCCGACGGCGCCGACAAGTTCAAACATGACAAAACAAGCAGCGTGGCAGGAATTTCCTGGCCGATTTGCGCTTTCAGCTGGCATGTCTGTCGTGTCGCTCGTCCGCCCGCTGTCGCCGCGTTGCGCCGTGTGCCTGACCTGCCTCGGCAGGTGATCGACGCTCCATCTCTACAGTCCGATGGAAAGGCGGTGGTGCCAATGCCAATGCGCAGTCGGTCGAGACCCTGCCGCTGTCAATCCGCCACTTTGAAATAGGACGCGAACGAAGACCCCAATGGCGTCTTCACCCGCGGTACCCTTCGGCGCCATGTTGCCGGAACTGTCGCCGCCCATGCTCGAGAAGAGCGGATACACTCGCGAAAGCGGTCGGACCATCCCCAACGGCACGTCGGACTATTCCAGCAACGCCGACAACAGCCTCCACTGCCGGGCCGTGGCCGCCAAGTACGAGGAGTTCATCAACCCGTGCGTGCTCAGCTGGACCGACCTGAGCTACGCTGTGCCAGGCCAGAAGTCGGCCAAGAACCCGTACGGCAAGAAGCTCATCCTCGACAACGTGAGCGGACGCAGCGCCCCCGGCGAGCTCACCGCTATCATGGGACCCTCCGGCTCGGGCAAGACCACACTCGTCGACCTGTTGGCCGATCGCATCAGCTCGGGCCTCGTGACAGGAACGATCGAGCTGAACGGCGTCGACCGCGTGACCAAGACGTTTCGCGCCGTGACGAGCTATGTGGCCCAGGAAGACACGCTGCTCGGGTCGTTTACCGTTGTGGAGACCATGAAGATGGCGGCCAAGCTCAGTCTGCCGAACAGCGTCGTGATGACAGACATCCACTCGCGCGTGGAGAGCGTCATGGACGCAATGGGCCTCGCAGCCTGCCGGAATACGTTGGTGGGCGACATTTTCCGCAAGGGGCTATCGGGCGGCCAGAAGCGGCGTCTTAGCATCGCCATCGAGTTGCTGTCGAACCCCAGCATCCTGATCCTCGACGAACCTACCAGCGGCCTCGACTCCAGCTCCGCCCACAATGTCATGAAGTATATCCTCAAATTATGCGGGGAAGGCAAGAACGTCATGTGCACGATCCACCAGCCTTCGTCGTTGGTCTACGACATGTTCACGAATGTGATTGTGCTCTCGGGAGGCCAGACCGTGTACTGCGGCTCGCGGCCCAACATGATCCCGCACTTTGCATCCATTGGCTTCTCCTGCCCCAAGTACATGAACCCGGCCGAGTACTTTGTGAACCTCGTGAACACGGACTTTGAAGACCACGTGGACATCACCAAGTTGGTCTACGCCTACGCCCAGAGCAACGTCAAGAAACAGCTACTGGACCAGCTCTCGGCGGATCGAGTCACGCTGCAGTCTCTGCCGGACATCGAGCTCAGACCTTCGTCCGCTATGCGGCAGTTCAAGGTGCTCATGTACCGCAACACGCTCAACAACATCCGCAACCCGGGCATCTACTGGATCCGCCTCTTCATGTACTTCTGCCTGAGCTTCATGGTGGGGACCATGTACCTGAGCACGAACAACGAGCTGACGGAGGAGGACCTGGTGCCGCTGCTGTTCTACGTGCAGGCGTTCCTGGTGTTCATGTCGGTGGCCGTGCTGCCCTTCTTCATCGAGCAGCGCGCCGTGTTCGCTCGCGAGCGCGCCAACAGCTCGCTGAGCGTCGTGAGCTACGTGTGCGCCAACTTCCTGGCGACGCTGCCGGGCATCTTCGTGATCGCGGTCATGTCGACGGCGCTGGTGGTGCTGCTGGCGGGACTGAACGCGTTCGAGTACTTCCTGCTCAACCTCTTCCTGTCGCTTGTGGTGTCCGAGTCCATGATGCACGTGATCGGGTCTGCGGTGCCGCACTACATCATCGGCATCGCGTTGGGTGCGGGCGTGTTCGGCATGTTCATGCTGTGCGAGGGTTTCATGGTGCCTCGCGCCTCCATCCCAGACTACTGGATCTGGGGCTACTACCTGGCGTTCCACTCGTACTCGTTCGAGTCGTTCGTGTTCAAGCAGTTCGAGAACGAGACGTCGGACGCTGCGAAGGCCATTCTGGCCAAGTACGGCATGGAGAATGTGGACGTCATGCAGGACATGCTGTATCTTGCAGCCTACATCGTGGGCTTCCAAATCATTTTCATGTTTATCCTGTGGAAATACCACACCGGTCGTCGCTGAAATGTAAGCAACTAAACGTATCAATAAACGAATTCTGTAAGGCAGAGAATACTGCCACAACATGAAAAACGGATGGCATCTCGCTACAAAGCACAAATATCGGGCCCTCACGGTGACAGAACCCTAAGCCGATCAATGCGACCATGCTCGGATCTTAAACCGCAGACGTTGTTTCGGCTTGCCGAGCGTGTTGGGGTCCACCCCCTCCTGACATTGTTGATAGAGAAAAATCGACAAATAGGCTACATACAAAACTAAGTGATTCATCTTGTGGCACGCACGTTGTTGTTGGTACAGCTCGTCAACATAGCCCGCAATCGCCCTGATAAATTGACAGAAGGCGTATGCACGAGCAAACTTATGAACGAGCGTGCGAGTGCCATGTAAGGCTCCTCTCGAGCCCACGCGGGACTCGCTACGCCTGACCGTTGTCCTCTGAGCTTTTAGCAGCGGAACGGCGGTCACATCTTCGCGATAGCCTCGCTCCCACCTGTGTCAGTCTCACGACGTGACTCGGACGTCTCGTCAATGCTCGGCCGCTTCAATCTCTGCCAGAAAAGGCGTCGCTCGATGACTCCACCTAGCGTTTCCTGCAGCAGTGTGAGACGATGAAGCGTATCCCAAAGCCGGCAGAATCCCTTGCGAACCTGGATAGCCCCCTCGTCCCATCCGGTCTCAAGTTCATTCGTGAATTTACCACGTTTGCGGCAATGGCGTCGATATCGCCGCGAGGGTACGCGATACTCGAGAGCGACCACAGCCAGGAGAGCAGCCACGCTGGATTGATGGCCACTCCGTCCGAGAAACCTCGCGGTCGAGTCCCCAGTATCTATGACCGCGAAATCGAGATCAAGTACGAGCGCATCCGGAACCCGTGCGTGCTGAGCTGGAGCGACTTGAGCTACACGGTCAAAGGCAAGAAGACGCCGGAGCTGCCGTGGGGCACCAAGACCATCCTGGACCGAGTCAGTGGACGCTGTGCCCCCGGAGAGCTCACGGCCATCCTGGGGCCTTCCGGATCGGGCAAAACCACCCTCGTGGACCTGTTGGCCGATCGGATCAGCTCCGGCGACGTGTCTGGAGCCATTGAAGTGAACGGCGCCGAGAGAGACCCCAAGACGTTCCGAGCGGTGACCAGCTACGTGGCCCAAGAAGACACGTTGCTGGGCTCTTTCACGGTAGTGGAGACTATGAGGATGGCCGCCAAGCTCAGTCTCCCTAGCACCGTCACGTCTCAAGAGATCGAGGTGCGTGTGGAGAACGTCATGGACGCCATGGGCCTCGGTACGGCCCGCGACACTCTCGTGGGTGACATTTTCCGCAAGGGCCTATCGGGCGGCCAGAAGCGCCGTCTTAGCATCGCCATGGAGTTGCTGTCGAACCCGAGCATCCTCATCCTGGACGAGCCCACGAGCGGCCTGGACTCCAGTGCTGCTCACAACGTCATGAAGTTCATCGTCAAGCTCTGCGCCGAGGGAAAATCCGTCGTGTGCACCATCCACCAGCCTTCGTCGCTGGTCTACGACATGTTCACCAACGTCGTGGTGCTGTCGGCGGGGCAGACGGTGTTCTGCGGCCCTCGAGCCAAGATGATCCCGCACTTTGCTTCGGCTGGTAACGAATGTCCACAGTACATGAACCCGGCCGAGTTCTTCATCAGTCTGGTGAACACGGACTTTGAAGATCATGCAGAGGTGCCCAAGCTCATCTACGCCTACGCTAAGGGCGACGTGAACAAGCAGATTCAAGCCCAGATCGTCAGGGACCGAACGACACTCAAGCACCTGCCGGATATTCGGAAACGCCCGCCGTCGGCGCTGCGCCAGTTCGGCGTGCTCATGTACCGCAACATGCTCAACAACATCCGCAACCCGGGCATCTACTGGATCCGCCTCTTCATGTACTTCTGCCTGAGCTTCATGGTGGGGACCATGTACCTGAGCACGAACGACGAGCTGACGGAGGAGGACCTGGTGCCGCTGCTGTTCTACGTGCAGGCGTTCCTGGTGTTCATGTCGGTGGCCGTGCTGCCCTTCTTCATCGAGCAGCGCGCCGTGTTCGCTCGCGAGCGCGCCAACAGCTCGCTGAGCGTCGTGAGCTACGTGTGCGCCAACTTCCTGGCGACGCTGCCGGGCATCTTCGTGATCGCGGTCATGTCGACGGCGCTGGTGGTGCTGCTGGCGGGACTGAACGCGTTCGAGTACTTCCTGCTCAACCTCTTCCTGTCGCTTGTGGTGTCCGAGTCCATGATGCACGTGATCGGGTCTGCGGTGCCGCACTACATCATCGGCATCGCGTTGGGTGCGGGCGTGTTCGGCATGTTCATGCTGTGCGAGGGCTTCATGGTGCCTCGCGCCTCCATCCCAGACTACTGGATCTGGGGCTACTACCTGGCGTTCCACTCGTACTCGTTCGAGTCGTTCGTGTTCAAGCAGTTCGAGAACGAGACGTCGGACGCTGCGAAGGCCATTCTGGCCAAGTACGGCATGGAGGACGTGGACGTTCCTCGCGACATGCTGTTGTTGGTCGTGTATATTGTTGCGTTCCAGGCCATCTTTGCCTTCATCCTGTGGAAGTTCCACACGGGCCGCCGTTAACAGCCTAAGCTTACAATAGTATGGAGACCGAGTTGCTATTTGCTGCTTAATATTAATGATTTCGAGTGTAGCTTGTGGGGGTTATCTGCATTGTTATACGAACTCTTTAGTCAATTGCTGGCCAAGTTGAAGTTGTGACAATACCCGTATGCGCGTCTGAAAACTTAGACGGAAAGCATACATTTGCTTCACAGCGAAAGTGAGGAGGTTGTCCTCTACGTCCTCATCCTAAGATCTCCCTAAACCTTCTCTCGATGTGGGACGAGAGAACCCGTGCTTCACTTGAGCTCAATTGGGTTTGTGCCGGGATACGTTCAAGCCTTTCCCTCGTTTGGGAAACGTGCAAATCGATCGTGCTTTTCAGGTGGCGGGCCCGTCATCGTCGCTGGGTTGCGGACCGCAACTTGCTGTCGATCCCCTCAAGGCTTGAAGGCATTCCTCCACGACTAAACCACCGGCTCGACAGTCGACTGGCTTTAGTGTTGTGACCAATAGTTTACATTATAGTAGTCGTAGGCTTGTCATAATGGCAAAGTTCGCTAGTCTTGCCATGAGTTCATCGAGCTCACCGAGTTCATTCTCCTTTGCCCACAGGCATTACATGTGTAGCGCTCTGCCACCATCAGCGCACTAATGGCCAGGCGAATGCTCACCCGTCTATGAAAGACATCACATCAACTACCGGACATCTGAGTCGGCATCTGTAGACGCCCTTTGCTTCCTTTCAGGATAAAGTTTCATTAGCAAACTCATGATTTTTGATCTTACAATATCCACGTTAGCTAGAGTATATCTTACGTATATTGGTTGACTATTGATGCCAAGTCATACTGTCTGCCTAAACTATCTCGCTTAACGGCGTCCCGTGTGGAACTTCCACAGGATGAAGGCAAAGATGGCCTGGAACGCAACAATATACACGACCAACAACAGCATGTCGCGAGGAACGTCCACGTCCTCCATGCCGTACTTGGCCAGAATGGCCTTCGCAGCGTCCGACGTCTCGTTCTCGAACTGCTTGAACACGAACGACTCGAACGAGTACGAGTGGAACGCCAGGTAGTAGCCCCAGATCCAGTAGTCCGGGATGGAGGCGCGAGGCACCATGAAGCCCTCGCACAGCATGAACATGCCGAACACGCCCGCGCCCAACGCGATGCCGATGATGTAGTGCGGCACCGCAGACCCGATCACGTGCATCATGGACTCGGACACGACGAGCGACAGGAAGAGGTTGAGCAGGAAGTACTCGAACGCGTTCAGTCCCGCCAGCAGCACCACCAGCGCCGTCGACATGACCGCGATCACGAAGATGCCCGGCAGCGTCGCCAGGAAGTTGGCGCACACGTAGCTCACGACGCTCAGCGAGCTGTTGGCGCGCTCGCGAGCGAACACGGCGCGCTGCTCGATGAAGAAGGGCAGCACGGCCACCGACATGAACACCAGGAACGCCTGCACGTAGAACAGCAGCGGCACCAGGTCCTCCTCCGTCAGCTCGTTGTTCGTGCTCAGGTACATGGTCCCCACCATGAAGCTCAGGCAGAAGTACATGAAGAGGCGGATCCAGTAGATGCCCGGGTTGCGGATGTTGTTGAGCGTGTTGCGGTACATGAGCACCTTGAACTGCCGCAGAGACGAGGGCGACGGCTGCTCGATGTCCGGCAGGTGCTGCAGCGTCTTGCGGTCGCTCTCGATGCGCGTGCTCAGCTCCTTGCGGGTCTCGCTCTGAGCATAGGCCTGCACGAGCTTGGGCACGTCCGCGTGGTCGTCGAAGTCCGTGTTCACGAGGCTGATGAAGTACTCGGCCGGGTTCATGTAGTTGGGACAATCGTAGCCGGACGACGCAAAGTGCGGGATCATGTGGCCGCGCGGGCCGCAGTAGACGGTCTGCCCCGCCGACAGCACCACGACGTTGGTGAACATGTCGTAGACCAGCGACGAAGGCTGGTGGATGGTGCACACGACGGTTTTGCCTTCGGCGCAGAGCTTGACGATGAACTTCATGACGTTGTGCGTGGCGCTCGAGTCCAGGCCACTCGTGGGCTCATCCAGGATGAGGATGCTCGGGTTCGACAGCAGCTCGATGGCGATGCTAAGACGGCGCTTCTGGCCGCCCGAGAGGCCCTTGCGGAAGATGTCGCCCACGAGTGTGTGGCGGCACGTGGCCAGCCCCATGGCCTCCACCACGTCGTCCACGCGGGCCTCGATCTGCCTCGTCGAGACGCTCGTGGGCAGACTGAGCTTGGCGGCCATGCGCATGGTCTCGAGCACCGTGAAGGACCCGAGCAGCGAGTCCTCCTGGGCCACGTAGCTCGTCACGGCGCGGAACGTCTTGGTCACGCGGGCCTCACCGTTGAGTTCGATGTCGCCCGTCACTTCTCCGGAGCTGATGCGGTCGGCCAGCAGGTCCACGAGTGTGGTCTTGCCCGATCCGGACGGGCCCATGATGGCCGTGAGTTCTCCAGGCGCGCAGCGGCCGCGGACGTTGTCCAGGATGACCTTCTTGCCTGCAGGCGCGTCGGCCGTCGAGCGACAGGCGACAGAGTAGCTGAGGTTGTTCCAGCTGAGCACGCACGGGTTGGTGAGGTGCTGGTAGGACGGTTCGGTCTTGCCTCCCGTCTCGAGCGCGTCGAGCGCCGTGTAGGGCGTGGAGTGCGGCGACGCCATGACAGAGATGGATGGAGTTCGGTCCGGGTCCAACACGAAGAAGCACAAGCTTAGCGCGGTGCTGCCGGTGGAGGAGCGGAGGCGGTCTCGTTCCCACTGCGCGAGTTCGATTGTGAACGACACCGGCTGGCTGCGTCGAGGTGGCGCCGCGAATTGCAAAGTGTGCAAATCCCGGGCCGTCTCCTGGGCCGAGCCTTTCCAGGTGGGGGCTCGACACCGCAGGACTGCAACAGGGACACACACGGCCGAGAGGTACCGTCACTAACGCCGCCGCTGATGAGGACGACGCTACGCGGGTCAGGCACCGCCCACAATTCGCGAAAACATACGGGTCCTGTCATTTTGTGCGATTGGATGCCGTGTGCCTGACCCAGGGCCCGAGTCAGGCGTTGCGACGTCAGCGCGCGAAAAGGTCATCATGCATGCCGCCGTTGGAGGGGGAGCTCGACAGGGGGTGCAAATCGTGACCAGAGGAGCCGCTGCCATTTGACGGACGCTGCAGCTGGACGACGGTATCCTGCATGGCGTGCTTATCTTGTCGGACAATGCCCGTGTGGTGCCTGACCCGCAGCCGCGGCTTGCCCTGCTAGTCACGCGTGGCGGGCCTCCTCACCTTTTGCGCTACAGATTCGCTTGGAGCAGCTCAGAGCCGACAGCAACCCATCAGATGGCCGGCGCGTTTTGCTAATAAGCGCCTTCAACTTGACCTTGTCCACCTTATGCCCTTGGCACCAAGTGTCGAGTCCCGACTGCATTAACTGCATTACGCTCACGAAAACGTAGTGGCCCAAAGCTCTTACGACTCGCGGTATCATCGGCTATTGATACAGAATTGAACGCCCGATAGCTATGGTCTCCACGGGCATCCAGGTCGATCGTGCCTCCGTGAGCTACGGACACATCCGCTTAGGGAAATATTGCACCTGCCGTAAACCAAAGATTCGCTACGCCTGACACGATGTGCCTATCCGGTCAGGCAACGAGACTCGCTCAAAGGATCATGTTTACTGGATACCTTCGCCCCGAAATGGTCAGGCACCAGCAAACACAATCACATTAGCGCAGTCGCCGCCATTCGCCAAACTCTACCATTAGCCACAAGTCCCAGTAGCCATTAACTAGTAAACAACCTGCATCTTCATGACCTTCGTCATGGAGTCACCCCGTTCAGCAAGAGGCGTATCGTACGCCATGTTGGAATCCCTTGAAATCGGTGGGAAGCTAGAGCCGTCCTACCAGCACCTCACCAACCCGAGCGTGCTCAGCTGGAACAACCTTAGCTACTTCGTGGCCTGCCCCAAGTCACCTGAGACTCCTACAGGCAAGAAGGTCATCCTGGACAACGTCCGCGGCCGCTGTGCACCTGGAGAACTCACGGCCATCATGGGCCCGTCCGGCTCGGGCAAGACCACACTCGTGGACCTGCTGGCCGACCGCATCAGCTCCGGAGAAGTGACGGGCGACATCGAACTCAACGGTGAGGCCCGCGTGACCAAGACGTTCCGCGCCGTGACGAGCTACGTGGCCCAGGAGGACTCGCTGCTCGGGTCCTTCACGGTGCTCGAGACCATGCGCATGGCCGCCAAGCTCAGTCTACCCACGAGCGTCTCGACGAGGCAGATCGAGGCCCGCGTGGACGACGTGGTGGAGGCCATGGGGCTGGCCACGTGCCGCCACACACTCGTGGGCGACATCTTCCGCAAGGGCCTCTCGGGCGGCCAGAAGCGCCGTCTTAGCATCGCCATCGAGCTGCTGTCGAACCCGAGCATCCTCATCCTGGATGAGCCCACGAGCGGCCTGGACTCGAGCGCCACGCACAACGTCATGAAGTTCATCGTCAAGCTCTGCGCCGAGGGCAAAACCGTCGTGTGCACCATCCACCAGCCTTCGTCGCTGGTCTACGACATGTTCACCAACGTCGTGGTGCTGTCGGCGGGGCAGACCGTCTACTGCGGCCCGCGCGGCCACATGATCCCGCACTTTGCGTCGTCCGGCTACGATTGTCCCAACTACATGAACCCGGCCGAGTACTTCATTAGCCTCGTGAACACGGACTTCGACGACCACGCGGACGTGCCCAAGCTCGTGCAGGACTACGCCCAGAGCGAGACCCGCAAGGAGCTGAGCACGCGCATCGAGAGCGACCGCAAGACGCTGCAGCACCTGCCGGACATCGAGCAGCCGTCGCCCTCGTCTCTGCGGCAGTTCAAGGTGCTCATGTACCGCAACACGCTCAACAACATCCGCAACCCGGGCATCTACTGGATCCGCCTCTTCATGTACTTCTGCCTGAGCTTCATGGTGGGGACCATGTACCTGAGCACGAACAACGAGCTGACGGAGGAGGACCTGGTGCCGCTGCTGTTCTACGTGCAGGCGTTCCTGGTGTTCATGTCGGTGGCCGTGCTGCCCTTCTTCATCGAGCAGCGCGCCGTGTTCGCTCGCGAGCGCGCCAACAGCTCGCTGAGCGTCGTGAGCTACGTGTGCGCCAACTTCCTGGCGACGCTGCCGGGCATCTTCGTGATCGCGGTCATGTCGACGGCGCTGGTGGTGCTGCTGGCGGGACTGAACGCGTTCGAGTACTTCCTGCTCAACCTCTTCCTGTCGCTCGTCGTGTCCGAGTCCATGATGCACGTGATCGGGTCTGCGGTGCCGCACTACATCATCGGCATCGCGTTGGGTGCGGGCGTGTTCGGCATGTTCATGCTGTGCGAGGGCTTCATGGTGCCTCGCGCCTCCATCCCGGACTACTGGATCTGGGGCTACTACCTGGCGTTCCACTCGTACTCGTTCGAGTCTTTCGTGTTCAAGCAGTTCGAGAACGAGACGTCGGACGCTGCGAAGGCCATTCTGGTCAAGTACGGCATGGAGGACGTGGACGTCATGCAGGACATGCTGTATCTTGCAGCCTACATCGTGGGCTTCCAGATCATTTTCATGTTTATCCTATGGAAGTTCCACACAGGCCGCCGGTGAGCAAGCGGTGCCGACAGCCAACTAAATGTAAGTAAGATAATGAAAGTGTGTCAACGTGTAATGAGAACCTCAGTGAAGATCTGAGAATGACTGCAGCAGCGGGCTGCTGTTTGCTCTGTGCATGTAGCGCAATTCTTTCGTGAAATGGCAGGTTATAACCACATCTGGGTTTTGTTTGTGGCGCTCACAAATTGTGGTAATGCAGGTTGATCCACGTTCATATGCTTTGCTATTCCTTCATACTGCACCATCGACTTAACGGCCCACTTGAGGCCTCGAGGAGAGATTGAGCGGCAGGTTCTTGTCTTTACAGGGCTAACGTTAGGAGCACAATGCCGGTAGTCCAGGTGCCATTAGCATTGGACGTAACAGTATAAGTGGACGCCTTTGCAGCCGGCTGGCTCAGTAGTTCTGAGAAGCCCCTTGCAAACGCTGCTGTCTTCAACCCCCACAGCTTGGTACCAGGTCTAGACGCTCACCGCCATCGCCACCGCCACCGCCATGCAGCACTGCAGATACTCTGATAGTGCACCACCAAACGAGCGGCCACAATTCGTCGGCGTGATCTATGCACCGGATAGGTCAAAAGTCGATTTGAAACACCCCTCCTCATTCATATATATTTCTTTGGTAACAAATCACATGCCATCCGTTCTATCCTCCGACTCCGCTCAACAATCCGCAGCCAGTCACAAAGAGCCCCTCTCCTCCTCAGATCATGGTGTTCCTCCGCAAGCTCCTGGCCACGACGGGCCGCCGTGCGGCCACGCGCTCCATGGCCACGTTCGACCGCACCAAGCCCCACCTGAACGTAGGCACGATCGGGCACGTGGACCACGGCAAGACGACGCTCACGGCCGCCATCACCAAGGTGCTGTCCGAGACTGGCGGCGCCGAGTTCACGAGCTACGCCGACATTGACAAGGCTCCCGAGGAGCGCGCGCGTGGTATCACCATCTCCACGGCCCACGTAGAGTACGAGACGGACAAGCGCCACTACGCGCACGTGGACTGCCCGGGCCACGCCGACTACGTCAAGAACATGATCACGGGCGCGGCCCAGATGGACGGCGGCATCCTCGTGGTCTCGGCCGGCGACGGCCCGATGCCGCAGACCCGCGAGCACATTCTGCTGGCCCGCCAGGTGGGCGTGCCGGCCCTCGTGGTCTTCATGAACAAGGTGGACCAGGTGGACGACGAGGAGCTGCTGGAGCTCGTGGAGATGGAGATCCGCGAGCTGCTCGAGGCCTACGACTTCCCGGCCGACGACATCCCCGTCGTGCAGGGCTCGGCCCTGGCTGCCGTGGAAGGCCGCGACCATACCATTGGCCGCGACGCCGTCCTTAAGCTCATGGACGAGGTGGACGCTTACATCCCGGACCCGGTCCGTGACTTCGAGAAGCCCTTCCTCATGCCCGTGGAGGACGTGTTCTCCATCTCGGGCCGTGGTACCGTCGTGTCGGGCCGCGTCGAGCAGGGCGTGATTAACACCGGCGACGAGGTGGAGCTCGTGGGCCTCAAGGCTAGCTCCAAGACCACGTGCACGGGCGTCGAGATGTTCAAGAAGTCGCTGGACCGCGGCCAGGCCGGCGACAACGTCGGCCTGCTGCTGCGCGGCCTCAAGCGTGACGAGGTGCTGCGTGGCCAGGTGCTGTGCAAGCCCGGCACCATCAACCCGCACACCAAGTTCGAGGCTGAGGTGTACGTGCTCAAGAAGGAGGAGGGTGGCCGCCACACGCCGTTCTTCAGCAACTACCGGCCGCAGTTCTTCTTCCGTACCGCCGACGTGACGGGCGACATCCAGCTCAAGGCCGGCACGGAGATGGTCATGCCTGGCGACAACACGGCCATCGACATTGAGCTCATCCACCCCATCGCGCTGGACAACGGCATGAAGTTCAGCATCCGCGAGGGCGGCCGCACCATCGGCGCTGGCGTCGTGTCCAAGGTCGAGTCGTAGATATTTTCTGCAGAACGACTGCAGTAGATGCGTGGGAGCGAAGCAGACGTCGGCGTCGTGTCGAGCTTCGTATACCAACAATACATACAATCACTAACACGCAGTGCCGCGTCAACGTTTGATTCTTGTGCCATGATTTCAAAGCTTCATACATCCAATGTTATGCCGTTGCTGTCTATATTTCCAATAACTGTCCTCTGACGTCTCATTTAGTCAAGCTCGTCGACGCTAAAGAATTTCTGATCCCGTGGTGCTGAGGTGTCATCGGTAGTGTAGCTCCTCGAAAACTGGCGATCGGGTTTGTCCTGACTTGGAGGAGGCATCGAGCCGCCCGGGTTGAAACCTTTCGTGTAGCTATTCGTTCGTCGCGAGTTGCTGCTGCCGGCCGAGTCGCTGTTCTCTGAAAACTGCGGCGGGTTGAGGTGGCCGGTCTCCCGCAAAATGCCGGAGAAGTAGTCGAGCTCTTCCTGGTTCCACTGCAGCTCCTTGGAGTTCGCGACGCTCGCTCGCCCCACAAACGTGGCGAAGCCTTCCATGTTCTCCGGGAAGTCGGGCGGCGCCGGCAGCCACGCGTCCGAGTCGCTCTCGGAGAAATCGTGCGAGTTCGGCGACGACGACGGGCTGCTGCTGCTGTGCTTAAAGCCGGACGACACGGAGCTCGAGCTCTGGAAGTTCTGCTGCTGGGTGCTCGACGACTCGTTGAGGCTGCACATGTAGAAATTTGACATGGTTGGCCGCGTGACCTCCGAGATACACTGCGAGCAGAAAACCTCCTTGCCCGACTTGTGCGTACGAAGCTCGAGGCGGAACACGGTGCACGATTCGCGGCACTTCCTGCACGTGTTGCGACGACAGCCCATGCACAATTTCAGCGAGCCGCTCAGCATACTGGGCTTCTTCATGCACACGTCACAGGAGCTACTTGTGGACGGGATGCGCTCAGCGCTGCTTGCCAGGCGGGCCGAATACGCCTTGGCGCGCGCTACAACAAGGAGGTTCCCTACAGACAGCATCCGCTCGGCCGTGATGAGCTCGCTCACGCTGCGCGGCAAAGTGCCGCCCATGGAGGCGCTCCCCATGATGAAGCAGCCGACCCATTCTTCCTGCACCTGTCGGAACAAGTAGCACATCGAGATGGTCGCGCGCTCCAAGTTTGCCTGTCCGTTGGCCGGGAACTCGTCCAGGTCGATCGAGTCCGTGACGCAGTAGACGAAGTACCGCCCCTGACGATCAACAATGCGGCCGATGCGGTGGTACATGAGCATATCGCGGTCGTGGATCAGCGAGGCGGTCGTGGGCGTCTTGAGCGCCATCCACTTGATGCCCGAGAAGACGACGCTACTCGTGGCCGGGTTCTTCTCGAACACGTGGAGTACGCGCGCGTCCAGGAACTTGTCGGTCGTGATGCCGAGACTGATCCGCATGCTCTCCGTGTCGTCGGAGTACGTGCCACTGAGCATGTCCTCGACTGTGCCGGGCATGACGCCGCTGCAGAGGTAGACGCGGCAGTCCTGCGTCTTGGACTTGCCGCGTTCCCTGTAAATGTTGAGCGACTTTTTGCGCTTGACGAGCTTCCAGTGCTTGGACGTCCGGACGTGCTTCTTGTTGGTGTGGAACTGGTCGTACACATGGAGCGCCTTGTCCACGAGGTCGTCGCTCGTGGCCTCGAGCTGCTGGCGGCGCTCCTTGGAGAACTGCAGCTTGGGGATCCCCCCTAGCGTCGAGCTGCCCGGGTCCATTCTGTCCAAAGTCTCACAACTGCAAAGTGGGGACTTTCGTGGCTGTGCAACGCTAGACTCGGCGGCCACCAGTGCCCCCTCAAATCCCGCACACTCGCTTCTGCATCTCCATCCTGTTCCGTCGGGCCCCGGTCTATGGCAGCGGCGACAGGACGACGAGGGGCAAAGGGTTCTCAATTCGAGACTCAGCGAGTCAGCAAGTGCAAAGGCAAATCTGAGAGAGCGAGCAGAACCCCGAAGAGACCGGAGACAAGTTTCGGACTGCCGTGTGCATGTGTCGGAATCGTCATCGTATCAAGCGATGCCTGCTTCGAAAGCAGCTAGTTGCCGCAAGTTGCGCTTTTCACAGGTGGCTCAAGTGTTTGATGCAGCCAGGCGCCTCGCGCGTATCTGCGGCGCTAACGATTGCAGAAAAAGAGTTCACATCGTGTTGTTGCTCGCGAGAGGGTCATCACCACCAACCGAGAGGAAGGATCGAGGCTTTGGTCCGCCAAGAGGGAAGTGTAGCTATCTGTTTCCCATAAACAAAAACTGAGCCGGAAAAAAAATTGTTCTCGAATTTTCGGCTACTCAACTTCAACCAATGTGTCCTCCACATGTCCTCCTCGTCGACCAGTGAAGGACAACAGCCGACCGCTCTGCAACCTTGGCAAGTTGCAGGCGGTCTGGCAGCGTGGGATGACTGCAAGAGCGTCGAGGAGCTCCGATAACGCGAGTGCAAGCGGAAGGATGCTTTCACTGTGGACGAACGGAGTCTCTCGCGCCTTTGTGGCTTGCATCTCGGCGTTGTGAGGCTTGGCATCGCATATCCATCTGTCGACCACCGCGGTCTCTGGTCGATCGCCGAGTTGAAGCGCTGGAGCGCCAGCTTCAACGCCAGAGACGCCATGGGCCATGGGCCTCTCTTGCATTCGACTGAAGCTGGCAAAGATTCTCGGCCCACCGAGTGATGGGAACGCCAAGATAGCTGCAACATTCAAATAGTGAAGGTGAGTAATTGCAGATGGCTGTGGTTTGTTTTGGGTTGTCGCTTGCGGCAGAGGCAGAGAGTTCAGAATGTGAGGAAGAGAGCGAGGGGGCGCGGGTTGCTGCGGCGGTTCGCGGCCACTTCTCGCTTGGCCGCTCAATCCAAAGGCCATGAACAAGGAGAACGCCAAGGTGCGCGGCAACCAGCGCAAGCTCACGTTCCACCGCCGCAAGAAGCCCAGCGCGCTGCAGATCGACCCCAATGCGGCGCCCACGCGCACGAGCACCTTCTTCGGCACGGTGGGCTCGCCCATCAAAATGGGGCCAGCCCACGGCGCGGCCGGGGCCCGTCGCGTGCCAAAACTGCCGCCTCGGCCCACGCCGGACGCGCCCGTGGACTCGGAGGCCGCCACGCTCGACATCAACCAGAAGGCGGCCTTCAGAGAGGAGCTGCGCCGCCAGCAGAAGGCCAAACAGCGGGCTGAGCGGGCCACGCCGCCGGCCGAGCAGCCCGAACCCAAAGAGGACGAGGCCGGCGTGGCCACGGTGCGCAACGACGCCGGCCGCAAGAACCGCGGCCGCCGCAACTCGACCGAGTTCCTGGGCCAGACCATGGAGCCCGTGCAGCAGCTCAAGCTGGACGGAGCCAAAAAGGCCAAGATCCCGCACTTCCTCTCGGCCTGGTTCAATGCCGGCCACGACACCAAAGCCACGAACGACACGGACAATAGCGACGCCGAGTCGGCCAAGACCGACGCCACCATAATCAGTGCAGAGGAAGCGCGGGCCAAGGCGATCATTCAGGTGGCAGACGTGGCCGCCGTCGCGGCCAAACCGCCGCCGGCTCCGGTGGACGCGGCCAAGGACAAGTCGGCCGTGAAACACCGGGCCACCAGCTACAGTCAGAACATCAACTTCAATGAGATCACTCTAGGTCGCATGATCGGGGAAGGAGCGTTTGGCAAAGTGCACGAGGGCAAATGGCGCGGCAAGAGCGTGGCCGTCAAGCTGCTCATCTGCCAGGACCTGCGCAGCGACATCCTGAACGAGTTCCAGTCCGAGGTCGAGATCATGAGCGTGCTGCGCCACCCTAACATTTGCAGGTTGCTGGGCGCGTGCATGGACCCGCCCCACCGAGCGCTCGTGGTGGAGCTGCTGCAGCGCGGGTCGCTCTGGGGCGTGCTCCGGATGAACCGCAAGTCCATCGACCAGGAGATGCGCTCCAGGTTCATCTACGACACGGCCAAGGGCATGTCGTACCTGCACCACTTTGAGCGGCCGATTCTGCACCGAGACCTCAAGAGCCCCAACTTGTTGGTGGACAAAAACTTTAACATTAAGTTGTCGGACTTTGGCCTGGCCCGCGTCAAGGCTCACGTGCAGACCATGACGGGCAACTGCGGCACGGTCCAGTGGATGGCGCCCGAGGTGCTGGGCAACCAGAAGTACACGGAGAAGGCCGACGTCTTCTCGTTCGGGATCGTCATCTGGGAGATCGTCACGGGCGAGTGTCCGTACGACGGCATGAGCCAGATCCAGGCGGCGCTCGGCGTGCTGAACCGCAACTTGCGGCCGAACATCCCGCGAGAGTGTCCGCCCTTCTTCTCGCGACTCATGAAGGCCTGCTGGAACCGCCAGCCGGAGCTGCGACCCAGCTTCCCGCACATCGTCAACGCCTTCCGCACGTACCAGAGCTCGATCTCCGAGTCGCGTGCGACCAGCAGCGCTGCAGCGTCCGCCAAGGCCGCCATGGCCGCGTCGGTGGCCGCGTCGTAGACTGCCACTGCCGGCCTTGCAGTACACTTGACTCGACTTGAAGAGGAATGCTGAGGACGATACAAGAGAGACTTGATTTCTAAGGGTAACACGAAGAAGCAGACAAGGGACTCACTAAACGATGATGCACGTAGTTTCATGTACGCGTATTCCCTGACTTTCTACTTGGTTCAACACTAATCTGAGACCATGATGACTCATTGGTTAGACTACCGTGTGTGAGTAGTAAGTTGTCTTAATGTAGTGCTCTACCGGCACACTTACCAACGTGAGGACATGGAGTTTGCTTGACGCATTTGCTTGGCTTTATTTGAGTTTATGTATACGCACGACACGCACGTGGGCCGCCTTCCGCTCACAGCTCCACCCTCCGTCTACAAGCTGCTGGTGATGACATCGGCAATAGCGATGATGATGTTGAACATCTGCGAGTACATGCCGAGTCTGGAGGCGTAGGCCATCTGCGCCGACGTGTTGATGAGTGGCGCGGCCAGCTCGGCCTTCCTGACGCTGTCAAAGTCCTTGCTGCCCTTGGAGCGCACGTCCTGCAGCTTCTTGCGGAAGCGCTCCTTGACCCAGCCCTGGATCCGCAGCACGACGCTGAACCACTCCTCGAACTCGAGCGTGCGGATCGACTTGAGCACGAAGAACGTGCGGCGCAAACTCTCCTCCTCGTACGAGATCATCATGCCCATGAGGAAGATGACACAGACGTAGCCGGCGTACTGCTGGTAGTAGGTCGGCGACAGGCTGCTGGCAGCGATGATGATGCCCACAGCCACCACGAACGTCGTGTACGTCGCGTAGATGAAGCGCACGCGGAAACCAGAGCGGTGAGCGAAGAGCACGGCGTTCAGGAAGCCCATGTAGTACACGGGCTTGGGCTGACCGGGGGCGGTGTTGTGCGACCTCTCGTACGCGTCCACGTTCTTGCCCGTCGACACAGCCAGCAGCAAAATGCCCATGCAGCACACGTGGCTGGCAATCACGAGAGACGAGAAGATCTGCGTCGAGCGCACGTATCCGCCCTTGTTGATGAGCACGTCCAGCACGCGGTCTTTGGTCGCGTACTTGATCTGCGCCGCCTCCACCACCAGCTTCAAGCGGGCCTCGTCCTGCGTGGATCCCTCGGGCCCTTCAGTCGCAACGTTGCTCTTGCTCTCAAAGTCAGCGTTGGGCTGCTTGACTCCGACCGAGACCATCGAGTCTCTTGTGAGCGCGGCGTTCTTGGCTTCCTCGGCCTCTTTCACCCATCGAGCGTAGAAGGCTTTACCCAGGAAGTACATGAACAAGGCCGCCGAGAAGTAGAGCGGCACCGTCACTCCAAAGCGCAGCACCAGAGCGTACGTCAAGTCGCTGTCGTCAACCAGACTGTCCTTCTTGACCTTGAGGAACTTGATATCCTGCAGCAGCAGCACCAGTTGGTTGAGCAGCAGCGTCCAAATGGCGAACCGAATCGTTCGGAACACGCCCTGGTGCAGCGAGCCCGAGTTCGGGTTCTCGTACGGGAACGGGTCGATGAGGTACCAGTACCGGTAAAAGCACTCCTCGACCTCCGGGTGGCGAAACTTGAGCGACCAGCGGTGCATGAGCGTCTTTTTGCTGAATTTGTCCGTCTTGATCTCGGCCACTGCGTCGGCGTCCATGGTCCCGGAAAACGGCAGGTGCAAACAGAAGTTGCGCCGCCGCAAAAGCTCCTGTCGGTACTGCGACACCATTCCGCCAATGGCCGTGATGCCGTAGTTAATGGCTTGGTACGAAATGTCCGTGAACGAGTCGAACGTGGAGGGATTCGGCAGAGAGTTGCGCACCGACATCATGACGATCAGGTAGCTGAAAAAAATACCCCAGCCGATGCAGCACGACTTGACGTAGCGCATCCTCGTGATGCCGAAGATCGGGATCAGAATAATCAGCAGCGGGATGATGGGCCCCTTGGCCTTCTCCACGGGCTTTTTCGCGATCATCAGCACTGCAACGATGACGAACACGGCCGCAGTGACGTTTTCCAGGTATTTGCGCCCCAGTCCCGTGAAAGTTGCGCAAATGCCGAGCGCCAACGTGGGCAGCATGACGCCGAACGTCATGGCCATAATGGCCGTTTCGTCCTGATCTGTGCGCCCATTTGTTGCGCTTGCCGACCATTTGTCCGACTGCCACTCGTTCAAATAGAGCGCGAGGAGACCCACAAACCCGATGAAGAAGCACGCGCGAACGCGCAAAAGAGACGTTTCTTGCGCGATTGCCACGTAGTTGGACTCGTAGAACGTGGGGGCCACGTCCGAGAAGAAGAGCAGGCGACTCATGTTGGTCTGCTGCTGGATGCGCTGGAATTGCTGCGTGTAGTAGTTCTTGGCCTTGATCTGCTTCATGATGGCTGCAAAAAGTGCAAACGTTAGCGCAAACGTTTTACACAAAAAAGTTTTGCAACGTACAGTTGAACCCGCCCGTGTAGTTTGGCGGCGCATTTGCGCGCAAGATGGTGTCGTTTGCGTCTTCATCCGTGTAGGGCTTGGTGCTGTGCGAGAGCACGCGGCTGCGGGCGTGACTCTGACTCATGCTGGCGCTCTGTCGACTGCGAGACATGCGGCTGTTGCTCTTGGGCGTGTCGTTCTTGAGCTCGACGAAAGAACTGGTGCGCTCTTCCATAATATAAGTGCGGTCTTGTGCTGCTGTTGCCATTCACGGGCACTGTTGCAAGAAGACCTGCAAAGTTACAGGGCAAAGGGTTAGATGCGTCAACTATTTGCGCAAAACACTACGCGAAGACGCACGCGTTGCAATCCGCTCGATCGGTCCCGTGCGAATGCGGAACTGACGGAGAGAGGAGCGAGCTGTGGGCAGAGAGGGTCGGTTCCCCGATTCGCTCTTGAAACGGGTCGCGCACGACACGAACCGGCTGGCGGAGCTTCAGCACACACCTAACCTGCACTCAGAGGAAGAGTCGTCGCGAATGCAAAAGCCGAAATGAGCTGACTTTTGCAGAAGATTTTGGCGCCGGTGGTGCGGCGGGAGGGAAGTCGTGGCCCACCCATGAGCGCAAACGGGCGGGACTTGTAGCCAGAAGCGCGTGACCCCTCCTTTTGAAGCCATCGCCTGTGGTCGTCGGGTTGAAACAGGCAAAGGCAAGTTGCGCGAAGGAGGAACTCGAGATTTGGGCACCATGGATCAGCTGCAGCCTTTTGCAGCAGAACAAGGGATTACTGTGCCAGTATGAGACTCGGGCGCTCGAGACCGCAATCCGAGCAAGTGTCCTTTGCTGTGTCCTTTGCTGTATCCTGACAGTTTTGCACGCACGAAATCCGCCGTTAGTCGACGGTCGCCAATCATTGTGAAGCTGAACAAGCCAGATCGCCATACTGAACACAAGTCACCTGGCGTATCACCTGTCAACGGCAACCCATTTGGTTGGTCATCGTGCGCGTCAACAGCAATGCGTTGCATGTACCCGCACCTGCTTTAGGTGCAAATGTATAGGATATGACTCTCCAATTCAACTTCTCTACTGCCTGTAGCCACCAACTTTCCCAACTCAATCCAACTCGTCGATGCACACGGCCGCAGGCTTCACGCGAGACGTTGACAATTCCGAGTCCACGTCTGCACCGGGCACGCGAATACGCACGTACTCCTGTCGGTCCTCATCAAACACGACGGTCCACTTGCCACTGTCGTTCGGCAGACACTCGGTCCACGGACCCGACTCCACCGCCTCCTCTTCGAAATACCTGGCCTCCTCGTTGTACAGCTCGACCGTGGGGCTGCTCGAGTAGTCGTACCGTGTCGGAGGCGACTCCTGTTGGCCAGTTGAAGTGGCCGAGCTGCTCGAGTTGTCCCCACTCCAATGCCTTCTCCTTCCGGACGAGTGGATCGACGTCTGGTGGCCCGACCCCCGTCGCTCTCGACGTCGTGACCGGCTGCTGGAGCTCTCGAGGAAGTGTGTGATCTCCAGCAGCTCCTCCTGGTTCCACTTGATCGTGTCCTCGTCCATGGCGATGCTGTTGTGGCACCGCCGCGTGAACTCGGCCAGCTTGTCGAGTCGCACGGACTCGTTGAGCCCCGACCTGGACCCGGACCACTCGGTCTGCTGCCGTCCACTGTCGGAGATGCCCGACCGCGAGGACCCCAACCGAGACCCGCGCAACACGCCGTGCACTTCCTCGATCCCCGCACTGCTCTTGGCGCCTCCGTGGCGAGTCACCTTGTCCACACACAAGAGGCAAAAGTACTCGGTGGCCGGCTTGGCCGACCGCAGTTGCAGGCGGAACACGGAGCGTCGCTGCCGACACTTCCGACACACGTGCTGTCGGCACCCCATACAGAGCTTATGTGCGAAGCCCAGCATCTTCGGGGGCGGGCTCATGCACACCACACAGTGCGGGGCGCCGTCCTCCACTGTCCGCTGTGCACTCTGCGCCATGAGCGCTGAAAAGTGCTTGGCGCGCGCCACACGCAGGAAATTGCCTGCACTGAGCACTCGTTCGGCTGCGATGAAGCTCGCGATGCTCTCGGGGATCATCGTGGGCAGGTTCATGTCCCCCAGCATGAAGACACCGAGCCAGTCGGCGCTCAGCTGGCGGTACAGATAGCACCACGACACGTGCACGCGTTGCACGCCGCGCTCTCGATTGGCCGGCCGCTCCGCCAGCTCGACCGACTGCAGCGCGTGGTAGGCGAAGATCTGTCCGTGGCGGTCCACGATGCGTCCCATGCGCTCGTACGTGAGCATGTCCTTGTCGCTCAGCAGGCCGCTGGAGCCCGCGAAGCCGCGCATAACAAACCACTTGAGGCCTGCGAACACGACGGGCGCATGCAGCTCGTGCGCCTCGAACACGCGCAGCACGGCGCCGTCCACGAACTTGTCGCTCAAGAGGCTCTTGCAGATGCGCAGGCTCTCGGTCGAGTCGCAGTACACGCCATTAAGTGCATCGTTTAGCGTTCCGGGCACGATGCCGCTGCCCAGCAGCACGCGCGGCCCGTCCGACACCCGCGGTCGGTACACGTTCATGGCGTTGCGACGCCGCACGCGCTGCCAGCCACCGAGCCGCGCAGCCGCGTGGAACTTGTCGTGGGCCGACAGCGCGCGCTCGAGAAGCAGGTCGCATTGGTCGTCGAGCTGCTCGCGGCGCGCGGCGCTGAACTGCACGGCCGACAGACTCGACGCCATGGCGGAGGAAGGTCAAATGGCTTGTCGATTGACATTGGCACGGCGAGGGTTCGAGTGACTTGGAGTATGTATGCTCGGGTCATCTGGTGTGCAGGCGAAGGTCATCAAACCGAGGCTGAGCTGGTCGGTGGACTGTACACCAAGCAGCGAGTAGACACAGCTGGAAGGAAGTCACACGTCGTGAGTTGTATGATGGAGGAGACGTTGATGCCTGGCACTGACAGCAGACTCCACTGACTAGGAAAAGGCAGCAGCTTGGCCGGACTGCAAAAATGCATGCGTGGCTGAGTCGGCAGCGTTTTGCTAGTCGCTCACTGACTGCAGTTTGAAGCTGTCAACGCTGCAATTGCTGCTCCTTCTGTGCGTTCTCGTAGCATTGCAGTCATGGCCCTCCACAACAGAAGCAGGCAGCGACGTACAATGAGGCTTTTCAGATTCCGTGCCAGCCATTCCAACCTTTACAATCAGGAGTTTCCAAGAGCATTTGGACCTCCAAACACTCTTATGGCTAGAGAGCCACAAGAAAAAGAACTGGGGCTTCTAAACATGCAAATTGCGCAATGGCACCGTACGCAGCCGAGAGATCCTTCGTGGCTAGGGAATGCTTGCCATCATGACCCGATGCGAAAATGGCAGCACGACACGAGATGGACAACATTGTCCATCTCGCTTTCTAGAAGTTTCTATTGGCCGCGCATTTCAGCCAATGGCCGACCGCGTCGTTTCCTATTTTCTCAGATCGCGAGGCCATCTGGACTTGCCTCTTCCTCTCCCTGGACATTCGTCGTTTCTCCGCGTACGCCTCAAGCCCCTCTCCTCCAGTCCAGACCGCGATGCAGCAAGAACAAGCCACCACGAAGCTCTGCCTCAACGGCTGCGGCTTCTTCGGCGCACCCGGCAGCGGCGGCATGTGCTCCGTGTGTTGGAAGAAGACCATGTCGGACCGTCAGGCGGCCACGGAGCACAAGGCGGAGACCCCCAAGCCGCTAGAGACTGTAGAAGAACAGCCAAAGCCCGTGCAGAAGGAGGACGAGAAGCAGGAGGAGCAGAAGCCCGTGCAGAAGAACAAGAAACGCTGCTGGGAGTGCCGCAAGAAGGTGACGCTCACGGCCATCGATTGCCGCTGCGGCTTCGTCTTCTGCGGCGCGCACCGGTACGCAGACCAGCACAAATGCACGTTCGACTTTAAGTCTTCGGACCGCGCTGAACTGGCGCGCCTCAACCCTGGCGGTGGTCAGTTCCAGAAGCTCGAGAAGGTGTAGACTCTTGGTATTCCCTTTTCCTTATAGAAATTGACTTTTGTTCTTTAGAATCCCGGAGTTTTGAGGTTGCATGTAATTGTTACTAGGAAACTCTACGGGATGGCTTGGTAGTTTGTCTTGTGCTCGGTGTCGCGCAGCTCTCGCAGTTTGCGCGAGTATCTGTCCAGCTCGAAGAAGCACCAGCGCTTGATCGGGTCAGGGATCGAGCGGTAGAGGGCAGGAGGCAACAGAACCAGCGGACTGGTCGAGCGCTTATACTCGACGTAGCCCGGGTCCAAACCAAAGCGCTCGTCGTAGCGGTCCTCCGCCAGTGGCACGCCCGAGAGGAACATGAGCACCAGGAAGGTGAAGATGGGGCTGATGCAGCTCACGCAATAGAACCACGTCTCGCCTCCGAAGTTGGCACTGGCAACGATCGTAACCCCCACCCAGCACAGCATCTCACCGAAGTAGTTTGGGTGGCGCGAGTACTTCCATACGCCCGAACGCAGCAGTTTGCCCTTGTTCGCGAGCTCGTCATTGAACGCAGACTTGGACGTGTCGGCGGCGACCTCCACCGCCAGTCCGACGGCCCACAGCACGACTCCTACGATGTCCCGCGGCTCTCCGAAGCTGCTGTCTTCTCGTTCACCGCTTGAGTTGGCCAACACCGTCGGTAGAGAGACCAGGAAGACCCAGAGGATCTGGAACACCCAGAAGCCGAAGAACGCCGTGCAGTTGGCGCGCATCTCGTCGAAGCGGGCGTCTTTGCCGCGCTTGAGCACGCGTACGAGCAGGAAGCAGCCGAGACGCAGCGCCCACGCCACCTGCAGGCTCGTGGTCACAATGGCCCGCGTGTCGTAGACGCCCTGCAGCACCAGCGACAGCACCGCCAGCACAATGAAGTTGAGCGCACCGGCCAAGTCCGTCACCTTGTCGAATTGGCACGTGTACGCCACGACAAAGAAGCTGCACTGCATGACGACCGTCACGCCCAGATAGATGAGCAGCATAAAGCCGCCCGAGACCAAAGGGTCGCCCATTGCGAGTTTTTAGTTGCTGTCCGAGGAGAATTGGACAATGAAGAGGAAGTCTGTTGCCGCGACCAGCGAAGGGAACACAAACGAAGCATTACGAAGAGGAATGTTGGTCAAAAGGCAACAACGGGCGGAGGTCAAGCCAACTGCAGGTTGCGGCGCTGCTTGATATTCATTCGAGACGCCCTTGTCGGTGTAGTGTGGAGCTCGCCCAAAACTATTCCTGGGGCCCGCCTGGCGCTACTTGGCGGCGTTCATCTTGAAAACTCACTCCTTGACGATGATATACACCGCGTGAATGATCCCAGGAATGTATCTGCAACCACAGGCAGCAGAATTAGCGACCGCCATGCACAACCTGAACACGGGGACTGCGCTGTTGCAACGCACCCGAGCAGCGTGAGCAGACAGTTGATGGCAAAGTCCTTGTTGCAGCCCACTTGGAAGAACACACCGAGTGGCGGCAGCAGAATGGAGCAGATCAGACGCGGACAATCTCCCCACGTGATGGCCATGGCTTCGTAGCAACAACTTCAGTTATAGCGTGGCAGAAGGTCAATTGCACAGTGAGGCAACAGCTCAGCGTTGCTCTCCAATGTCCAACGACATCAAGTTCAATGGAGGAATTCCTCCGGGACGAGCCATCACCCTGCAACGATTTAGTCCGTTCTAAACCCTTCTGAATCTGTTTCAAAACACCCAATAATGACGACGGAGCTGGAGCTGGCGGCCACGCGCGTGAATCTCTGCCTGGGCGCCGAGCGCCAACTGCTGGCCCGCAACGCGCAGAAGAAGCGACTGCCTGTGACCATCGTGACGGGCTTCCTGGGCGCGGGCAAGACGTCTCTGCTGCAGCACGTCCTGCAGCACAAGCTGAACCTGCGCGTGGCCTGCGCCGTGAGCGACCTGGCGGCCATCAACGTGGACGCGATCCTGGTGGCTGGCCAGGGTAACAAGCTCTTGGAGCTGCGGGCCGACCCCAACAGCAGCCTGGCCGCCTTCAAGGACGCCGTGTGGCAGGTGCTGAGCGACGACGTGGACTACCTCGTCATGGAGACGAGCGGCGTGACGGACCCCACGCAGCTGGTGGCCGCGGTGCAGGAGAAGTTCGGCCAGATGACACGCGCCCGACTGGACTCGGTGGTGGCCGTGGTGGACGGAGACGCCGTGGCGCAGGACGCTTCGAACGGCGTCGAGCCTTGTGCTGTGGCTGTGAGACAGTTAAAGTGCGCCGACGTGGTGCTGCTGAACAAGGTGGATCTACTGGACGAGAGTAAGCTGAGAGCTGCACGAGACGTGATTGCCAAGTACGCTCCTAGTGCGAGAGTCTACGAGACGGACCATGGCCAAGTGTACTTACCCCATGTGCTGGACATCGCCCCGCCCGAAGATATTTTCAATGGTGGCGTGAGTCATGAAAACGTGCAAGTCCAGTGGAACACGGGGCTGAGTGCGTTGAATAGTGCCGTCACTCCAGCTCCCAGTCGGTTGAGAGTGGAGAGAGCGGAGGTGAAGGAGGATGTCGTGCCTTTGAGGCAGGCGTTTGCATCGGTGGCGTATGAGCAAACGTCGCCCACGCCACTGGCAGCTGTGCACGATTGGATCCAGCATCATTTGCCTCCAGGAACGCTCCGTGCGAAGGGGGTCATGTACATTGCCGAGCTGCCGAAATATCGGTTCGTGGTGCAGCTCAGCGGCAAGCGGCGACTGGAAGTCGAGAACGCTGGAGTTTGGCAATCAACCCCAAAGACGCAGTTTGTCGTGATCGGCTTCAGCAGTACCAGCAACGGAGAGCATTTCAATGAGGTGGAAGCTCTTGCGAGTCTTGAGACGTGCTTGGCCAAACCTACAGAAGAGTTTGAGACCGAGTTGACCCGTACCGCTTGTCTTGCGAAGTTGCAGACCGACGAGCGCTTCGAAACGCTGGCAGCGTCTGAGCAAGCTACGACGGTAGCATTTCGCCTTACGTGCCCCACCTCGACGCTAGATGAGGCGATGCTTCGTCACCACCATCACGTGGACATGAACGAGCTGACCAAGCGACTTGTGAGGGAGGTGAACGCCTCTGGAGGCGGGTCATTGTTGCTTCACGCTTCAAATTTGAGCCCAGAAGCCGTGGAGGGCGATCATCTGTACGCTGTGGCCTCTATCGTTGGACCTGCATCCGTTCTTAGCATGTGGAGCGAGCTGGACTCTCGCGCAGAGACGATCATCAACGAGGTCAAGAAGAAACTCGCCGGCTGTCTCTGTGGCTTTTAGATGAGTCACGTCAACATGAGTGGAAACTGCAATCTCTCGTTTACTGTTTATTCATGCGTGCATTGCTCGGCTACTCATCAAGCCGCAGCTAACTCACGCAGATAATGTAGACGGCGTGGATGATCCCGGGCACGTAGCTGGCATACATAATCAGCGTCGTCAACGTGCACAGCGCAAGATACTACAACGCACCCGAAAATCGTCAGCAGTCCGTTGATCGCCAGGTCCTTGTTGCATCCCGTCTGCAGGAAGACTCCGAGCGGCGGCAGCAGCACCGCGCAGATCAAGCGCGCCGTCTTGTCCCAGTCGAAAGCCGACGCGTCCGAGGAGGAGCGACCCTCGTCTCCTTCGTACCAAGTGTCTGCATCGTCCACAGCGTGGCCCATTGCCTTCACTTTTGAGCTCTGCACAGCAACTTCAGCTTTGCCAAAAAGATCTCTTCGTTGACGCGGATCCGACAGTTAGCGTTGACGTAAAGCGACAACACCACGTCTCAACTGTCGAAAGACGAAACGGAAGGAATAAGATCGATCTGTTATATTAACTTTTGGTCCTCGCCAGGCAGCTGAGACTTCAAAAAGCAGCGACAGTTTGTTTCCCCTTGTCCGCCCTCCTCTTCAATGTGCGTCTACGGCTTCAGAACCTCCGCCATTGTACGAGAGTTTGCACTCCTCTTCAATGTGCGAAAGGGTCCACAACCGAGAGCCGCCACTGTACGAGAAAGCGGAGGACGCTGCTGCGCTGAAGGAGCCTCAGCCGGCCGTCGCGGACTCAGAGACGGCCGCGCCACATCTTTTCAGTTCGATGCGGCGCCGGCCTATTCCTTGATTAGGATGTAGACTGCGTGGATGACGCCGGGGATGTAACTGTGGAAATTGACACGCAACACGTTAGGATCTAGCGACCAAATGCGAAGGAATCTGTCTGAAAGACGCACCCGAGCACAGTGAGCAGGCAGTTGATGGCCAGGTCCTTGGTGCAGCCGACCTGGAAGAAGACGCCGACGGGCGGGATGATGACCGAGCAGATCAGGCGAGGGATGTCTCCGCAGGTAATCGGCATGTTGGCTTGGAATGGAGAAGGAGAACGAGACTGGGACTTGCTGGGCAAATTCGAAAGTGCACGGCTTCCGTCCGGCAGCGCTGGCTCCGTGGGTGACTATCTTTTCTCTCCGACTTGGTTTTAGTACAGAGATCCCTCTCAATAAGCTCAGGATCTTACCGAATCGATTTCAGAGGGATTAGATATGTGCATGAATATGTGTATTGAGTAAATTTGCATCGATGAACATTTATAAAGGGTATCGAAACAACGCGGATCCCTTATTGAGAGGGACCTCTATATACGCGACACATTCAAAGGGGGAGGGGGATGGGCGCTCCAGCTGCCGATTTTGATTGGCTTCGATGCTTGTGAGCCAATCCGCGGCCGCGATACAAGGCGCCGAGAAAGTATCCATCGCTTTCTGTGTCGCAGTGGCCCTGGATATGGCGCCCGCTTCCTGTGGCAATGGCATCTCGCGGTGAGTGATAAGCTATCATTGTGTTCTCCCCGTGCCACTGGTGCAAGCACATTCTGATGTGGCTCTGCGGTGGGACAGCGCAGGCCAAAACAGAGTGTCTGCTCTTCAAGCACATGGCGTGCGGTGCTTCTGACCTGGTGTATCGGTACAAATTCCAGTGTGGGTACACATTCACGACCCGTGATTGGCGGACAAAAATCAGCTACACCATCTTTTCCGCCAATCCCAAGGCGAAACATAAGATATGGATACACTTCGCCAAAAGATCGCGGGCTGATCCGATCTTGCTGGCAGCAAGATGCGGTGTCTTCAATTGCAGCAACTTGCTGCAATTGAAGACACCGCCACGCCGATACCAATAATGGAGTTCAATACGCAGTGATAAAGACTAACGAGATCATATTCGTGGCAATTACTCCTTCCTACCTGCCACTCTGCGTTCTCTCTTTGTAGCTACTGCTTCGTTTTTTAGACCGTGCCGTAGACGCCCGTCTTCTTGCCGGCCAGCAGGGCCTCATCGTCCTCGTCGTCGACCCACTTGTCGCCGCCCTCGCGCTCCATCTTGATTGCCAGCAGCGCGGCGCCGCACGTGTTGGTGAAGATGAAGAGCGGGCCAATGAGCGGGATCATCTGCAGCAGCAGCATCTGGAAGCCGAAGCTCGTGTACTGGAACTTGCGCTGGCCGATCCAGCGCTGCTGCTGCTTGAAGCTCAGCCCCTTGAGGTCGAAGTAGTACAGGTGCGACTCCCAGGCCATGAAGGTGCTGTGCAGCCACGCGTAGACGATGCTGCCGATGACCGGGATCAGGTGCAGCGGCAGTGACACGATGAGCAGGATCAGGTGGAAGATGGCGTCCAGGCGGAAGAAGGACGTGCACACGCGCACGACGGCCGACTCCTGCGTCTTGCGCTCCACGAGTCCCTCGTAGCCCTTTTCGCACAGCACGTAGGCGAAGATCTTGTCCTTGAAAAACTCGAGCACCACGAACGCGTACACGAGCGTGAGCAAGAAGATCTCCACGAGCACGAAGATGACGGCGAAGATCCAGGACAAAACCGACGGCAGGCCCTTGTCAGCCACCCACTGCTCCTGCGGACGCAGCGTCCAGGCGAAGAGCAGGAAGACCGACAGGATGCTGAAGGCCAGCGTCAGCAGCAGCGGGAAGGCCGCCTGCTTCCACAGGTGCGGGTGGCCGATGAAGAACGTCACGCCCTTGAGCGCGTAAAACGGCATCTCGATCGACGTGGAGGCTTGAGTCCGATTGGGAAATGACCGAACGAGTGGAGACCGGGGGATCAAAGTGATCGACGATTTGCAGGATACTTTTGCGTTGACGCGCCGTGTATCCATGCGTGGCGCAATCTGCAGCAGCCGACGCAAGAATCAGACTGCATAGAGGTCTCACACGTCACATATTGCAAGTGCATTGAACGTTCCCACAGCCATCGCTGCTGCTGTCACAGTCGAAGCGTACATATGTATGAGCCGAATGGGTCTCCCAAGACGGCACCAAGTGCAGACGCAGCACGACCTTTTAGCAGGGTGCTCGAGCCGCTCGCTCTCAGCGTATAGGCAACGATCTTGTCACCAACGCGCTGTCCGGACCGTCAGTGCGATGCTGACAATCAAAGCGCGAAGTCTTCGTCGTGAAATTGAAAACTCAAGGCGAAGCAAAATGGTAGGGCATGACACAGCATTTTCACATTGCAAGCGTCAAGTTCTTGTCCGTTGTGGTCATGGCTAGCTACCATCCAAGTATTGTGCGATTGACTCCAGGCAACGTGGTTCCTGCCTCATCCTTCGAGCTCACTTGGAGGTGCTGCCATACGGCGGCACATACGCGCCGAGCTTGTTGACCAGCGGCACCTTGTCCATATCGACGGCCTTCTCCTTCTTCTTGCTGTCCTTGTCCTTGCCGCCAAAGTGCCATTTGCTGGTCTTCCGACGCTCCTCCTTCTCCAGCTCCCTCTCAATGCTCGCCGCGAACAGCGCTGCCGCCGCGGCATTCGTGAACATAAAGATGGCGCCGGCAATGGGGATCATCTCCAGCAGCATGGCCTGCATGCCGAACGCCGAGTACTGCAGTTTGCGCTGCGAGACGATCTCCTTCTGCTGCTCGAAGTCCAAGGCCTTCATCTCGAAGTAGTACAGGTGCGCCTCCCAGGCCATGAGCGTGCCGTTGAGCCACGCGTACGTGATGTTGCCCAGCACGGGGACCATGTTGAGCGGCAGCGTGATCACCAGCAGTCCCAGACGCAGCAGCACGCTGACGCGACAGCAGGACGTGAGCACCCTCAAGAACGGCGAGTGACGCTCCTCGTTCTCTACCAGCTCCCGGTAGCCACGCTCGATCAACACGTGCGCGAAGATCTTGTCCTTGAACCATTCGAGGCAAACGAGACCGAATACGACGGTGACGATGAAGACCTCAATGACCACGAAAATGATGGCTAAGAGCCACGCGAACAAGGCCGAGAATCCGGCGGCGTAGAGCGCCTCCTCCTGCCGGTGCAGCGTCAAGATGGAGAGCGTGATGGCCACGCCCAACGCCACGGCCACCGTGAGCAGCACGGGGCAGACGCTCAGGCGCCAGAGGTGCTGGTCCCCCAGGAAGTAGAGGATGCCTCGCAGCGGATACGTCGACATGTCAGCCAGTAGCGACTGATCCCGAATGGCTGAGGAAACTGAGATTTGCGTTAAGTGGATGATGCTGAGTGCAGAGGTGCTGGCCACCGGCATCCTGCATGGATAAGGCCGTGATTTATTAAGCAGGTTAGACGAGCGAGCGGTACGGGTCGGTCTCTTCCTGCTGCACCGGTGGGTTCTTGGTCGCCTCTTCTCGCTCGATGCTGCAGGCGAAGAGAGCAGCGCCGACCGTGTTGGTGAACATGAAGACGGCGCCGATGCCCGGGACCATCTCGAGCAGCAGCGCCTGCATGCCGAAGAGCGTGTACTGCGTGCTGCGCTCGTCGATGAGCGCTTGCTGCTGCTCGAAGCTCAGGTTCTTGAGCTCGAAGTAGAAGAAGTGATACTCCCAGGCCACGATCTGGCCGTTCATCCACGCGTACATGGCGTTGCCCACTACGGGCACGACGTTGAGAGGCACGGAGACCACCAGGAGACCAAGACGCAGCAGCACGCTCACGCGACAGCAGGAAGTACAGATGCGGACGCAGGACGCGTGTCTGCGCTTGTTGTCCACGAGCTCTTCGTGGCCCTCTTGACGCAGGACGTACTCGAACACCTTGTCCTGGTAGCAGGCCAAGCAGATGAGGCTGTAGACCATGATGACCACGAAGCTCTCCACGAGGCACAGCATGATGGCCAGCACCCAGGCCAGTCCTTCCGGCACCCCTGCGTCGTACAGCCCTTGCTCCTGCGGGTACATGGCAGCAGCCAGCAGCACGATGACGGTCGTCATGCCCACGACGACCGTCAATAGCACGGGGCAAATAGTCATCCGCCACAGCGACGGGTGCGCCAAGAAGTAGGCCAGCCCCTGGGCCACGTACGTCGACATGCTGCGTCGAGGCCTGGCGAACTAGAAAATGCCAGCAGATACTTTGCGAGAGGGCGAACAGCGAGACAGGCCACAAACGGTGGCTGCCTCCATGGGAACCGCCACTGCGGTGTGCAGATCGGTAGCTCATATTGATCAATAGTTGTCTACATGCTCGCCTAGACGATGCCTCCAGACGGCACGTAGCCGTGGTTGTACGCGTTGGCGTTGCTATTGTTGGTCTGTTGCCAATTAGGCGGCACTGCTCCTCCCTGCAGCGTCGTTCGCTCCCGCTCCTCTTCCTCCAAGTGCGCCGCAAAGAGCGCGGCGCCCACTGCGTTCGTGAAGACGAAGAGCGACCCGACGCCGGGGATCATCTCCATGAGCAGCGCCTGCATGCCGAAGCTCGAGTACTGCGCCTTGTGCTCCTTGACGAAGGCCTTCTGCTGGCTGTACGAGAAGTTCTTGAACTCAAAGTAGAGCAAATGGTACTCCCAGGCCAAGATGGTGCCGTTGAGCCACGCGTAGATGATGGAGCCGATGATGGGGATGAGGTTGAGCGGCAGAGTCAGGATGAGCAGCACGAGCCTGAGGAAGAGACTCACGCGGCAGCAAGAGCGACACGCGCGCGCACAGCCGGCGTGGCGCTCCTCGTCCTCCACGAGCTCCTTGAAGCCGCGGGCCGCCATGACCCGCTCGAAGATTTTGTCCTGGTAACAGCCCATGATGACGAGGTTGTAGATGAGCGTGACGAGGAAGATCTCCACGAGCGTGAGCATGACGGCCAGCAGCCACGAGAGCCACTGGGCGGCGCCCGCGTCCTCGAGCCACTCGGCCTGAGGCACGAGCGCCATGGAGAAAAGCACCACGACGGTCGTGATGGCCACCACGAGCGTCAGCAGCAGCGGACACAGCGTCGTGAGCCACAGCCGCGGGTGCGTGACGAAGTAGGCCAGGCCCTGGACCACATATGTAGACATGGACGTACGTCTAGAGATGCAGCAACGCAAAAGGAAGAATGCACTTGAGGAGGAGCTTCGACGTCTGAGTTGATGCGAGAGTCAAGGTGGGGCGATTGAGGCAATCACGGCTTTCTGAGACGGATGGCGATTGGCTGGAAAAAGAATATCGCATGTTGGTGGGCTTTACGTACGGTTGTGTGCCGTACATCGTGATGAGCGCAAATGGCAACAACCTATGGATCATGTCACCAAGCGTGGCCTGCGAAGTACCTGCTGCAAGCTCGAGTCGTCCTGATGAGACGTTGGCAGACACTCCGACTGACACTGTTAGCGTCAATTCCCAGCGCGCCGCCGTTGAGACTTGCTACGAGGGCGGCGTGTCGTCTGTGCCCTGCAGTGTGGCTAGCGGAGAGTGTCCGCCCTGTATTTCCATGAACGACAACTGGTGGTTCGTCGAGGTGGACGGCTTGTGCCCGACTGCTTCGACACATGGGCAAGCTTCACAAACGATAGCAGCAGCAGTGTTGCAAGCACGACGAACTCCAGCGAGACAGCAAAAGCGTCTTCCGCTTCGAAAACGGCGTCGTCTTTTGCTCAGAGCCAACGTCGTTCAAGTCGGTCGTCGCGAGTGGTGACTTGGACACGGTGCTAGTGGTTGCCATCCTCGCTGTCGCATTCGGCATCGCTGTCTTGGCATCGCGGTCTTGGTATTCGTCTTGCGGGAGCTCTTCCTCCATGCACGTTCAGCCAGTAAAGGAGACCAGGAGGAGAAGGAGGAGATGCCGTCGCCGCTCGCCACGCTCATGACGGACAGCTTTTCGAGCGACAGCACGGGGCTCGAACCAGGTCTCATGGTTGTTCACAGGCGAGGGGGGTTGTCTTGAGCGTGTCTTAGGCAAGCACGGACATTCCGGTACAGCAAAGGAAGCTCGTCGTGCATCGCGCATTGTTCTGGGCGGCAATACACGAGCGGCTACAATCTCGCATCGCTGGAGTCGGCTCAAACGAGGATAAACGTCGGTGTGCTCAAGCAAGGATAACCTTCGGCGCAGCTTCAAAGGACAACGATTTGCGAGTCCATCGGTAAGCGTAGCAAACGTTGTGGCAACTTGTCCACGGTAATCCGCGTTTGAACTCTTCTGCCGTAACCGCTACTGGAGTCGCTTTTGGTCCAATCGCAGCGCACTGTTGAGAGAAGGCGGACATAACCGGTGCTGTAACTGACTCTCGACCAGGCGTTCCAGCCAATGGGGGCGCTGCGATTCGAGCCAGAGAACGACGTGCGAGTGGGTAGAAGCTGGCCAAGCGGGGCTCCGCAGGGCTCCCGTCGCCCGTCGCCAGTGCACTAACCGCAGCCCACCACCTGAGCGCCGGCAGCGGCTATCGTTGGTACAAGAATCACAGAACGGAGCAGCCGCCTCGAGAACCCGCAGCAGGCAACAGGAACAGGTCGGCAAACAACACAACCAACTTAAAGCTTAATCAGCGATGCACTCCTCGTCGTGGCTTCTCGTCGCCGTTGCGGCCCTCGGTACGTCTATATGCCCATTATCTGCATCGGAGACCGTGTCAAAGGGATGCGGCCATCGTATCCGACTTGATGATGCTCACTTTCTTGCTGTGTGACCAGGAGCTACGAACGGCGTCCACGCCCATAACGCGGCGTTTGCAGCCTTCGCGGCCAGCACATCGCAGTGCTCGTCCGTCACGACCTGCTACGAAGGCGGCGCCGAGTCCACGCCCTGCACCGTGTCCAGCGGCGGGTGTCCTCCTTGCGTGACGTTCGCGGACGACGGATGCTATGTCATGGTAGACGGTGCGTGTCCTTTCGGTGTGGACTGCACGTCCATGTGGACGGGATCGTCCACCTCCAGTGGCAGCACGTCCTCAACGACGTCCGCTAGCTCCACGACTGGCACGAGCAGCTCCACGACGACGACGTCCAGCACGTCCACCGACTCGACGACGTCCACCACGGCAGGAACATCCTCCTCAAGCACGAGCGGCACGGCCGGAGTGTCCTCCTCCAGCTCCACGGCATCGCCCAGCACGTCCGGCAGCAGTGCCACGACCGCCGGAGACTCGAGTGGCGGCGGGTCCGACATGAGCGTCGTGTTTGCCATCATCGGCGCCGCCATCGGCGTCATCGCCGTGGCCGTCATCTTCCTCACGCTCGTGCGCCGCTCCAAGGCCGCGAGCGAGGACGACGACGACGAGATGGCCCACACGCCGCCGGCCTTTTCCAAGAACCCGGTGGTGCAGGCCCCGCACAGCACCACAGGCGCCGCCATGTACGCAAGCTACAACGGCAGCAACCGCGGCCCCGGCATGGGCTCCGGCGGCGTCGGAGAGATCGGCCTGGACTCGTCCAAGGGCGTGTCCATGAACGCCGTGAGCTACTACAACCAGCAGCCGCCGCACAACTCGGCGGCGCCGTCGCCCCGCGTGGCCGGACGAGCGATCCCGTCGCAGCCCGTGGGCATGAACCAGAACACGGGCATGGGCCGGCCCTATGGGAGCAACCAGAACTTTGGAGCGTCCGGCGTCGGCGTCACTAGTCAGTTGGGCGCCTCCGGCACGAACCACGCTCCGCCGACGCCGGTGCAGCACATCCCGATGGGCGGCGTGGCGCCGTCTCCGCACACCCGGAGAGAGTCGTACGAGTTCTAACAAGTGAGCACGAAGGACAGAGGAGGTCGGGCACATGTACAGACACAGAGCGCAGGAAGGTGAGAGCACTCTTTTTGGCTCGAAAGAGCGAGGTGTATTCAATACGGTTTTCTTGTGGCGCATTCGTGGCTTGGAGGAGTGGTAGTTCTTTGGTTCGTGTCACCCTAGCGGCGGTTATCAGCGAGGACTCGCGTGGTCGCTGTCGTACAAGGTTTGGTCATGGATTACAAGTATGCATTTGTGTTTATGATGAAGAATTCAGATACGCTTAGCTCTACTTGTCGTCTAGGACGTGATCCCGTACGCAGTGTTCAGGAGCTCGATCGGAGACTTTGGCATGGTGGTTCCCCACCGACTTGTTGCGCAAATGCTGTTGCTCGCAGCAATTTTGTCTGCTGACGAGGCGAGGCAGAAGGCTGATCCGTACATGTGCATCTTGCTCAGGACTTGGGTCTTGGTCCAGTCTGGGAGCACCGTCAGCTTGGTGCCTTCCATGCTCAAGTCTCCGATCGTGAAGGTCGGGTCGATGGCCGCTGGCAACATCATTAACGGGGTGCCGTCTAACGTGAGCTGGGGCAGGAACGTGTTCGCCGGTACTTTGGCCAATTGCGGGAGCATGGCGAGGAAGAAGTTGCCAGCGAGAGACAAGGACTTGACCGGTAGCTGGAAAATCTCAGGCGGGACAGCGCCGAGCATTCCGTACTCGAACCCGACTCGACCGATGGGGGTTCGACCGACACCCCACTTCGTGCCCAAGTCACTCGGGACGGACGGTAGCGTCGTGGCGAAGAACTGCAGGTTCACCATCGAGTAGGGCAATACGCCCATCAAGCCTTCAGGGAAGGCTGCGAGCTTGACACTAACGAGCATGACGTTCTTGAGGCGGGGGTGAAATTCTTGGACAAGAGCGGCATCGCTTTCCCAGGAGTACAGGGCCGAGGTGAAGATGTGCACGCTGTGAAGCTGAGGGAAGCTCTGGATCACACTTGGCACGTTGAGAGCGGGGCAACGTACGAAGTTTAAGCTGCCCAGCGCCTCAGGATCGAGGTTCAGGGCTTCAATTGCTTCGTTGGTGGGGGACATTGCGCGTTGAACCGCGCAATCGAACGAGAAAGCGAGGCACGAAACCTTGGAGCTGAACCACGGGCGAGTCGCCGAGAAACAGCCTGTTGGCTTTGTCTTGTGCTGGGACTGAGCCTTGAGGTGGAACGCAAGCACGAGGATGCCCCACACGATGAAAAGGAACTTGATCACGATGAACGGCAAGGCGCATCCAGGGTTCTTCGTTGACGTCTGCGAGGTGTTTTCGGCTGTGCGGGACTCTTCCGACGCTTTGGACACGTTGGACGTGCCAGTTTCCAGGTGCGCCGGTGGCGTGGCCCCATCAGGAGCATCCAGGGTCTCCACAGTGACGTTTTGGCTCGGGTCGACCTTCCCATTTGTGGTGCATGAGGTTGGTGTGACCTTCTCGTCCCGACGAGAAATGACGCCTGCCAACATCACCAGCGACACGAAGCTGCCCAACAGCGGCAGGAACCTGGAGATGAAATCTCCCACCGTCGTGGCGAACATCATGCGGTTCTCCGGGGCAAGAACCGCCAAGAAGGTTGGGTCGAAGATCATTTTGGTTGCGAAGGTCATGTCGTCCATCTTGAAGACGTCTGCGTACGCGATGAACAGCAGCGACTGCATTACTTTGGCCAGGAAAGTGCAGCACACGAAGCTGCTGAGGATCGATACAGCGCGACTGAGCCCAGTCGACTTGCGCAGGAGTATTTGCAGCATTGGAGTCAACCAGCAGGCGATGATCAGGATGGCTGCATTGAGGTTGTTGAGCTCGACGCGTGGCACCCACTTGCTGGACTGGTAAGCTTGGTACGACAGACACCCGACCACGACCATTTCACGAGCGGCGAAGAAGGCATCAAAGCACCAGTTGCCCAGCTTGCTCTCCTTGCACTCGCTCTGGCAACACGCCTTGGATTGGTCGCAGTGAAGCACGAGGCGCTTGTTACGGATCGATAGGTAGAAGACGCGGAGCACTTGGATGACGTGCAGCGCGGCGATGGCAAAATAAATGGCAGCGAAGGCCTTGAAGTGCTTGAACCCCGTGTCGGACCACAATGGAGCGTACGCAGCGTGTTCATCCGTCGTCATCGCGAGGTAGGCGCCGGCAATAACGATGAGGTAGACGACACATGCCACGTGGAACTCGATCATCACTATCCACGTCAGGTAAAACACGATGGGAGGAAGTCTCAATACGGGTTGACCCCCACCACCCGAGGTCGTTTTCACCATGGCTCGAGGTTCTTGGACGGCAGAAGCAGGTTTTGATGGGAGTCGAAGGCGTTTGTTGAATTATGAAGAGCCCTCATCAGGCCGCAACATGTTTGAGAGAAGCTGGGTCAGAAAAACAATACATTTTGGGCCTTGAGTTCTGAGGCGGCAAGACAGTGAGCACATGCAACGTTTGACACATACCCCATGCTCCTGGCTCGGATCGAATTCGGGGACGGATGGTATCAATAGCTTCAACGCCATGATCAGGAAGTTCTTGTCGGCAGGATGGGGGACTCGATTTAGCCCAAAGCGAGACGCTACCTTGAGATCTCATTCTCGATTACTTTTGTGGTGGATGGACCCAGACAATCAGAGAAGACGCGTATAGCGCAGTTCGTAAGTCTCCAATTCATCATCGTCTTCGAAATGACGCGTATTGGGGGCAGAAACTGGTGGCTGCTTAAAGAGTCCAAGTGTGCATCGCTTCGGTGACAGAGCCCCCTCAGTTGTTTAAAAAGGTGTCACGATACCCATGAGGAAATGTGATTCTTGTGATCCTCAACTTGGAGTCCGATGAAGAAAATGTCTTTTCATTTAGTGATGGAGCGATTCCTTTTCAAAAGTCACTCGAAGCAACCGGAGCTCCATGGGTTTTTCCTAGTAAGGTTGCGGTCATTTGAATCTGGTATCACTCTACCATCGACACAAGGTACAACAGCAGGTGAAACTCCAGGCAGGAAACGTCGGCGTGATCGAAGCTGGCGACGACGGCTGGCTGCATTATGCTATTCAGAAGTGTATTTGGGCAACTCCCCGTCCGCATTTACCCCGTTTGTAGAGAGACCTGCGAGCATCGACAGTCATTTATCCTTTTTCCTACTTGAAAGCGAGACTGGGTACCGGCTGTGTGTGATGTTGGTGACCGGCTCGTTTTTCAGCGGTGATCGAGATGTATTTGTCAAGCATTCCGAAATCCTCGATTTGGGGAAAGGTTTAGAGTAAGTTGGCGACGTGTGTTTCCTTTCAGTTGCAGGTATAACTGCCCGGTCGTCTTTGCTTCGAGGACTCTGGTGGTGTGTGATGTTGCCATCCAGTGCTTCCTATCTGGAATTTGCGAATGACAAAGTCCCAGGGTATCTTTCGTAGTTGGTATCGCTGCATCATTTGCTCGTGGTAGTAGTTTCTGGTTCATCAATCTGTCGAATCTTTCGCGAGCTTGTTGGTATTCCTTGGTCTCAGTGACGCTAAGGCGCTATAGCCAATACGGCACCGGTAGGCTTGTCACTTGAGAATGATTCACAGAGGCGGAGAGGGGACACGACGACGAAATTGCGACAACAGTATTCACAACCCTTGGATCAGGGTTCGACAGTCCCGATAAACTGGTACCGGGCTGGAAGGTTTGATTTGTCTGTAACACTATCAGGGTCGTCACGGGACTGAGTTTCGCCGATGACGAGAAGAGGAGCGAGCTACATCGAGACTACGACGTCAGATTCAAAAACGCGCTTCCAGCGGAGACGAAGTTCGGGACAAACTATACTCGGGTCACGACCATTCCACACAGCTGCACCACGGTCTTTCTGCTCCATCCATCGAATTCGTAGTTGTCACCACAGGGTATGACAAAACCAATTTCAAATGTTCTTGCACAATCGTTCGCGTCACTCGATGATCATCATAAGTATGCTCCAAATGTGGGCTTTTTAACCGCCTCAAGCAGAATCCTTCTCAGTAGAGTTCTGTTGCATGAACGGGTTTGCAAAAGCTGACGGAACGGATCGACCCGCCAACGTCTTCTTGGCCGGCTTCTTCAAGCCCATTTTCACTCCACCCTCAAAACTAAACCCGATGTTCGTCGTCGTCGCATTCTCCTGCTTCTGGATGTTCGTTGCAGTAGTTTCGTTAACCAGTGGCTTGGTTTGTGCAGCTTGAGACTGTGCAGCGATTCTGCGTTGCAGCAAAAGTTCGTCCTTCTCTTGCTCCTTTCTGCGTTTGGCACTTTGCTCTTCCGACCCCACCCGTCGTTTCTGTTGCTGCAAGTCCCTCAGTCTCTTGGCGTGGTGGTGGTCGTACGAACTCAAGTGGTTCTCCATCTCCGTCACCGTTTTGTACTGTTTGCGACAGTCGGCACAGTAAAAAGCCGCCTGCATATTCCTCACTTCCGCCTTCAGTTGCTCCTCCCGAGCACCTTTGGCCTCCCGAGCAGCAATTTGTTCTGCATTCTCTTCCACTTCAGCGTCGAGTTTCCGCCGCTCGCTAGTCGCCAACTGCGTCACTTGGTCATATTCCTCCTGTAAAAACGGATTAAAACGTTTAATTAATAAAACTGTTTTAGTCGTTGCGACGATTAAACCTACTTACCGCTTTGCCGAGGCCGAGACACACGAGGTTCTCCTTCATCTTGACGGGCTCCACGATGCCTTGCTCGTGTTTGCCTAGGCCCGATCCGGAGTGCCAGCCCGTCTTCAGCAGCAGACGGTAGCCGCGGTTCGACGCGTCCAACGCGCGCTGCGCCGCAGGGACAAACGGCGCTGGGTCCATTTTTGCGTATCGTTTCGTTTTAAAAGTATTTTATGACGCGTTTTTGAGCAAGAATCGAAATCAGGAATTGGGAAGTTTCTCAAGCTGCCTTCGATGATCGAAGCTCGATCACTGCTCGTGGTGGCCGAACCAAACGCATTGTGCACTTGAAGGCGAGGCCGAAGCACCTTCGGTAGGTGCTGCGTGTGCCATGGCAGCTGGAAATGGACATATCTTGAGTAAGACAGGCCAGTGGTAGCGTCACCGAATCCGCCTTTCATAGTTTGTCAGTGTTCCTGCCAGAAAGTGATCTCTGTTGTAGAGACCTTGGCCTCTAGGGTGCTGTGTAGCGTCCGCAGGAAGCTCAAAGTTGCCCATCTCGTGCAGAATTCGCCCGGCACAATGCGCGGTTTGATAAACTCCAAATCGGGTGGTACCGCAACTGTACCTTCGGTCGATTTGACGTTGCTGTCCCAAGTGAGTGCGTCCAGATCGACTTCCGCCGGGTTCTCCACTCATCCAATGCGCTTGTGGCTGGTCGTGGCGGCCTCAGCGGCTGCGCTGGCAGCCGTGAACGCCAACACCGAACGGCTGCTGGCCGACGACGCGGACGCGGACCACTCGGTGCCTTTTAACTCGTGGAGCAACGTTCCCGACACGCTGAGCCACTTGCTGGCCTTCGTGCTGGTGCTGCTGGGGGCGCATCCACTGGGCCTCTTCTTCCCCACATACTTCCGCTTGCCGCTCATCACCGGGTACCTGGTGGCCGGCATCCTGGCCGGACCCTTCCTGGCCAACCTGCTCAACGAAGACGTCGTGGACATGCTCGGGTCGTACGTCAACGCCTTCGCGCTCAGCTTCATCTCGTTCCAGGCGGGCCAGGAGATCTACCTGCCGGAGCTGCGACCGCAGATCAAGGCCATCCTGGCGCTGCTGGGTGTCTACTACTGCACGGCCATGGCACTCGGCACCGCCGTGTTCATGCTGGCGGCCGGCGCTTTCTTCTACGCCGACCTGGCGCACAGCTGCCAATTGGGCATCGCGCTCATGTTCGCGTCCATCTCGGTGCTCGTGTCCCCGTCCACGGTCATGGCGCTCAAGATTGAGCTCAACAGCGTGGGGCCGTTCACGCACCTGGCGCTCGGCACGTGCATGACGGCCGAGTTCATCGTGCTCGTGTCCTTCTCCGTGTCGCGCGTCGTGGCGTCCATCTACTGCGCCAAACTCGACGTGTCGGCGGACAGCATCGCGTTCACTATGGGCGTCGTGCTCATGAACATTGTGCTGGGCGCGCTGCTGGGACTCGTAACGATCCTCATCTTCCAGCTGCCGAGTGGCCAGGCAGATATGGGCCACGCATCGTCCGGTCTTCCAGCCCATGCTGCCTCCGTCTCGTCAAGCAGAAACTCGAGGGTCTCCAGCTCCCAGCGTCGCATGAAGGCGAGCCAACGCACAGACAGCAGGCAGGACATGAGCGACCTGGAGCAGGCCATAGAAGACCCCGACCAGGCACCGCACCCGCACAATGCCTACGTGGAGGAGACGGACAAACTGCTGAGCAAGCCCCAATGGTGGACGGAACGCAAGGCGCTGTACCTCAAGGGCTTCATCTGGCTGCTAATGGGCTACCTTTTCTACCTCTTCACCAACACGCTGAGCGACCTCACCACCGCGCACTTCGGACTCGTGTGGCAAGTCAAGTTCGAGGCGTTGCTGGTGCTGATGCTGGCGTCCTGTGCCGCTGGCCACTACGCTGCCATCCGCCCGCAGATGCACGTGATCCTCGACACCGTGGCGCCGTACATCTTCTTGCCCTTCTTCGTCATGACGGGGGCGTCGCTGCAGCTAGACAAGGTGGTGAGTGTGCTCCCAATGATGAGTTTGTACTTGGCGCTGCGCTACACAGCCATCTTCCTCGCGGTGTATGGAGGCGGTCGATTCCTGCTCAAGCTCCCACCGCGCCACTACAAGCACTTGTGGCTCACCATGGCTCCGCAAGCTGGCGTCTCGCTTGGTCTGGCTGCGGAGGTGAAGGAGCTGATCACCGACGACTGGGGAGCCGAGTTCTCGGCCACGATCGTTGCGGCTGTGGTTATCAACCAGGTCGTCGGGCCTGTGCTGTGCTCTATCGGTCTCCGTGGAGCTGGCGAGTGCATGGTTGATCGCCAGGCAGCCGTGGCGGCGGCGGAGACGCAGGCTGATCCAGCAAAAGACGGAAGAGACTCAGACATCGAAGTTGGCAAAGGAGAGGCCCCTCCGAGCCGCAGTTTCAGTCGTCACCATAGCGCCCACAGCCTCACCCGCCACAACAGTGCTAAGGCGCTGCTATCTGCGCGTGGCGGTAAGGACCCAAGGCCTCTGCTACCGTTCTATCGCGTGCAGAGTGCCGTGGTGCTGGGAGACGATGAGGTGGCGTTTGAGATCGCGCTCGAGCTTTCTCTCTATGGTGCGCGCGTGAATGTGCCGCTACTCGACGAAGCCCGCGCCGACAAGTGGCGCCGAATGAACGAGACTATTCTGCAGCGTACTGCCAAGGGCGAGCTCATTTCATTCCAGAACTCGATCCAAGATCGCCACGGGGAGGCTCCTATAGACTCGGGCATGCAGAATGCGGACGTGCTGATTTTCACGGGCGCACCAGAACGGTCACTGGAGCACGCGAGAGTCATGCAGACCATGCTGGGCGAGCACGCGCGGCCGCGTTTGATCGCCGTGGTGGACGACTGTGTTGCTGGTGCGAAGCTGCGCGAGCTTGGCGTTCTCACCGTGCAGCCGTCCATCGCGCTCGGCAACATCGTCACTCGTCTTGCGCTACTGGACGCTCCACTAGCCGCCAACCTGTCAAAGGAGCTGAGCTCAACCAGCAACTTCTCCACCGCCGCGTTCTTCGTTGATGGCGACCGTGACTCGATCACTTCGCTCTCTGAGCTGCGTCTACCTGCTCGTCGCCTGGCACTCGGCCGCAGCGTCATCAACCACCACTCCGTGGACTACGACCGTCTGGCCGAGGCGCTGGCAGCCGAGAACCTGCCGCTGCCGCCTCCTCCGTCGCGCGTATCCATGTTCGGTACGTCGGCCGTGGAGCACGATCCGTTTGCCAAGCGCTCGCGGAACCTTGGTGCGCACGAGCACTACGTGGTGGAAGACGACGGATTTGACGATGCCGCCGACGACCGGTCGATCTTCGAGGAGCAGTTCGTGGTGCCGTCACCGAGCTCCAGCGCTGGTGGGCGCTCCGGTCGGCTGTCTCGACGACGATCCCGTCTCGGTTCGACTGGCAGCAGTGTCGGTGGGGGCACCGGTTACGTCACGCTGCACCGCGGCCAGTCCACGGGGCTGTAGGAAAAGCACTTCAACGAGGCCTCCGGATCAGCAGACAAATTCCTCGTCGCTACGGCGTAAAGTATTTGAATTTATTTTTTGGTACAGGTATCAACTACCTGCTGTATCGTGCTGGTGGTGCTGGCTAGCAGCAGCACATTGGCAGCCAGCACTGCGCATCTGGGCCAATGCATCTGGTTGACGTTGAAGTTTTCACGAAAACTTTCGTGGAAAAAGCTTTTAAGGCATTTTGCCAACACTATGCTACAGCATTGCCGGCACCGAAGGCCACGTGCGCGCCCCACCTCCAACTCCATAATCTCAAACGCGGAAACAGATCGAACCGGTCACGTTGGGTAGTCGATTGTAGACGGATGCCATTTCGATAGTAGAGCGTGGTACGGCGGTCGTTGCTCAGCGCAAAGCGGCCATTTTGGCTGGTCACTTGCGAGTCGAGCATTGCAGACAGCAATAATGTGGTGCCGACAGCAGCGGAGCCATCAGTTGGACAAATTGCACTGCAATGTCCGCACGGCTGAACTGAGTCCGGCAGCGGGATATGTCGCAAGGATCCCTGGTATCCAACGCTAAGTACGACGCGTCTGCCATCTGACTTTGGCCATTTTCAGTCACAAAACTGCAGCGGAGAGTCACAAGGTACTGTACGTGCGTCTCGCCGCCGTTGATTTCGGCTCACCAACGTGCTATTTGTGCACTTTGCTCGCTATTCGCAGCCGCGAGCTGCAGCTTCTCCGCATTCCAGAATTGGCCAGTCCGACATGGCGACTGGCAAGCGCCCGGCAGTCCCGAGCGAGGCCCCACAGGTGCAGCACAAGCAGCAACCGGACGGCGTCGTGAGCTTCGCGGACGCCGCAGAGCCGCAGCAGCCACTTCTTAGCATGCAGCAGCAATTGCCCAATGGCGACCAAGCAGCAGACGACGTCCAAGCTCCGGGGGAGAAGCTGCTGATCCCCAAGGTCCGCACCTTCTCCATGCTGGACGCGGCCTCCACGTCGCAGCTGGGCAAGTACTTGGAGGAAGAGGAAGGTCGCCACCCGCCGCTCGAGTCCAGCGGCAGCGGCAGCTCCCTGCACGCGTCGCTGCTGAGCTCCAGCGGAATGGTACCTCGACCGCCGCACAGCAAGAACCTCGTGCTGGACCCGGAGTCCAATGGCTCGGTGCTGCAAGCGGGTGTCTCGTCCGCCACGGAGGCCGTCGAGGTCGTGGCCGAGCAGAGCTGGCTCGTGACCAAGCTCGCGGTGCAGCTCATCTGGGCGCTGCGCATGTCCAAGCGCTGGATCCTGTGCGCGCTGCGCCTCATCTCGTTCGTCATGCTGCTGCTGCTCCCGATCGTGAAAGTCGCCGTCTACTGGTTCGTGAACGAGAACGTGCACAAGAACGTCATCTACGGACTCAACCGACGCAACCTGCTGGATGTGTACACGGTGCCGGATACGGCCAAGGAGGCGGAGGCGTCGTCCAAGCCACGCAGCGCGAGCGTTGCCAGTGCAGCGAGTGCGAGCTTCACAGAGGCGAGGTATCCAGTTGTGGTGTTTGTCTCCGGGGGAGCGTGGATCATCGGCTACAAGGCGTGGGGCGCGCTGATGGGCCGCGTGCTGGCGTCGCTGGGCGTGGTGGTGGTCATGCCTGACTACCGCAACTTTCCGCAGGGAGTGGTGCCCGACATGGTCGAGGATGTGACGCGCGCAATGCAGTGGGTCTTTGACAACATTCACCTCTTCGGCGGCGATCGCGAGAACGTGCACCTCATCGGCCAGTCTGCCGGTGCTCACCTCGCCATGTGCACACTGCTGGAGCAGGTCGAGAAGAAGCGTGCAGCCGCAGCAGCTTCTGCATCTTCGCCGAGCAACAGCGTCGGCGGCATGGGCAACACGTCGGACTGCGAGAGCGCCGAGAGCCTGTCACCGCTGGCGCAGCCGATCACGTGGAAGCTGAGCCAGATCCGCAGCTACATCGGCATCTCCGGGCCGTACAACATGGAGGCCAGCATCGCCACTTTCCACCGCCACGGCTTCGACCGCGCGGTGGTGGAGCGCATCATGGCGCACCGGTTGGCGTACTACTCGCCGGCCTTGCGGCTCCTAGCGCTGAGTGAGCTGCCGTCGCGCACCCGGCACGCGCTGCTGGAGGACTTCCCGCCGTGCTTCCTGTTCCATGGCACCGCAGACAAGACCGTGAGCTATCGGTCGTCGGAGCAGCTCACGGCGGCGCTCAAATCCTGCGACGTGTCGGTCTCCACGCGCTTTTTCGAGGGCAAGACACACACAGACCCGATCATCGAGGACCCGATCATCGGCGACGACTTCTTGCTGGACGACGTAATGGCAGCGCTCAAGGCACAGGCTCCTGTTGACCCGAGCACGGGCAAACCGCGCTACGAGCTGGGCGCGCGGGCGCAGGAGAAGCGCTACTACCCCAAGGTGCTGGTGCGTCTCGCGCGCAAGATTAATCCGTTCTAGCTGCGTGCAGTAGAGCACAGAGCTAGGGACTGGCGCTTGAATATGAAAGCACTATATATTGTTCTTATTAAGCAGGAGAGGTGGTGGCGGCTCGCCTACGAGTAGTTGTGGACTCAGACTCACTTGCCCATGCGGTTCTTGAAGGTGACGACGGCACCGATGAGCACGATGGCCAGCACGCCGGCGAGCGCGGGCCCCACGAAGGACATGGTGGTGGGACCCTCGTGCTGGGTGGTCTCAGCGGCCGAAGCCTCCGTGTTGATGGTGGCGGTGGCGTTCAGAGACCCCGAGCCGGAGCTGCTGCTGCTGCTGGAGTGGCTGGAACTGGAGTCGGTGGTGACAGACTCGGCGACCTGCTGGCGCAGCAGGCGCGCGTCGGCGGGCGCGAGCGGCGCCTCGGCCGCCACGGAGCTGACGCTGGCGCTGCAGGCGATGGCCACGAGGAGCAGGAGCAACGTCGCGATGCGGGCAACCATGTCAGAACGCGTGTGTTTTCGGGAGTGCTGAAGCTCGGAGAACAAGGCCAGACGGCTGGTCCCGCCGCAGAGAGGCGGAATCGCGGTGGATTAATTCCAGATGGGAACGAGATGGGGCGAATATCCATAAAGCGCGGACCAGCCCGCAGCCGTCGTGGTTTGTGGCGTTGACTGACAGTGTCAGCCTGGCAGGCAGAGCCTGCATCCTGAACGATTATGGACATAGCGTTTGACGGCGCGTGGCAAGCGCCTGTCCAATGTGGACACTCGCTGCGATGCACGCCGAAGTCGTCGTGAGCTGTCGCGACAGCGGCCTGGCGGCATTTCCGTTGAACAAGTCTGCTTGAACGAAGCGATGGCAATCGTCGTGCAGCTAAACAATTGTATTTGTAAGCTTATCAGGCGTTGCTTGCCTTCATCTATCGCAATCACCACGATTGCATCACTTCCGACCGATGCAGAGAATCTCCAATCAATATTATCCTGTAGCTGAAGACAAAGTGACTTCAAAAGCAGCATGCCGCCTACCAGCGTGAACTTCGAAGTGGAGTCGCTGGCAAGCCATATCGCCAATGCCGTCGCGAACCGGTGGGAGTGCAGACGATCAACAGCTATAGCTAATATAGCCACACTTGGCCTTAAATGGCCAATTACTACGCCTTGTTCACCCTCGGTCTTGAATCACGTCCATGATGTCGCTGCGCTCAACCACGGCGGTCTTGTTGGCCTTTAGGATCTCCCCACTGCACCACCCTCACGTGCCACTGGGGACTCGCACTAAATATTCAGAGCGCCATCTCCGTGTACGAACTCCTCGGCCTTCCATCTATGGTGGGCGTGATTGTAGGTGCTGACAGACTAACTCGCGCAAATGAGATCATCTTAAAAGCAATCGTGAATCATCCGAGCCCGTACTAAAGTGTTTTCACAGCATCGCGTGCCTTATGCAGACTTAACTTTGGCAAATTGGTCACTCGCAACCAAATTGATCACTCACAGCCATTGCCTGTCAACTTGTCCGCTTCGTGTAATAAGGATCACAGACATTCAAGTTTGTGAGTTTTCCTGCCCTCAGCGTGGCTCATTCCAGTACGGAGATCGCTGCCGTTGCTGTCGGCAGATAACGACCATTCTACCGCCACCTGTATGAGATCCTGAGGACTCGGAGAAGTGCAAGAGAAAGCTGATATTCGGGGCGATCTATCGCAATCACCAGCGATTACATCAGTTTTTGTAGCTGTGCATTCGACTCCATTTGGTATCGGCTCATTTCGCGTTTTGCTTCCTTCGACAGTCTTGTACTCTCAAGTTGTCCCCACCCCGCCAATTCAATCACTATGAGCTGCTGCCCTGTCATTATGGAGCCCGCGAAGGAAACTGCTGGCAACACGCTTGTCGCCAAGACCTTCAAGAACACCAAGCTCTTCGTCGCCGGACCTGCCCAGGCGAAGGCTGGTCTCATCGCTATCCCCGACATTTTTGGTCCGGAAAGCGGCCGTATCAAGCAGGACGCGGAAGCCTTGGCCAAGCTGGGCTACGCTGTTGTGCTGGTGGACGCTGCTGACGGCGACTACCCGAAGACTGTGGACGGTGTGGATGTCCCTGCGTGGCTGCAGAAGAATAGCTTCGAAAAGGTCTCGGGTGCCCACGTTGCCAATGCCATCGCTTACCTTCAGGAAGAGGTCGGCGCGCAGTCCATCTGCAGCTACGGCTACTGCTGGGGGGCGTACGTCGGGGCGAAGCAGTCGGCTCTTCCGTCGCCTGAGGTCAAAGGCCATGTGTCCTTCCACCCGAGTTGGATGGCCGAGCAACGCGTCAACGGGGAAGGAGCCGTGGAGAAAATGACTGAGAGCATTTCGGTACCCCAGTTGCTGTGTGCGGCAGGCAACGACCCGCCCCTCGTGAGTGAAGGCGGTGCCGTGGAGAGGATCCTGAAGGCCAAGCCGGCTATCGCTGACCAGTCCAACGTCGTGGACTTCCCGGAGATGATCCACGGTTTTGTGTGCCGTGGTGACATCGAGGACCCCGCAACGAAGGAGGCTGTGAAGAAGGCCTGGCTTTTGGCCTCGGAGTTTATCCAGAAGGTGAACCCGCTGTAAAGAAGCTGAGACCACGGCAAAACCACAGGTAGATCTCATAGATCTCGCTGGTAGCGTACTCTTCACCAAAAACAAAAGTAAAACGCGAATTCTGCCCGCTGTGATTTTGAGGTAGCTCCTGTTGGTATGTACGAGCGAAGCTCTCGTGTTCCAACCACCACGGCGAAGAGCCTAAGCAGTTTTCCCTCCCGAAACCCGAGATCAGTGGTCATGCGTCCTTGCCCCCGAGATGGGTGGTAGAGGAGCTCATCAACGGCGACGTGCAGACGTAAACTTTAGGAACCGGCAAGGGCAGCAGATTTGCTTGCCGTTGTTGAAGTTGATCGAGTCTGGGAGGGTTTAAGTGGTACATTGTACCAGTGCTCTCGCCCACCCAAAAACAGCGCCATCACTTGGTCATCAGACGCGTCCCGGCCAACTGTGCTCGCCGTGCATCTCGCTTCTTGCTCGTCCTACTCGCCCCGCAGGCTCGGATCTAGCAGCCCAGTCGCCTGGCTGCTCTTCCACCTTCGCTCATCGCTCAGAATCGCCCAAATTGCCTCAAAATCCGCGCCAAAATGCCCGAGTACCTCGTGTTTTTCGTGCACCAGCACTTCGACTTCCGCTACCCTGAACTGGAGGCGCTACTGACCATGCAGCAGCTCCCCAGTGTGGCGGAGACAGTACTGAAGGACCCAGAGACTGGAAATCTGCCCGACCCCGAAAGCTCGCCGCTGGTGCGCGTGCAGTTGCCATCCCTGGAGCACGCCAAGTTCCTCTCGGAGCGTGGCATTCTAGTCAAGGGCGTGTATGAGGTGTGGGGCCACTCGGGCAATGACGGCGGCTACGACGCGCTCGTGGCCTCGGTGGGTGCCTTTCAGGGGCCACAGAAGCAGCAGATTTTGCAGGACGACAAGCGCTCGTGGCGTATCAACGTCTCAGTGTTCGGCAAGAAGCTCAGCATGGACGAACAGCGGGAGCGTCGCGAGCGGTTCCGTGACGTGATGCCGTTCGCTGGACCTGTGCATATGAAAGAACCGGACGATACGTTTCTGGTCCTGGAGGAGCTGGGACTCGATCAGGATCTGCACCCGGACATGAAGCCCAAGCAGATTTTCTTCTTACGTGAACTCGCTGGAAGTGAGAAGAATCGAGGACGCGGCGGCGCGCGGGACCTCGTGGACCAGCAGACACTGAAGCGTAGGGCGTACATTGGTCCTACCTCCATGGAGTCGGAGATGGCACTGCTGATGAGCAACATGGCGCTGGTACAGCCTGGGGACCTGGTCATCGACCCTTTCGTGGGCACCGGCAGTGTGCTGATCCCGTGTGGAACGCACGGCGCCATGTGCTACGGCACGGACATTGATATCCGCGTCCTTCTAGGAACTGGCGTTGGTGTCACAGGCGCGGGAGTTGTCCCCAGCGAGGAGAAGTCTGATGGCAAGGAGCGCGTTAACGTTACCACGAACTTCAAGCAGTACGGTCTCCCGCTGCCGGAGCTCGTACGTGCAGACAACTCCATGTCGCCTCTTGTACAGCAGTGCAAGGGGTTCTTCGACGCGGTGGTATGCGATCCGCCGTATGGAATTCGCGCGGGTGCTCGCAAAAGTGGACGTAAGCGCCAGATCAAGAGCGACGTGAGTGCTGCGGTGAAGCAGGCAAATTACATCGCACCGACACAACCATACGCGGCGGAGGACGTGATGAAGGACCTGCTAGAGTTTGCTGCGCAGACACTGCGCGAAGGTGGGCGGCTAGTGTACTTGCTGCCGACGACGTACGAGTACACCGACGCGGACCTGCCGCGCCACCCGAGCTTGCAGGTGCTTGCTAACTCGGAGCAGAAATTGACCAAAAAGTACGCAAGACGCCTCATCACAATGGTGAAGCGTACGCCGTCTGCAGACGAGATGGCTGCGGTTGAGAGTGCAGCGACGGTGGCTAAGAGCAACCCTGGTGATGTAAGTTTCGCGAACCTGCGAGAGAAGATCCGCAAGCGCAAGTCTGACGCCGTCGAAGGCCTGGAAGACCAATAAACAAACCAACATAGAGTTTTGAATCTGCACTTGCTTTGATGTGACTACAAGTTGGGTTGTAATAGACAAACAGTTGACAAGACAGGCTCTTGCGAGAAAGGTAGTGCCCAGAGACGAAGAGCTACGAATGCTTCAGGCGACAGTTCATTGGCGTTTCTTTCGAGAAGAACGAGAAACAGGCAAGAAGGCAGACAAAATGGCCTCAATGTCGCTGGACTTCATCTTGTGCGAGTCTTTGGAGACCTCAACTCCTCGCACTCGCACACAGCGCAGAAAGAAGACGAAGAAGGATGCGACCAATCGCGAGAGTACTTTGTCAGCGGAACCGAGTGACCAGAATGCCGTAGCTGATAAAGCTGACAGTCGTGACAAGCCACTGGAACCCGACAGGCACGTAGATTGGTAACCTCATTTTCAAACTCCCTCGCATTGACACGGTGTTTTTTTGTCCGATCTAGGCAGCAGCACGTGCGCCGGCTCCAAAATGTGCGCCAGCGCCGCTACCGAGAGCGCAAGAAGTCAACTGCATCGGCACTGCAGACCACCGCCGAGGAACTGTACCAGGAAAATGCAGCATTGGAAACTGACATCCTGCAGCACTTCAAGTCGTAGCTGTAGTTATACTCACCTACGTCGATGCAAACAACACGAATACCACCCAGCTAGAAAAGCAGTTTGAACGAAGCTCAAAATGCACTTTGTTTCCACAAGTAGCCGATGACGTGGACAGGATTTGAGGAGAGGGACAAAACTTCAAGCAGGGCTGCATCAGCGCTCAACACCGAGCTATTATACGATACTTACTGGTAGGATATCCTTTGCTGCCAAGTCCATGTAGAATCTGCAGCGTGAATCACCACCGTGAGCAGCGAAGCACAACCCCAGTGGGAGCAAAACAAATGGCGCCATAGACTCTACTTAGTACGGCATAGAGTTCTAACCGCAGCGAGTTCTGTTAATCTCGGACTTTCAATTGCTTAGCAGTAGCAATGCTAGGTACTAGACGAGACCTGAGCACTGGGCAGCTCCTTATATGCAGTCAGGAATGACCTCGAACAAAAACTCAACCGAATCTGTGGCGGAGAAACAAATACTCGGAAGTAGACAGTAGCAACGAAAGCAACGGCCAGCACGCAGCGGCTCGCGCGGGTTGCAGCGCCATTCGCTCAACGCGCGACTGGAGAGAATGGTGCAATTCGCTCCTCCCCTTCAACTTCAAGTGTCCTCCATTGACCGCTGCCGAGTCGATTGAGGAGACTTGTCTGTCCCAGACGCGCAAAATGACAGCACAGAGCGCGAATGGGCGCGTCTGCGTCACGCGTGGAAGCCGCTGGCGTGGAGCGCTGAAGACCAACTGCCTGGATCGAGCAGCAGGCCGCCGCGCGTCTTGCGCCGAGTCGCATCTTGCAGCGCAGGGCTCGGTAGATGGCTACACTCGGAGGTCCAGGCTGAACCCACTCGGACCAGCTGGACTTTCACGCCACGCGTTGATCATACAAACGCCAAGTAAAATCAGCCCCCAGCTCCGACGCGTGAGCTGGAGCGATTTGATTGACTGCCGGTGTATCGGTGCCACCTCAGTCGGTGCAGCCATGTACGCAAGCAGTGAACTGGATGTTGCCCGTCGCTCTGAGAACACATACACCTGCAAAATAACATCCTCAATCTAATCCTTAAGGGCGAAAAATTATGCTCGGTACCTGTATAAACACGTTTGAACCTCCCAGACCCGATTTTGGTGTGGTCAGACCACACCACTTGGTTTCGTTGTCGCACTGTTGCGTCGTGTAATGGCTGGGCGCAGCAGGCAAAGATAATTATTGCCTGAGCTTGCGAGCAGAGCAGATCGACCCACGCCGACATGATGACGTCGCCCCGAGAAGCGCCCGCCGCGGCGTCCTCGCGCGCAGACACGCCGCTGCGCCTGCACCTCGCGGCGGGTGGCGCCGAGTCCCGCGCAGTGGCCGCGTCCACGGGCGCCGCCGTCGCTGGGCCGACAGCCGCCGCCGACGACGACGACATGCGCAGCCAGAGTTGCGTCGAGTTCCTGCACATCATGAAGGAGTTCTCTGAGAGCTCGTGCGACGCCAGCGAGACTGTGCAGCGCGTGGACTCGCTGGTGAGCCAAGACGAACAGCTGCTGCGACTGTTCCCGCTGTCGCGCTCGCAGGAGGAGGACGAGGCCGCGCGGAGACTGCGGCGAGCGCTCGAGGAGGAGGATGACGAGACCATCGCCAGGATAGCAGCCAGAGAGAACGAGAAGGAGATGGACACGCAGGACGAGCTGCAGCGCTGGATGGATCTCGACCTCGGCGACCTCGACCACCACATGGACGTGTTCGACTTCCAGCACTCGCAGCCGCAGCCGCTCGCGCTCAATGAGATCACCACCGCGTCGGATGCATCCACTTGCACAACCTCTACGGCTGCTGCGACGCAAGTGGTGCCGCCCACTGCTTCGCCGTTCATGAAGCGCGGCACCAACGGATTCCTCCAGCAAAAGACCAGCCAAGCTATTACTGCACAAGCTACAACGACTACAACGGGCTATCTTCGAGGGCAGAACGCGCCGCAAAAGACTGCCAAGAACTCGTGCTCGCCGCTTAGCAAGAAGTCTGTCACGGCTGCACTATTTGAAGACGAGGATGAGGACCTTGAACTGGTCTTGGGCAGCGCCGCGCTGGCGTCGGACCCGCCGCTGAAGCGCGCGAAGCTCTCACGTCCTGCCAACACGCAGGCATTGCGCGTGTCAGTGCTGCCGGACTCGGAAAGCAAGGCTGAGACGGATGATGAAATGAGCAAAGCGGACGAAGACGAGGAAGGCAATGTATGGGGCATGGAGAACGACGGCTACGAGCACGATTTGCTCTCCTCAATTGATCATGCTGTGCTGTGCGATCGCGAGAACCGATTTTTGCAGTGGGATCTGGAGGCCGCTCAACAGCAAGAGCAGCAGCGGCGGCTGCAGGCGAACGGGCTGGCAAGGAACGCGTCTACGCCTCCAGGCGGGGCTGGTCGACCAACAAACGGCCTGGACGTCTCTACTAGCCCTGCACTGAATGGCCTCCCTGCGATCCAAACCCACCGTTCCGCCCAGCATGACAAGGTCATGGCATCAAGCCCCATCAGCAGCAAGAGTCCGTCGAACGTGGACATTGTCGAGGACTGGAACAGTTTGGACTTTGGTACTTTCCAGAATCGGACCGTGAGCCACATTCTGAGTTCGTGCCTGCACAAGAGGAAGCTGCACCATCCCTACAAGAACCAGATACAGCTTGTGAACTTCAGTGTTCCGGGCAGTGGTGAGTCTACTTCGGCTCGTGGCGCCGGACCGCACGCCCACCAGCTTGGTGGGTCCTTGGCGACTAGTCTTGCCTTTGGTGGCCAGCAGCATGGTGGACTTGATGGCTCAGATGGCTCGGCAATTAGCGGGTTTGTGCCTCTTCTTGCGGCCGGACATGAAAACAGCAAGTCTCCTGGCAAGGGCGACAAAAAGACGCCTAAGAAACGCGAGGAGCGCAAGCGGCTCATGACACTCAAGATGCAGGAGACATTCGCGGACTTGGAAGGAACTTTCACGGAGCAAGATCTGGATGTCAAGGGAATTGTGGGCCCAGGCGCTTCGCTGTCTAAGATGGCTCTGTCGAAGCTGGAGAACCTGCCGCTGCCGGACTTGACCAATCTCCCGCAAGACCTGCGTGAACTCAAGCGCAAGATCGAGGCCACTGAGCACAAGGTGGAGGGTACGAAGCATCGCCACCGCAAGGGCGGCCCGTGCCCGCGCTGCCAGGTGCAGAACCAGCTTCGTGCTGCTAAGCGTGCGTACCACAAGCGTGCCGTGGCGCACAAGAAGCTGCCGCACGTGGTGGTCAACGCTGTCAACGATGAAGCGCAAGAGGCTGCCAATGCACAGGCGGCAGCAGCTGCTACGCTGGAGCTCGCTGGTAGTGTCACACAGGCCATGAAGGCTGCCGCCGGTGCAGTGTCGAGAAAGGCAAACCCGTCCGCTCCTGCTTCGAGCAACGGCTCTTCGAGTGCTAAGGCGAGGACAGTACTGACCGGAGTGACCAGCCTCGCTACTGGAGTGCTCAAGCAGGTGCAGCGTCCTGCGGCGTCTTCGGTTTCGTCACCTTCTGGTTCGCTGTGCTCGACTTCCTCGGTGGCAACCACTGCAACGGTGGGGTCCACGAGCGGTTCGTCTTCGTCATCCTCATGTGGAGGTGTTTCGCCGCCCCCGCCGTCGTCTGCAGCGTCTATTCAGGCACGAATTCGGGGTCCCTGCGGACATGCGTCGTCGTCTGCCATGCCGTTTTCGTCGCCATCGTCGGCGTCGGTGTCTCCAGCTTCGACGTCCAACCCATCGTCACCGGAGACCGCGTCGCCACAGCTGCAGCATGTGACCGTGTCGTCCGGCTAAATTGGCATGAAGCATGGCGAGGATCAAGCATTCGGCTGACGGAACCACGGCGTATTTATTAGTGTATCCGAGCTCCCATCATACGCCACGCGCGACCTGTGTTGCCCGGAAGCCGTCAGATAGTTGTATAGCACGGAATTGGAGAGGGACTGGCGCGGGCCCCCCGCTGCGTGTCTCCTGTAGAGTGCGAAGGAGCGTAGCAGCGCATAAAGATCACAAAAATAGAGAACCCACGCAGCTTCCAGAGCCTCCACCGACGCCCGCCGCTTGTTGCAAATTACGTTGAAAATCTATTGGTACCATCACAGTCGCTCAGTCCTGTACGTCGTGCTGCGGCTTGCTAATGACGTTGGCGTCCAGCAGCGCCAGACGCGCGCAACGGCGCCGCAGCTTCTGCTCCGTCCACTGCATGTTGTTGGTCTTGATATCGCGCTCCATCTTCTTGTAGCCCTCGCCGTGCTTGGCGATGAGCTTGCGCAGGTACTTGGCTTCCTCCTCGGACACGTAGTTGGCAACGCGCTTGGGGTTGCGCTCGCCCAGGAAGTCGCTGTCGGGCACCTCGAAGAGCCGCGCCTCGTCCGCCGCCGCGAGCGTTCCGTCGGCAGCCTCCACGCTCTCGCGCAGCTCCTTGTGGTCGTTCGGGTTGGCCTGCAGGCCGAGGTTGGCGTAGTTCTGGCGGGTGGTGAGCGTGTGGTCCCAGACCTCCTGCACCTTGGGGTCGCGCACGAACTTGGTCTTGAACTTGCGCAGCGGCTTCTGCTTGCGGGTCTGCGGCACCTTCCCGCGCTGCTTGATCTTCACGCCCAGGCGCACCATTGTCTACAGAAGATAGTTTGTCTACGGCAGCTAGTTGACACTCGAAGCAATGGACAATGGCAATGTGTGACGTGGTGGAGACGTCCGCACCAGCCAATTGGTCGTGTCCGCTTTAATGTCATCCCTCGGTAGAATGCCATGTTTAACGGTCAGAACAGCCAATCACGAGAAAGGACACGTTCCTGAAATGACCATAATTGGATGGAACAGAACGCCAAGAACACGGCGAAGCGAAGCCGCCATTGCGCGACTTGAGTTGGACATGACGCTGACGACCGCCCCTGCCGTCACGCCCATGAAGGCGGCGTCCACCGCCAGCAGCGCCACGTCCGCTCCCAGCAGCCCCACGAGCAGCGCCAGCAGCGGCGCCGACTTGAGTCAGCAGGTGCAGGCGGCGCTCTCTCGTCTGCTGGGCGTGAGCTCCGCGTTCAAGGACCTGCAGCCGGGCAAAGACACGCAGGTGTCCACCCGCGAGGAGACGATCGCCATGATGCAGCACTACCTCAAGCGTCTCGGTCTGCAGGACGTCGTGGACAGCAGCAGCCCCCGAGCGCTCTCGGTAGTGCACGTGGCCGGCACCAAGGGAAAAGGCTCGACGTGCGCAATGGTGGAGCGCATCCTGCGTCAGGCCGGCTACAAGACGGGCCTGTTCACGTCGCCCCACCTCGTGTCGCCCTGCGAGCGCTTCCGTATCAACGGGAAACCCATCGCGGACGACGTCTTCTTGAAGCACTTCAACGCCGTGTGGGACGGCCTCGAGCGCACGCAGGACCTGAGCGGACCGTACCCGCCTATGGCCTGGTTCTTCCGCTTCCTCACGCTCATGGCGCTGCACGTGTTTGCCGACGAGCAGGTGGACGTGGTCGTGCTGGAGGTCGGACTGGGCGGGCGTCTCGATGCGACGAACGTGTTTCGCAAGCCTGTGGTGTGCGGCATCTCGACCCTCGACCTGGACCACACCCGCGTGCTGGGTGAGACATTGGACCTGATTGCCTACGCCAAGGCGGGCATCTTCAAGTCCGGCGTGCCGGCCTTCACCACGACTCAAGAGCCGCTCGCGATGCAGATGGTCGAGAAGTGCGCCGCGGAGACTGGCACTCCCCTGACTCGTGTGCCGACGTTGGACGGATTTGGCCCCGACGGAGCGAACTGCCAACTGGGGATGCACGGAGACTATCAACGGACGAATGCAGGCCTTGCAGTCGCGCTGGCCTCGACCTGGCTGCGTCACAAGCGTGGCGAGGACACCACCATTCCGCTGGACTTTGCTGCGTCGCTGGAACCGGTGGTGAAGGAAGGGCTCAAGTACGCGTTCTGGCCTGGCAGAGCGCAGCTGTGGGAGGACGAAGCGCACAAGATGCGTTTCTACATTGACGGCGCGCATACGCAGCGCAGCCTCGAGTGCTGCACCGACTGGTTCCGCCAAGCGGCGACGCGAACGACTCCGGCTGACAAGCGTGTGCTCATATTTACGATCCACCACGAGCGCAATGTGGCACACCTCTTCGAGCCGCTGTTGAAGCAGCACTTTGACCGCGTCTACTTTTGCCCTACGAGCTCATCCCGCCCCAGTCTGGCCAAGGTACACACGTTCTCGGAGGCGCTCGAGATCGCGGGTTTCCACGATGTGGTGGCTGCGTACTCTTCAGATGAGCTGGCGGCGTTGGACGATGTGGACAGCGAGGCTCACCCGTGGCAAACGACGCTTTCCCGTATCTGGAGTGGACTGAAGGCTCATGTGATCAAGGAAGATCAGAGCGAGTCCGTTGTCGCGGTCAAGGACTCGGTGGTGGATTGCATCCACGAGCTGCGTGCTCTCGCGGAGGACGCAGGAGCGCCGCTGATTGAGGGAGAAGCGGCAAAGAGCGAGCAGTGGGATGAGAACTGGAGCGTACTGGTGACGGGGTCATTATACCTGGGCGGCGAGGCGCTGGACTTCCTGGGCTGGCAGGAGTAAGGGACGCAGCGAGTAAACAAGCGCTTTGTGCGGCGTGAGGAACTCCATGCAACTCTCGGCTACACTTTAGACGAGAGGTTCCATGCAGTTGACTCTGCGGACAAAACGAAGCAAGTAAAACAGTCATGCTATGAGGTGAAAAAAAAGTAAAAGCTTGAAAGATCACAAGTGCCTTTCGATAGTTTGTCACCGTGGATTAAAGTGCACTGTACCCATTGCTGGCACAAAGATGTCTCCGCTGCTGCTGCTCTGGTTCGTCGCATCATTCGGCCCCGCCCAAGCGTGGCTGCGCGGCAGCGACGGACGCGCGCAATGGGACTACGAGTGCCAGTTTGAGGGCCTCGACTTGGTGTCGCTGGGGTCCGAGCCCGGCTCCCGCTGCGCTGATTTGTGTCTCGCGCATGCGAGCTGTTCGCACTGGACGTGGACGTCTGAGGGCTGCCATCTCAAGCAAGGAGCTACCAACGCTGTAGTGCTGCACGCTTCTCACTCGTGTGGCTTCTTGCCGACACGATTCGCTCCAGATGAGTCACAGGCTTTTGACTTGGGGCTGCAACTCTCGGAAGAGCAAAAAGAGGATGGCGCAATGACGGACAACGAAGCGGAGACGGCGCTAAAGCTACTCAACTCCTTCCGGTCCAAACGGGGGAAGACCAAACTCACGTTAGACGCGCAACTGATTCTGTTGGCTCACGAGTTATCGACTACGTGTCGAGACGTACCGCTCACTGCCAGCATGCGGACTGGCGATGGATATGAGCTCTACCCTGCACTGCCGGCGTCCGTGAAGTCGCGAGGCTTTACGGGTGAAGTTCACGCTGTGTCGGTCGCTGCTCCATCGGACAGTTCTGTGAAGCACGCAATCGAGTGGTGGACCAGTGGCGTCGACCCCAAGACGGGGACAAAGCCCTTCTTCTCGGACGATATGGCCGCTGTTGGCTTTGCCAAACGTAAAGTCACTTCATGCAGGGAACACAGAGCTGGCAGTAGTGGCAGTTCCTCTGGAATCGTGTGGACGCTGCTGCTAGCAAAATCGGAATAAGAGCACGTTGTAATTGATTGTCTGGTGGGGACGCTAAACTAACCACCCGCAGACTACTTTGACGCACTATTTCAGAGGGGGTTGACAGTTTGCGTGAACTTGACTGCAGCATGCCAAGCCTTGGCCACGGCTGCCTTCACGGTCGGGTCTTCCAAGTCGCCGCGGTTCACCCACCCGTGAATGACGTCGGGGAAGTCCACGACCTCGCACTGGGCGCCGATATCCGCCTTGGCCTTGAGGATTTTCTCGACGCTGCCGCCTTCACGCACGAAGTCGGGGTCGTTCCCGGCGGACAGCAACAACTGAGGCACGGAAATGCGCTCCGCCATCGTCTCCACCGACCCCGGACCATGCAATGTGTTCTCAGCAGCCCAGCTCGGGTGGAACGACACGTGACCCCTTATCACCGGGTTGGCGCTCGCGCTTTGAGCAGCGCCCAGGTAACCGCCCCAGCAGTAGCCGTAGCTGCTGATGGTCTCCACTCCCGCTTCCTTCTGCAGATATGCGATGGCGTCGGCGATGCGGTCCCCTGCAAAGTTGTCGAAGCTGTACTTGCTCAGCCAAAGCGGCATGTCGCCCTTATTCTCAGGTGTCTTGTAGTCTCCGTCAGCGGCATCTACAACCACTACAGCGTAGCCCAACTTGCCCAGCGCCTCGGCGTCCTGCTGGATGCGGCCGCTGTCGATGCCAAAAATGTCCGGGAGCGACAGTACACCAGCCTTGGCCTTGGCAGGGCCCGTCACGAACAACTTGGTCTTGCCGAACGTCTTGATGGTGCCCGAGGCGGGGGCAGTGGCCCTCGCGGGCTCCATGGCGACAGGGCAGCAGCTCATTCTTGGATGTCAGTACAGACTTGTGCGGTGCGGTCTGCAGATGGCGAAATGAAAGGCAGAAACGAGTCGGGCGCTTCCCGGCTCGGGAATGAGACGGGCAGCTCAGCATCACCGCTTCGTCGAAGTCGTTAGGACTGCAAGGAGAACTGCAAGAGCATTTGTCGGAAAGCCACCAAGCTTTGGTTACTACGGTATCATACAAAACAGGACTTGTGGTCTTCGCCAAATGTAAATGTAGACAAAGCTATTCCCGGTCGCTTCGTATGGAACTTAGTCTCGTTGGCCTTGTCAACCAAACCTTCACTTCCCATTTTCATCCGCCGACTTTTGTTGTCATGACGGAGCGCCCACCGATTAACAAGCGGCCGCAGATGCGCAAGAGCAGCTTGGGCGCCACCATCCGCAACACGGGGCTGTCCACGCGCCACATCTACGAGATGCAGATCAAGACCGCCAACTACGAGGCCATGATGCAGCGGTTCCAGCTGCGTAAGGTCTCGGACACAGGGATCATGTCCACCAGACTCCAGGCCAAGAACCTGGTGATCGACAAGGAGAGCGGCAGCGTCAAGAAAAAGAGTCGACATCAAAGAGCTCGGTTCTCACTGCAGCGCTTCATGCGCTCACTCACGAAAAGGAAGACGTGGAGAAAGCTTCTGCGCTCTCTAACATCGCCGATCATCCCAAGCAGCAGAGTTGCAACGATACATAGAATTGCCATGTTGTGCACCTACCATTTCCAGCTCTTCTATCTGCCCTTCGGACCGAGTTACTACCCCGAGGGGTCTGCAGGTGTCACCGGCATCAACATTGCGCTGGAGGTGATATTTGTTTTAAACCTCCTGCTGAATTTCAACACGGCCTACCACGACCAGAACACGCTGGTGACCTCGCGGAAACTCATCGCGAGCAATTATTTGAACAAGTGGTTCATCGTCGATTTTCTCTCTGCAATCCCGCGCGTTGGCTTTCAATTTTTTATCACTGGTTCGCTGACTGGTAATACCTCTGTTATTATTCACTCCGAGACTGCGTTGATGGTGCTACGCGTGCTACGCGTCACATTTATCGAGCGGACTATCTTGGTGAGTCGTGTGGTGCGAATTAGTAAGCACATGGTGGCGTGGCTTCGCTACTCTCGGTATTCGCACCTGCTTGGCATCGCACAGCTCATGTGGCTAGTGCTACTGATCGCTCATTACATGGCGTGCCTTTGGCACGTGGTATCCGAAAAGCAAGCACACCAGGCGGAACACGTCCTGGAGAAATATATTGCCGACTACTACTACGCTGTTAGTCTCATTCAAGGTCAAGGCAACATCGTAGGAACCAGGGATGAAAATATCTATTGCACAGTTGCCATTCTGATAGGCTCTGTTGTGCTAGCCATCGTGTTCGGTAACGTGGCCATGCTCGTGTCTAATTTCAACGCCAGCTCCACAAATTACCATCGCAAAATGGAGGCAGTGTTCGCCACGATGGACAAAATGAAGCTCCCGGACAAATTACGCGACCGCATTCATCAGTACTACACGCACGTGTGGACCGAGTACGAATCCCTGGACGGTGACATTGTCAAATTTCAGCGCGAACTTACGCACACGTTGGGTTTGGAGGTTGGCCTTTACAAGTACATGAACCTAGTCACCGAGATTCCCTTTTGGAAGGACTGTTCACCAGATTTTGCCACGCAAATTATTCTCAACCTCGCTGTGAGAGTGTATCTACCCGATGACTATGTGGTCCGTAAGGGTGAAACTTGCGACGAGATGTTCATGATCAATCGGGGCATTTGCGCGCGCTCCTACACGTGGGAATCTGATAGTGATAGTGATAGCGACGGCGACGGTGGCAGAGACACTGGTCTTGGAAGTATGGCTGGTTCAACTCGAGTCGCCAGTCTTGAGGCCTCTCGCTTGGCTTTTGACAATCAGGTACGAGGTAGCGCAAAGTTCAAGCTCCCCTCGGATTCGAAAACAACATCCATGGACGAATCTAGCTCACACGTGCGCCCCCAACAGTACCGAATTCCGGGAGATATATTAAAGTCGCTACCAGCAACTGTGATGGACAGATCAACAGACGACTCTGAGAATTGCGAGACTCAGCTCATGTATCCCGGAGAAACCACAGGTGAAATGGGATTAATTATGAATCACATGCAAGAAGGGAGTATCCGAGCTGTCACGTACGTGGAAATGTGCATCCTTGACCGAGTTACGTTTCAGCGTCTTATATCGCGTTACCCCGTAGATCGACGCACAGTGCTTACCCATATGCTGCGCGATAGCATCGAGAAAGGACAGTTTCCATTCGCATGGGATGAGCTCAGTGATGTTGTACTGCATCACCGACAACGAAGAGGTGATCTTGGAGCCAATATAGGAAATGCACACATGACTCTCACTCCAGCACAAGCGGCTCAAGCGCTTGTGGAACGGCTGGACGTCGAACTTCCAGATAAAACAATCAGGTATGGTTTGCAAGGCTCGGATAAGCCACTGGAACTACAGTTACCAACTATTGAAGGAGGCATGCTCGATCAACCTTCTCCAGTGTGTGAAAATGGAGGAATTGGAGCACGTAATTTGACTCTGTCGTCCCCTGTGTTTAACTCTGCTGTGGTGTCCAAGGACGAGGAAAATCATGGCGAGTTGCTTGAAATGATGCGTGCTATGACGGGGGCTATTAGTCGTATGGAAAACGATCTAAAATCGATGAAAAGCAGGCTGGATCACCTTTCAGCTGCAACAGTGATTGACGGGGACGATGCCAGCGTAAAAACTGCGAGTCGCCCTCCTTCCGTCGCTCGTAGGGCTGCTAGCTTGGCTGGCAGACCACCTTCAACTCTGAAACGATTGGACCGTGTCAAGAGCTTGCTTGATGTAGCTTCTATTAGAAATGGCGATCCCAGCTTAAAGCTTGACACAAGTCCGCTAGAGCCGATCAAGCGTATAATACCCAGAAGCTCGACAATTGAAAGTGTGGACATCAAAGGTGACCAAGTTGAAGTGCCTCCGTCTCAGCCAACAGCGATAGACACTAATACTTCGAGCTACTCGGGGAGCTCAGAAACTGCCGGCGCAACAGGTAAATCTCCTGCCAACATTGGCGTTAGCGCCACGAACGAATTCTCGGAAATTCAAAGCAGAATTTTTGAAAAGGATCCCAGTCAGCGTGTGTTACTGCGTCCACGCTCCAGAATGCCGATTGTGGACGGAGCCCCTCGAAACCATAGGCTTTCGAAGCAGCGACAGTCGATCCGCCGTCTCCTCACCACGACTTTTTCAAAGCAAGCGATAGGATTAATCCAGCCCCCCGATTTACTCCGTGCGGGTTCTTTGTCGGGTCGATTTCGTGGAACTGAGTTGACGTTGGCAGACCAGTTGTGGAGTCGGCAAAGCAGCGAGAACAAAATAATTGATGCTATTACGCAGAACCATGAAGATACTGCGATGACAACGCGCGAAAGAGAGTATTCCATTCACCAAGGGGTATCGGCTGGGTCAACAAGGAGTTACAAACGCCGCGATTCTTGCCTTCAAAGTTTTCCCGAGTCGCCGCATAATGGTAAAGGTCCGCCGAGGTCTCCAGGACACCCCGATGTTGCTTGGGAGGACGGCTGTGGTGGTTCTACTGCGGAGACATCCTTGCTCAGCTGAGGAAAGTCTTTACCTGGTACAACTTGTGGCGCGACACAAGCTTCAAACTGGTCTATCATCGCGGACCACCCAGTATGTCGTCTTCTTAAGCCACCACCATGAAATCTTTCGGCAGCTAGTTGCTAATTCGCACATAATCTGAATGCGTCTCACCTGCACCGCCACACTTGTAGTGTAGAGATCTACTTTACAGTGTTCTGAGCTGTGGCTGTTTGAAGGCGCGGTGTCGCCTCACTCCGATGTGAAATTCAACTCGACGAAGCTGGGAGCGTGCGTCTCGACCAAGAATTGCTTCAACGATCGCGCGCAGTGGGCGATTTGGACGCAGCTTGCAAACGGTGAGCAACTAGTGAATTATGATGACTGCTCATGCACCGGCAGGTCCCACCGCTCGCAATGGGAATATCAACTTCTTTTACGAGAATATCGACGTGGCTGCCGAAGTATCATCGCTTAAGTCCTGACGCTCGGAAGCCCAACACAAATCACAAACACGCCCGAGGACACGATGCAGCAAGTCTTGCCTATTGGACTCGAGCGCCTGATGATTGTAAACCATAATTTAAAATAATTCTCTTGTTTGATCTTCTCATTCTCAGATGCTGCTCTCAACATTGCCCGTAATGTTTCCATCCAGCAATTTTGCGCTTTCCTCGCAAATGTTGACCAGTCCGTTTGTTGCATATATTCCGGATGACCAGATCATGAAGGACGAGATTCCAAAGCTGAACCCTCCATCAGCGTATTTTATCGTCCCGTGCGGCGTCGCTGGAACCTTGTAGTGTTTACCCTGGCACCCGGCCTTCTCGTACAGAGCCAAATGGCTGTCATTGGGCAGTTTCCTGAACTTGAGCGAGTGCGTGCGGTCGTTGAAGCAAGGGACCGAGTAGCAGCACTGTGTCTCCGAAATGGCCCAGTCGAGGTAGTAGCCATTGACGTTCGGCCCATCGTACAGATATATGTGAGCAGCATGAGTGGCACCCGACACGAGTATGCTGGCAACTACAGCGATGGCAGCCCTCCGTGCTCTGCTAGCTGAGTTGGAAGGCATTGTTGGCAAGTTGGCGTGGTCTTTATCAGGAAGAAAACGCTGAAATAGCGCTTTCGATCAAATACTCCTTCGAGTTGCCTCTTGAAATCCGAGGTCCAGCTTTGACTCAACTGGCAACATTCTGGAGTGCTCGATACCGCTGCGTGTGTGAGCACTCGATACGCCCCGTAGGTTCAGCCTGTGAAAATCGCATAACCCATGCCGTTTGATCCGACCGCGCGAGCTCTCACTCTTGAATCTGCTCGCGAAGCATGATAGCGCCTATAACCAATCTATTCATCATGACAATGGCAGCGTCGTTCCTGCCGCTGTGTCTTTCCATAGAGATCCGCCTCTTTCCATCTCAGCCCGCAACCGCCAACCCCCGCTACAAGAAGTTCACTTTCTCAGATGCTACTCCCTAGACTCCTGCTACGATAACATCGCAGTCAGTGCTGCGTGGATTGATGCGCCGAAGGGCACTCGCTTCGTCTTCTACGAAGGAAGTGAATGCACGGGAGATTTCCTGCTGATTGCCAGTTTTCTAACAACGGGAAGCGTCGATTTCTCGAAAGTGGCGTTCGCCAACAAGTTGTCCTCATTCTTGCTGTGGAAATCAAGTCGCTATCCTGTTGGGGGGATGATGGACATCTGCCTGGATGAAGAAGAATTCATGTTGATTGAGGCTGGGTCGTATAACGCGTCACTGGAGGATTAGTTTGTTTTGCTAATAGCCCCAAAGCGCGTCATTCGCATTCGCCCAAGTGATCTACGGATTGATACCGAATGCTACTTGTAGTACCATGGTAGCATTTCCGATATTAATACAGTAATAAATCTGACAAAATCCAGAAAATCCTCCTGCTAATACATCATTCGTATCATAATTTGCTTTGAGTTTTGATGTGCTATTAATGAAACAATGTTACATCCATCTTTGATGGATGATTTTTGTTGACAGTGAACCAGTCTAGGACTGATATCACTCTGTTTTACCATGGCCTTGCAGTATCGTAGATTCGCTCCCGTAGAAGAAGTGAGCAGGCAGTTCGGAATTCGCAATAATTTCAATGGTAAAAATATCAGCACATTAAAAAGTCTCATTAAATTGTACTGAGAATACGTTTTGAATGATAATATTTTGCAATTCAGATTAATTGTGGTTACCACTGTACTACTCATTTGTTCTTTTGATTGGCTAAAGATGACGAGAGGAGTGAGTTGATATTTTAATTAAAATAATGCCTGGTGAAATTGAGTGATTTGTATGGCTTCATCACTACAGAAAGATAAATGCTGCCTCAATCGAGGGGTGAAATCTTTCATTTCTGTCGAGCTTTTGACGACAGTGATTATGACGCGATTTCATTGGCTAAAATACAGATATCCTCAACTGGAGCGTGGCCTAGCTGACTATATCTTTGCTGCCAGATATCGTTGATCGTTTCAGTATACTGTCTACGTGAGCGATATTCCAAACTATAAGCGATTTCCAATTATGGTCTGGACCCGTTCCACGACATTGTCGAGCCCGGTTCATCATGTTGGTTCGAGCTAATAACAGGCAGGAAGCGCGGCCAATATGGACGCGTCCGCGGAAGGCGACGAGGAATCGCGGGCAGTGTGGGCGGCGGCGAGGAAGTGGTGGCGTGCGGCGGTGAATATGGAGGTGACGTCAGATATGGCGGTATAAATTCGTAATTAAGCGGATATGGCGCTGTGTATGCATATGGGCGCTAGTGACGCCGCTTCCTGGCGTGTCTGTACGTGCGTATCTGTCGAATATGAGCATGGACGCTAGTCTGGTGTGTCTGTACATGCGTCCGTTACGTGTCTGTCAAGTATGGACAGTTTGGCTAATGTATCGGATTTTATAGTAGGGCCTGGAAGCGCGGCGCCGAATATGGTATGTGGAGCTATCTGCATGGCGTGGCTGTGAAGGTGTCGTACGAGAGTGTGGTGTAGTGGGTCTGCTTAGACCCACTACTTAAGCTTACACGTGTGCGCACGTGTAGGAGGAAGCGTAGGAGTAATTTACTTAAGTTCAGTATACTTGTATCCGCAAGTATACTTAAACCTAGATAAATGAACCGAACGAAAGCTTTGGTGGTAAATGAGAACTGTATTGATTGTAAAATGGGGTTTCCTCCTAAAACTGATATTTCTAATGAGAGGTTCTGCCATTGGATGGATGGCAGAACCCCTATCTATTGAATGACTCTCATTGGTAGAAAGGTGTTACTTTCTACCAGTCATATGCCTTTTGCTATGAATGTGGACCACCCTGTGGTGGTCACCTGAATGTGTTCCTTAGTGCATGTTGCACTAAGGTAGGAGGTGAACCGAATGTGTAGCCCCGCTACACCATCCCCCCGTTAGGATTTGACGTGCCGGTCTCGACACGTCAATCCGTATTTTCTTCGGGAGAACACGTGCTCATTCCCAATGAGCACGCCAACGACGTCTTCGTCCAAGACGCCGGCCGCTTCGGCAACAGCAAGTGCTGTCGTCGCCTCCAAGGCGACGACGGCCGCTGCCTCAGCCACGACCGCTACTGGCATCGCCGTCGAGGCGATGCCGACAAGCGCGGCAACAGAGAGTCGCCTCTCTGTTGCTGGATACCACTCGAGATGGCATGAGAAACATGCCATCCGAAACAAGACAGGCAAGATCATTGCTGTCGAAACCGGAGTTGGCATCTACTCTCCAGGTGGAGAGGGAGTTCCCCTCGACTACGGAAGTGAAGTCGAGGAGGGGGAACTCGAAGGAGACAAGGACATCTTGTCTCCGGGCCACACTGACCCCAATGTGGGTCTGCGTCGTCCACGCGAGGACGACTCGAACGCTTCGGGCTCGAAGCGTTCGCGCAGCGGCAGTGGAACACCGCTCGCTGCCGCTGGAGCCTTGACGACTCCGCGGGATGGAGATGACTCCACTCCATCCGCTGTTGTTGCGGCCTCGCACACTGAGCCAGTGCGTGAGCCGTGGATGCCGTCTCAGTCTGAGATCGGCAGCCGATTCGGTGCGACCGCGCCACCGAATCTATACGCGCTGTATTCGTGCAACGCCATCGTTGACGATGACGTCGCGAATCGATTACACTTTGATCCGTTAACGAATCAAAGGCGCGACTACTACATCGGGCTCTTCCATGAGCTCCGATGGTTTGCGACCAAGAAGACTTCTCGCAGAAGCAAAGTGCCCGAGTGGCAGGCACTTTGTCAAAGTTGGAGTGCCTTTGTTGAAAACTTCAACAAGAACCCCGCTGGCTATCGCGACCGGATTAGCCAGGCGCGGGAGCGCTACGAGAAGTTCTCGAAGCGTGGTAAACTTGAACGACTGCACCATGGTGCAGTCGGTATTGGACTTCCTTGCGCAGTGCCTTATGACACTGCTTGTGAGTACTGCTACCCTGGAGCAGTACGCATCACCGAGCGGGACGTCAACGGGTACACGTCCATGTGTGTACCTGACGACCTCAAGACCCTGCGCGCCAGTTTTCAGGCGCAGGCGTCTTCTAGTGCTGCGGATAATCGCAGCACTTATCCGAGTGCTGTAGGCGACTACAGCACTCGCCCAAGTTTTACGCCCTTCGGCGGAGGTGGCGGTGGCGGCCTTCGTACGCCGTCACCATTTCCGGAATGTCCTCCATCAGGACATTCCGTGATTCCCACGTATCGTGTTGGGGAGGAAATCCTCTCCAACGAATACGAAAATGAACCGGACCTCGGGTCTGGTTCCGATGACCAACAATTCGCTGGACGATCCAGCGAGTTGCCCCGCGTGCGTCTCGCAACGGGGGTGGGGTGGGGGGGGGGGGGGGGGGTGGGGGGGGGGAAGACGCCCCGGGTTTGGTCAACCAAACCTTGAGTCTCGCTTGGAGGCTGTTGAGCGTCTCCAAGCGTCGCAGTTCGCTGCTCTGCGTCAGGAGCTGAGCTTGTTGAAGGCTCAGCTCGCGGAGGTTGCGCAGACGACCTCGAACGTAAAGGTCGAGGTCGGGACGAGGCTCTCTGGCGCCTTGAAGCGCGTCGCCGCGCTCGAGAGCGCTTTGGCGGGTCACCAGACGTACGTAATTCGTGCTGCACGTACGGCTTCAGTCGCCCAACGTAAAACGATGGGTACAGGCGCATGCTGGACGGTATGTCCAGTGTGTACGCGTTGCCATGCTTCGCCAACACGGTGAATGGCCCAATGAAGCGCGGAGCAAGCTTGCTTGCTCCGAAATCGGAAACTGCATGTTTAGCTAGGTTCTGCGTAGCTAACAGAACTAATGAACCAACTTTGAATTCATTTGTGTTTCCTCTGCCGGTGTTATCGGCATTCAGCTTCTGTCGATCGACAGAAGCTGCTATTGCATCTTGGACAAACCGAATTACGGCTTGTCGGCGCTGGACAAAGTCCATTGCATCCGAGCTGAACCCCTGGTTCAGTTCGTGCTCCTTGTTCGCAGCAGGCCCGGCCTGCGCGTGTTGTTCGTTGTCGTTTGAAGTGTCTACGCCCGTCGCAGACACTGTGTTGTCGTCGCCATGACTGCGCGCAGTACGTGCGCGAGTCGTCACAGCTGATACATTGCTCGTATCTGCGTGCTTATCCGGTTGTTTTGAATTAACCGGATACCCCCCCCCCCCCCCACTTAAGGAAGGAGCTACCGCACCGAGTACGCTTGGTACGCGTGGGTGCCTCATGGCATTCACGTAGAACGGTGTGTGTCTAGTCGAGACATGCACCAAGTTGTTGATGGCGAACTCCGCCATCGGCAAGCTGTCGCTCCATTGATGGAACGAATGCGCGTAGCTCTTCATGGTGTCAACCAGCACGCGGTTGACACGCTCTGTTTGTCCGTCGGTCTGCGGGTGATCCGCAGTCGACATGGACAACTGCGTCCCAAGAAGTGTAAACACTTCTTGCCAGAATCGCGCTGTAAAGCGCGGATCCCGATCCGACACGATGTCGAGTGGCATACCATGGTGTCTAAACACCATGTCGACAAACAGACATGCCGTCTGTTTGGCTGTCACCTCGGCTGGTACTGCAGCAAGATGCACCATCTTGCTGAAGCGGTCAACAAAGACCACAATACCAGTCCTCCTCTTGTTGTCTTGCGGAAGACCAAAAACAAAGTCCATTGAAATGGACTGCCAGCACTCCGACGGAGTCGGTAGTGATTGAAGCGGAGCCTGCGAGTTGGGCGCAGGTTTCACACGCTGGCATACCTCGCAAGCACGAACGTGCTTGCGTACCCATTTGTACTGGTGACACCAGTAGAAGTCACGCGTGAGAAGCAAGTATGTCTTCTCACGGCCAGGATGTCCCGATGTCGGGGCATCGTGATACTCGTACGTGATCTTGAGCTTCAGCTCATGATCATCCGGCACGACAATGCGATCTGCGTTGTCGTCGACTGCGCTGTAAAGCAGCAGACCATTGTGTACACGATAACGGTGTACACGGGCACGAAGGTGTTTGGCCAGCTTCTGACGAGACTTGTCAGAAGGTGTGGAGAAATACTCCAACAACTGCTTCGCATCCGCATCATGCGCGTATGCGGCCTTCGCGTCATCCAATAAGGATGATGAGGGTGTAGTCGTCCTGACGACGCCAACTGCGTTGACGTCGGCCTCTTGCGCCGCATAATCTGGTCGACGCGAAAGCGCGTCGGCCACGACATTCAACCTTCCAGGTTTGTACTCAACCTGGAAGTTGTATTCAGCAAAGAATGACAGCCACCGTGCCATTCTTTGGGATATGTGCGGCGACTTAGTCGCCGTACGCAACGATGCGTGGTCGGTGTAGACCACGAATGGTCTACTCCCAAGTAGATACACTCGAAACTTTGCGAGTGCATACTTCATGGCAAGGAGTTCCTTGTCATGTACCGGGTAATTGCGCTCAGCTGGCTTCAGCTGACGCGATTGGTAGTAAACCACACGATCACGACCTTCGTGATCGAGTTGCATCAGTGCGCATCCGATCGCGAAATCGGATGCATCGCACACAACGTGGAATGGGCGATCTTGGTAGGCCACCGCCAAGATCGGCGCTTCAGTCAAGCCCTGCTTGACTGCTTCAAAGGCCTGCTGACAATCAGCAGTCCATTCCCATGCAGCCTCTTTCTTTAAGAGCTGCGACAGCGGGCGAATGTTGCCCGCGTAGTTGCTCACGTACTTGCACAAGTACGTGGCGAGTCCAAGGAACTGCCGCAGTTCCTTTACATTTGAAGGCGTTGGCCATTCATTGATCACTCTGACCTTTCCTGGGTCAGGGCGTACGCCGTTCTTCCCAACGAGACACCCAAGTACGGGTATCTGGGTCGCCCCGAAGATACACTTCTTCAGGTTCGCATAGAGCTTGTGCTTTCGCATGAGCTCAAGCAACTTGCGGAGATGCTCTGCATGCATCTCCACGTCCGATTTCCCATTCACAGCCCGGCTGTGAATGAACACGTCGTCGAAATAGCTCGGTGCGAAGTCGCGCACCGAGCGCAACAAGTGCGTGACGCACCTGTTGAACGTCGCTGGGGCGTTCTTCAGCCCCTGCGGCATCACGAGCCACTCCCAGAGCATGCCGCTCGGAGTGCTTACCGCTGTGAGAGAGATATCACTCTCACGCATGAGGATCTGATAGAACCCGTCTCTCAGATCCAGAGTACTGAAGACAGTACTCGAGGTCATCGAATCGATGATCACATCTTTTCGAGGTATCGGCGTCTGTGCCGGTACCGTCGCATCGTTCAGCTTGTTGTACGCATGAACGATGCGCCACCCGCCCTGTGGTTTCTTCACACAGAACGTAGGCGCGCTGTGCGGGGACTTCGATTCCCGCACTTGTCCTGCATTGCGACGACTTTCAAAGAAGTCGTCGATTGCCTTGACTTGCTCACGCGGCAGTGGCCACTGTCGCGTGACGCAGTACTTCGTTCCCGGCACGAGATCAATCTCGTGCTGAACACCCTTGTCCTGCGGTAACTCCGCAGGAATGTCGTCCGGGAGTACATCCTTGTACTCACGCAAGACCTTGAAAAAGGGGCTCGCCTTGAGCGAGTCCCAGCCTTGCTCGTCGAAGCGTTCCTTCTTCGACTTCGCGCTGAGGGCGTCCGCGCCCTCAGAGATGAGCTGATTCAGCTCTTCTGCTTCACACGTGATCATCTCGACGTCCGAGAGGATGCAGATCTGCTCGATGCGTCCATCGTGCAGTTCGCGAGCGAAACGCTTCCAGCTTGTGACTGGGAGCGACATCAACTCCGACGCTAACGTCGGAGGATTATTCAGCCTCATCTTCTTGTATTGGAGACCAATACTCGTACGCGTCAAGACATTCAATGTCTCGACGGTCGTCTCCAACTCCTGTGTCTGCCCGGCAGACACTGCTTGTAGCGTCTCGGTCCCTGACCGAGACTTGCGCAGCTTTTCTCGCTTGCGCCGTTCACTTCTCGTGCGGAGCCCGGCTCCGCGAGTTTCTTCTTGTCCAGGCCCGGCCGTGGACAGTTGTTCCTTGTATTCGCCGGCGGGTTTTACCCGCGGGCGCACGCGTTCAAGCCCGGCTTGATCGCGCATCGCTTCGTCGTGCAGCCCGGCTGCACGCGAGGTCGCAAGCATTTCCGGTGCGGGACGTTTGCAACTGTCCGCACTGCTTGCAGCGTCGGCTCTCAGAGCCGACGCGTCTTCTTTACCTCTACGCCTAACGGCGGAGTGGCTTTCGACCAATTGTGTGTCGACATTACCTGTCGACACTACCGCGTCGCTCCGGACGCTTCGAGACCCTCTCGAATCGGATTGAATCAGGCCCTGCTGATTCGGTTCACATCTTCTCCCAACGACTCTCGCAGTCGTTGGCGTTCGCTTGGGGTGACCGGAGACAGCCGCATTCCGCGCTGTCTCTAGTGGAGGGCCGCATGCACCATGTGGTGCATGTGCTGCGCCGACAGGGCCATCGCTCTCTGTCGCGCTGCTGCTGCTCCCGAAGCGCACGATCGTGCGCTTCGTCCAGTCGATCACCGGATCATGCCGTGCAAGCCACGGCATGCCCAACACCATATCGAACTTATCGTCCAGTTCCAGGACGATAAGCTCGTCGACGAACTCCTTCTCTTGATACGAGAAGCGTACGCGTACGATACGCTTCTCGGTTCTAACAACGACACCCGTTGCTAGCCTCACTTCCAATAGACTTCGAGGTGTTTTCACCTCCTCGAAGTCAAGCCTTGGAAGGCTCTGCAGTCGAACAAAGTTGTTCGACGCACCACAGTCCACTAGAGCACGAAGAGACTTCTCTCTCTTCGAGCTTACCTTCAAGATGACAAGGTTCGGCTTGTCATCTTGCTTCTTGCAGTGAGATTGACTCTCACTGGGGGCAGCGATCTTCATTGCAGCGTGTCCGATGTCGACACGCTCGATCGCATCACCAGCAGGGCGCCCCGCGCCTGCTGGTCCCTTTAGTTTTTTTATTGCCCGTGGCGATACCCAGTATCGCCACGACGGCTCCTCGCCGCGTGCACAGGTGCTGTGCACTCGCGGGCATAGTGACCGATGTTTCCGCAGCGGAAACAACGCACACTCGTTGATCCACGACGCTGCTGGGAATCAGCAGCGGTCGCACTCGAGAGGTCCATTGGTTCGGGACCTCCCGACGGCCTTGCCACCGGTCGTGGCATTAGCCGTGGGGCGTTCACATGCAGTTTAGCCTGCCGCAGGCTAAACTCTTCTTGCATTGCAAGCGCAATTGCAGCCTCGAGAGTATTTGGATACTCTCGGAAGAGATAGGTCTTCACAGGCCCATCTCTAAGGCCCTTCATGAACGTGACGACCTTTGTCGCCTCGTCAATCGGGTTGGTCACGATGTTCGAGACCAAGTACCGTGCTCTTTGGGCGTAAGCATGCACGTCATGCTTGCCCTGTTGCAGATCGAGGAACTCCGCCCTCGATCGGAACTCGTTCTGCGGGGGCTCAAACGCTTGTTTGAGCTCCTCCTTGAAATCCTCGTACGTGCTAAAGCACGTAGGATCTGTGAGTCGGCGTCCGTACGCCCAACTCCTCGCTCGTCCGCCAAGACATGACATGGCGAACGCAACCTTCGACAACGGGTCGACGATACGTCGAGCCGTAATGGCAGTGTCGACCTCGACAAGCCAACGGAGGAGAGGCTCGCCCTCTCTTCCAACGTAGCTGCTTACGTGGAGTTTCAATGACTCCACGCGCGGTGTGGCCGATGGCGACACCGAAGTTCGAGCAGCGGTTTCACGCTGTTCCTTCACGATGAAACCCAGAGCAACACCGTGTTGCTCCGTCGGCGATAGCGTTCGCAACATCGTTGCTACCGCCGCTTCCCCAATGACTGTTGACAGTCGTTGGAGGGCCTCCCACTCTGGTTCCGACAGGTGGGGGCAGTCTGCACGCGCAACATGCGTTGCAGACGTGTTTGGGCTACCCACGGACATGTTACTGTCCGAGGGCAGGTTCTCAGCCCCGCGTTCGTATTCCATACGAACGTGTTAGTCGGTCGTTGGACGGACTACAAAGTGCTACCAGGTGTAATGGGTCTGCTTAGACTCACTACTTAAGCTTACACGTGTGCGCACGTGTAGGAGGAAGCGTAGGAGTAATTTACTTAAGTTCAGTATACTTGTATCCACAAGTATACTTAAACCTAGATAAATGAACCGAACGAAAGCTTTGGTGGTAAATGAGAACTGTATTGATTGTAAAATGGGGTTTCCTCCTAAAACTGATATTTCTAATGAGAGGTTCTGCCATTGGATGGATGGCAGAACCCCTATCTATTGAATGACTCTCATTGGTAGAAAGGTGTTACTTTCTACCAGTCATATGCCTTTTGCTATGAATGTGGACCACCCTGTGGTGGTCACCTGAATGTATTCCTTAGTGCATGTTGCACTAAGGTAGGAGGTGAACCGAATGTGTAGCCCCGCTACATGTGGTGTGCGTGTTGCTTTAGTAAAGTATGGCGGACAGGTACAAGTACGGTTGGTTTACAGTATCTGTCGTAGACGGCCATCTTAGGCTGAAATCACCGTATCCCGTTCGCTCTGCGAAGTTAAGAACCCTGACGCTGAGACCGGGAGGTACCGGGATCGATACCCGTCGAGTGCGGTCGATCTACGGAGGCCGGAGATAGGCAACTAAGTGGACGAGTAGCCGGCCCATAGGTCGGTCGTTTGCCGCAACGAAACCCCACTGCGGAAAAATAACCCATAGTGTAATGAGGGGTACGGATCCCGGCCCTTGCTGGGTAAGTCACAAAGTCACTTGTGCTTGCAACTCAACCTCCGGGTTGGGCTGTCGGGTCCGGTGGCTTAAATCTCTGCGAAGTTAAGCAGTTTGCAATTTGCCGGCTACCCCACAAGTGCCCAAGACAGGCCCACACCTGCTAAGCGCTTTCAAGCTTCGGTCCCCCAAGTCGAGTCCGTATGCCATCTACACCTCAGCCCCGCTGTCGTGCAGCCACCGCTCCCCTTCCGCGACCCCGAGATCCCCGCCATCTGCCCCGACACCACCTCAGCCTCTAGCCGTCGTGCTGCCGCCGCCTTTGGCCAACTGGTCTTCACGCTTCCTCGCCTCCGTGCATCGACTCCACCTCGACTCTAAGCCGTTGTGTCGCCGCTGCCCCTCGTACCTTCGACTCGTGCCGTGCCTTCACCCGACCCCGTCGCTTGAAGCCCACCCCACCTGCCGACAAGACCCCAGTCGCCCTCGACTTTGAATTGAGCCGCTCCCTTGACGTTTGTTACTGAGTTTGCGCCTGTGGTCCTAGGAGATCATAGGAGTGCGACCTAGCCCTACCGTAAAGGAGGGTAAGTGACGACTGAAAAGAGAGCTACTTGAGGACAAGCTCCGCCGGTACTGGCAAGACCTCATCGATCACCATGGTGGCCGTTCATCGCGACCAGGCATGGCTCGTCGAGTGGCGCAACAAGGCCCCTAGGGCCGAGTTCTCGCAACCCACCGACGACACCCTCGAGAAGGCCGAGAAGGCCATGCTCGATCCGGATCGTACCACGCAAGACAAGAAGTTCGCCGCGCTCGCTGGTGTCCCCCAACAGGTCGCTAGTGAAGTGACTTTCTCCATGTGGATCCCCGCCAAGGATCTGACCTCCACGTTCACGGACACGGAGATCATGACCTCGCTCGGGTCCGGTCCGCAGCCAGCCATTTGGTCGGCTAATACCCTGCACCTCCGCGATTTCAAGACGGTTCGTAACGCTGGTATCAGCTTCGTCTGTACCAACCGTGACGTGTGTTCCAAGCTCGGAGGGCAACAACTTACCATTTGCGGCAAAAAGTTTCGCATCCAGCCGTACTCCAAGTACTCGAACTGGTACTACGTGGACCTCCAACGTCTACCGGATGAGACAACCGACGGTGAGATCTACGACTGGTTCGCGGAGCATGGTACGCCCCCGGTGTACATCTCCCCGAGCCGTACGGTCCAAGGTCTCCGCTCACGCAACCGCCGGGTGTACTTCAACCAAAAGACCGCCCCGGCTTCGCTAATGATTGACCCAACGACGCCTCTGCGCCAGATCGATTTTGGTGGACATGGTTATGTGGTGGTCAACCACCGCATCCCAGCCTTCAACCGAACCAAGCCGCCTTTCCTCCAAGCGCTCCAAGCGGAGCGTAAAGCCCGCTCGGCAAAACAGCCAGCTGCCAAGCCACGCTCGAAGAAGGAAGATTCTCCGCCCATGGCAGCCCCGAACGGTGATGCTACCATGGACGTTGACAACGACTCGGACTATGCCCCGTCCGAATCCAACCACTCGGATGAGTCCCTCAAGGACGCGTCTGATGGAAGCGACATGGAAGATGTCACGACGGTCAGAGTCAAACCCAGCTCCGTCTGGCAGGGCACCGACGCCCCAACCTTCTCCATTCAAGCCGCCAAGCGAACGGATCGTGCGCCAACTCGCATCCTTCGCGCCAAGCAACTCGCTCTTGGCCCGGTGGCTCCTCCTACCAACGCGGATATCCGTGAACTACCGCCGTCCCAGTCAAACTACTCCATCTTTGCGTCAACCAACCCTTTCGAGTGGCTGAGTGAAGGTGAAGGTGGTAAGGCCCCGGCAGACCAAGATCTGATTTTGTGGGATGGATCCAATCCCCCGCAAGCGGTGGCTTCATACATCAAGCTACCAAAGCAATCGGAGCGCGCCATGAACAGTGCGGTCGTGACGTACTCGGCGGAGAAAGCTTCGCTGGAACAAGTCAGTGAAATTATCGAGGCGTACTTGAAGGAATTTGCAGACATCGAGGACGCTGACGAGGCCCTGTACTCGATACAGGCGCAACCCAGTGTCCACCGCTTCCTGCTCGACACCTCGACCCCGAGCAACTTCCAACACCTGCGCAGCAAGGCGATGAACCACGCGGTCCTTCGGATTGCCGCCAGGAAGCTGAACCCGAACAGCAAGGACTACTCGCTCAACGACGAGATCATCAAGCTCTTCCCGAATGCGACTGACCTCAGTTCGCAAACGGTTCTGGAAGGCTTGTGTGGAACAACGAATGACTTTTGGCTGCAACTCCACTTGGCTGAGTTTGACCTCGCCTTGCAGATCATTGCGCCAAGCATCTACATGGACCCACTCAAGGTGGGCGCGGTCACTCAACGCAACCCGTCGGCGCTGCCGCATCCCAGATGGCATCTCTGGGACGATGCCACGCTCGCTGCACTGGTCACATCGCCGTTAATGGCCCGACTACTTCAATCGTCCCTGCCTGAGGAGCTCCGATCTTGTATTGGATCCCTCCAGCAGGTGGCTGTGACGACAGCCGGCCCCAACGCCCCTTCTCTCTAATGAGAGTTGGGCCCTCCGGGGACTCTCGCTCAATGCCAACGGCATGAACCGAGTCTCCAAGAGCTCCTTGAACTACCTCTCCCAGACTTATCATATGGTCGGTCTGCAAGAGACGAGGTTTGAGTCGTTCGAAAACTTCAAGTGAGTGAAGCACCTGTGGGAGGAGACTTCACGCTTTAACACTCACTTCTGGTCGCAAGACCACATGACAGGATACACGGGGCGCGCTGGTGTTGGCCTATTGCTGACACCTACGTGCCCCATCAAGGACATTCAAGACGTTACCCTCCGTCACGCCAGCTCGCCGGCGTTGACGGACAGGTATTTACTGCTACGAGGCACGCTGGACTCGACGACCACGTACATCCATGTGGTGTACGCACCGGTCAAGCCCAACAAGCGTCCCTCATTTTTCAATCTTCTTCCTCGCAACTTCGACGAAGACGAAGACGAAACCGCTTTTCACATTGTGATGGGCGACTTCAACACGGTTCTGGACAGTCGGATGGATCAAGCTAATCAGACCGACCGGAATCGAACACAAGGACAAACCGAACTGCTAGACTGGATGCAAGCGATCGATGTAGCGGACGCATGGCGCCTGCAACACCCGACGCTAGTAGAATACTCCGGCCCCAACGCTCGAGCAAGGATCGACTACGTCCTCATGAGCCCTCGCCTCTTCCGCTCAGCCATGCAGAACATTCTGCACGACTTCCGTCGGAAAGCAGAGCTCGGTGACCATAGCGGAATCGACTTTCGCCTTGGTTCCACAACTTTTCGACCAGCCACCCGCCCACCGTGGCGCTGCCCCGAGTGGGTCATCCAGCTACCGGAAGCGCAAAAGCACCTCCAAGAGTCTCTGGAAGCGTTGGCTAATCGACTACACGCCCCGAGAGACGAACGGTACAATCCCGGTTGTCTTCTCGACGAGCATAAACGGCGTGACGCTATATTCTTACGCGAGCTTTTCCAGTCCCGGAAGAACGCTCGCCAGAGAGAGATCGAAGAACTTCATCTCAAAATCAACCGGCTGAAACACCTTGAAGCAACCAACCCCTCGGCGGATCAAGCCAACCAGCTGAGCGAAAAGAAAGCACAGCTCGACGTGAAACTCCAAGAACGTAAGCACTACGCCTCGCAGAAGAAGTTCGCCGCGGACCTTAAGGACGCCGAGAAAGGGTCCAAGTTCTTCTTCCGCCCGCCTCAGATTCTTCACAACACACCGATTCCAGTCGATTCGCCGGAAGAACTGGACATGATGTGCGACGAGTTCAATCACTTTTGGTCCGGGGTTTACCGTTCACCGTCCAAGGAGTTCTCACACCCGAAACCGAAATGGAATCGGCTTCAGATGGCAGAGATCCTGCAACACACCACTGCACATCTCACGCCGCAGCAAGCTGCGTACATGGACAGCCCACTGACGGCTAACGACTTCTATTGGGCCATCAAGCATACGACGGCAGGGAAGGCACCGGGTCCTGACGGGCTCCCGCTCGCCTACTACCTCACAGACCTCACGCTGTGGTGTTGCATTCTTGAGGTCGTCTACGCGGCACAGTTGGATGCGGACGAATGTCCAAACTCCAGCGTCGTGGTCAAGTGTGTTTGCTTTACAAGAAAGGGAACCGGAAGGAACCTGGTAACTATCGACCCATCACACTACTTAATGTGGATGCCAAGTTCGGACCGAAGATTCTGGCATTCCGATTGGGTAAGCTGCTGGACTCCCTTCTCGGGTCCGACCAGTACGGGTTTGTACCAGGACGTGACATTCACCACGCTCACGTCCGGTTTCAAGCGCTGATGAAGCTTTACGAGGATGAAATGGACTCTATGGCTGGGGCAGTGCTGCTGGACTTTGCCAAGGCGTTTGACAGTGTCGTGTGGGACGCCTTGGATATGACCCTCATGTACTTTGGATTCGGCAGCGTCTTTCGCCGCTGGGTTCGGGTGATGTTTGCAGGCACTCTTGTAGCGCTGATGTTCAACGGCAGCCCATTGGCACCCTTCGAGATCGGGAGAGGCGTTCGACAAGGAGACCCTCTCTCCCCGGGCTTGTTTGTGCTTTTTGTGGAACCACTGCTTAACATGGTTCGAGCACGGATGAAGGGCGTTGGACTTCGTTGTGGCAACTCCCCGGCAACCCATGCTGTCATTAGCTTTTCGGACGACTGCACGGGGCTACTTCGAGATCTCCGCGACACGCAACGCCTGCTGAACTTGGTCGACCAGTTCTGCCAAGCGTCTGGCATGGAGCTGAACAAGAACAAGACCGTGGTGCTGCCGTTCCGACCCTGGGACAGCGATACCGACAGCATCCGCGAGTCGTTACAGGATCTTCGTCTCTCGGTCGTCGACAACGATGACTCGACCAAGCTGCTAGGCATCTACTACGGCCCCAAGTTGACCGACGCGGCGCGTCTCGAGCATTTGCTTGCGGACAAGCAGACACGTTGCTCCATCTGGAAGTACCGTGCCCGGACGCTGCGCGGACAGATCGTCATCCTTCAGCAGATCATACTGACGGTGCTCTGGTACTCGGCCAGCGTTTGCTACGTGCCCAAGTCCGGCTTCCAAGACAAGTTGGAGGAGATGATCGTCCGTTATATGAAGACGTCGATGGCATCCAACATTGTCCCGCGCACCTGGTGGAGCCTTCCGCAGTCATTGGGAGGTCTTGGACTCACGCCAGTGGAAACGATGATCCAAGGACTCCAGCTACACACACTTTGCCAGCTTATCATCGCTGTTCGGAAGACACCACTGGAAGTGCCGTTGTGGACAGCGCCAGTGATTGAACTGTTTAACCGCGCCATGCAGCCTTGGGGCCGCGACTTTGACATCCTGTACGCTCCAGTCAGGAGCAGTCCGGATCACGCAGTGTCGCGCCGCGACTCTCGGTGGAGTCAAATGGGCAAGTACTGGCATCAAGTTATGTTCCTGTGGAGCACGAAAATGACGCAGAAGGTGACTCGCAATGCTTCAGCTTTTGACAAGGTGACGATGCCTTTTCTGGACAACACTCTTGTCACAACGGCAACCAAGACGCCAAAAACGCTACGTTCAGCTGGACTCGTTACAGTCAAGCCGCTCGCGCAACACGGCGTCTTTCGACCAGCTGATCTACTGGAACTCAGTGATCTGCCAGTGCAATCAGCATCATTGACCCAAGCTTTCAAACGGATGTGTGTGCCGGCAACGGCCCCCGACAACCGTGCATGGGGCGTCTTCCTTACTCGAATTGACTCTCTTCTTCGACCCCTACGAAGGCTACCCGCTGGCCCGCTCTCCGCACCCACCCTCCACTGTGCCCAGCACACATGGAGTTTTGAGAGTTACGAGGTGGCCGACCTCACGGTGGCTCTGATTCGCAAGCTCTTGGTTCGCTTCAAACCCCTGCCACTCCCAATTCAGTCGCTAGGGCTCGAGAAGCAACCTCCGACTGATATTTGGGCCCGGGACCTCAAGATGAACAAGCATGTGCTGCCAGTCTACGCAGATCTGGTGTACCGGCTGCAGCACAACGCTTTATACGTCGGGCATCGCCTTCAGCATGTCGCTAATGCAACCACGACCTGTATGCATGGCTGCAACGTTCTGGAGACGACATCGCATCTGTGGATTCGCCACTGAGGTATGGAAGGAGTGGTTGGACGCCTTCCAACAGTGGCTGGATTCACCAATTGAGTGGGCCACTATAATCTTCTTCGAAGGCATCGTGCCTACACCGGGTGCCACGAAGGAATATGGCTACTGCCTCTTTGTTGTCTTCCACATCGTGCGAACGGTAATGCTCCGCAGTCTTTGGACTCATCAGAACGACATCCGTTTCCACGATCATGAACCGAATTTGATCACCGTACAAGCCCACGTCCATGCTCTAGTGGACCTCCATGTAGCCTCCCTATGGCGCGCGACTGCCATGCAAGCGCTCCGGCACTCCTCGCGTAAGCAGGTGCAGCTACGATCACTTTTGGGCAGCCTGCCCGTGACCGCGCCCTTCGAAGCCGAAGACACGAGTGGTCCCGAGTCCCAGCCAGAAATGGGCACTCACCCAGCCTCGTGATGTGGCCGGACAAACGACCCGATAGAAGGGCCTGGGAATCCGGCAGGAGTTCTCGAATGTTCCAGAATTTGGGTCCAGTGGGGTACCCAAATGTACCTTTTATGTACAAATGGGTACGTTCCAGAACCCAATCGACCCAAAATGGGTCACCCGGATGACCCATTTTCATGTCCCAAAGGTGACGTTTTTATGTCCCGATTCGGTCCCTGAGCCGGCAGAGCCTCATTCGGCAATTTGCCAGCTCGAGCTCACATCTCTTCCCAGACCAAGACCTCACCCCACGCCAGACATGGCTACACCCAGCACCCTGCGAGCCCCACCCACGGACATGGCTCCGCCCAGCGCTGCACCGCCCGCATCCCTCCAACCCTCGACCAGTCCGAGTGCCGTTGCGTCTGTTAATTCATTCGCTAGCCCACTGGTTGAGAAGGAGGCTGTGGACACTAGCGGCCTAGGTGGAGTTGTTCCAAGTGCTCCACACACTCCGGGGGGGGAAATGGCTACACTCGCCACCCCGGACTCGCCTACGCTGGACATGGCTACACCAGCTACTCCAGGCTCGCCCGAACCGGACTCGACTACAGCCCCCGCCTTCAGCTGTGCGGAGATGGCTGACGAGGACATCGACAGCATCGCCACCGGCCTCGCCAACATTCTGAACCCGTCGACCTCGACATCAAGCGTTACCGATCCAGTTGCCGCTTTCGAGACACTGGTACAGTACGCTGAAACCGAACATGTCGACGCTCTCGCTGCCATGGAGGCGGTCGACGACGCCCCCTCTCAAGGAGCGACGGACGACTCCCATCCAAGCAGTACATCCGCTTCGCAACAAAATGACGAAGACAAGACAGCCGAGAAGCCAGCCGAAGACATGACATTCGACGAATATATGGCGGCTCAGGCCAAGAAGGACGAAGCATCCATTCAAGCTGCCGCAGAGCTCAACGCGGAGGAAGCCGAACTCCGCCGCAAGAAGGAGAAGGAGCAACACCGCCGCGAACATCTTCGGCAAGTACGCAAACAGAACAAGAAGATGATGGGTGAGCACCGTCATCACCAAACAGCGCGTAAGACGCATCGCGAACGCCGTCGCTTGCATCGCTCTGCAACTAAGTCGACTCAACCTGCCACCGACGTTGACGCCGTCATGACTTCACCAACTGCGGATGCCAGCGAAGACGCAGATGTACCCTTCAGTGCTGAATTGCAGGCACAGATTGCTGCGTTCCGCGCCGCTGGACAACACACGGAAGAAGAAGTACACGACTTCGAGAAAGGGCTCAAGACGATGTCGGACGAGAGCTACCCCATCGAAATCGTACACGATCGCGTGCATCTGGACGGTCTCGGCTACTGGTACCAGATCCGCTACATGGACGGCTCGGAATGGTGGAATCCGCGAGAAGCTATGATCCGAGACAACCTCGAAGAAAACTGCAAGATCGTGGACGACTGGATCGACATCAACAAGCGCGAGACGCAACCCTTTGAACGGTACTACCGATGCACCCAGACCGGCTGGAACCTCATGTGCGCCTCGCCGAACAACGACGGTGCGGTGGCCGCGATCAACGCCTTGTTTGAGGCGTCAGGTCGCTCGGCCCCCATCACGAAAGAAGTCTGGACGGACTTCCTCAGCATGAACCACTTTGACAAGAACGCAGGTATCAGCATGGCCAAGGTCGGTGCACTACTTCGAAACATCCGATCACGGATGCCGGAGCCGCATGTGCACGCCGGATACGTGTCCAAGCGGAACAATCTTTACAAGGGTAATGGTAAAGGCGTCAGCGGACTCTTCCGACTCCATCTTGGTGTCGGTAAGTACTTCGTGGACTGCTTCATCAGCGGACACGCTCGCCATTGCATGGCCATGGAAGTCATGGCAGGAGGGTTCTACCAAGTCTTCGATGAAGGCGCTTGGATTCCCGCCACTGAGGCCAAGAGCTTCCTGATTCAAGTCACAGGGGTCTACCGCTTCGTCTTCACGGGTGAAACCGGTGTTGAACCCCCCATTGGACGCCATCACAAGCGCCATCTCGACCATGATGAAGCCAACCGCCACCGCAAACATCCACGCGGCGACGGACAAGACAACTCAAGCAACATGACACCAGCACACGACTAGGATCAAGGCACTTCGACCATGTGCCTTCACGTCAAGCCCGACTTATCATCGGAAGTACTTCGGCAACTCGACCATCCTACAAAGTGAGTAATTAGTTTATTGATAGGTGGGTTAGCAGTGCTCATTGCACACTCAAACTCCTAAGTGTAATGTAATTTGTTGATCTGCGAAGTTAAGCAGCCTCAAGCTCGGGTAGTACTCGGGTGGGTGACCACCGGGGAAGTCCGGGTGCTGTCTACTTTTTGGCAGGTCCATGACGGTTGGTAAGTAGACGCGGCGCCTTTTTTAGGCCTCGGAGGACGCTTTGTGTCCATCTGTGGGCCCCGCAAACTCAGCAGGCCATGTACCACCACCCATAGAATCAGGAAATATAGTAGAAATGCATTATAAATTGTAGCGGTGGCCGGCCCGAATTACTCCGACAAGCTGCCCGAATGGAGGCTACTTAAGTTCGCTCTGCGAAGTTAAGCAGCCTCCTTCTCGGGCAGTACCCGGGTGGGTGACGGCCCAGAGTATATGGACTTTTGTATGGCCCGATACATTCTCTATTATAACTGTTGGTGCTGTGGCGCTACGGCTGCGATTGGAACGCAATGTTGGCAGACGCGGAGGGTCAGACACGTGTCGGGGGACGTGCGTGAACACCTTCCGACAGGTGGGCCACCTCAGTTGACCGATCTTGAATATAAGTTTTATTAAGGAAATACATGCGAGCGAACTAAAGTATGATATAGACGGTCGTTACACGCAACCCGACCATGTGGCTAGGGGTAGTTTCATGCGCTGAGTCCATTGGCGCACTCGGATTGGTCGTCCCGGCTCTGCAAACCCCGCAAACTTAATATTTTAGAATATTAACTTGACGTGGTCGGAAAAGGTCCATCTAGGCGTTCTTTTGTACGCAACGTCCGAATATCGTATTGCCAAATATGCACCTTCTCTGTGACCCTCTCAAACTGAATACACTTATTTTTGACCAATGGAATTGTCCGGTGGGAATGGTCCATCTAGACGTACAATTGCCTCCCGATTCCGAATATCGTATGGACAAGTGTGTGCGACCTCTGGAACACCTTCAAATAGCATACTGAAAATTGCTTATTCTTAAATATGCGTGTTTCAGACCACGAAAAACCACTTTTATGTGCCATGTGCGGTACGCCAGCTGGCGCACTGACATGGTCCCCTGGGACTATCTCCCCGCCAAGTGCCCACGAAGTTTGGGCAGCTACCTCCCAGTAGTTGTCGAGATATCGCATTTTCCCCAAGTTCAGACGCCAAAAAGGCAACTTTAAGTGCTCTGCCAGGGAGCTGGTTTTCTTCTAGCGGAGCTTCTAGAGATCGTATGAAGGTGGGCTTTAGCTCTAAACACATTCCCGTAACGAGTACTACACGCTCAGCTAAAATCCGGGGGTGCCCCGTCCCATGCGGCGTGTGCAAAGCCCCGCAAACGCCCAAAAACACCCCCAAAACGCGCGAACCGCGTTTTGTACCCATTTTGACGACCCTCCCGAGCGACCTCCAGGACGTTTCCCACCGAGTTGAGTTGGGAACAGGGGCTCCAAGTGATGCTTAACAACCTCCGACCAAGTCCCGAGACTGCAGGTGACCCTGGAAATCGATGGGTTCAAAAAGGTGTCTTTCCGGGATGGCCGCGTAACTCTCAACTAACTTCTGGTTGCCACCCCAAGTGTCCAAACATATAAATTACCAAAACTTTTTTTCGATTTGACTTAAGCTGAGTATAGGGGCATGTGGCCCGTCCCTTTCCCATACCGAGGATGCAAATAAGATTTGCCAGATGCCTATACTTTTTCTAAAAATTTAGAAAAGGTGGTTTTTGGCGGGGCTCGGCTACAAAAAACTTTTTTTTTAATATATCGCCGTGCATGCCAATCCGCCGTGAGACGCTCTTCACGCTGAGCGGAGGCCCCACGGTTGCTTCGTAGCCGTTCCCAAGTTATAGGCCACCGAAGATTGGAACAGAACCGGGACACCGGTCTTGCAGGCTCTCTACAGTAAAATTGGCTTAGACAACGTACAAAGTGTTCTATCAAGCCTAGGTAGTACTCACCGAGCTCTACAATCGCCTAAAAGATCTTAGCATACAAAAAGTCGATAGGGACTTCGCAAAAGGCCGATTCCGTGTTTGCTAGATTTTCGGGATTTTCGACAAAAAGACCCCGAAAAGGGGCCCATTTTGGGTCACTTATGGGTCGATTTCTCAGCTTCTAGAAAGAGTTGACCGAACTGCTTTAGTACACGTCCTGGCGCTTAGTAGGCCCCAGGACGTCAGAAAGTGTTGTAGGTGAGACTATTCTAGCGGCTCGGAGCGGACCCCATATGTGACCCAAAATGGCCACTTTTGGGAATTTGGTCAATATGGGCCTAAGTGCGCACTTAAAGGGCGCACTTAGTAAAGTGCGCATCAATTTGGGTACTGGCTCTTGACCAAATAAGATCGTCCGTCACAAATAAGAATGAAAGTTACCTTATTTTACGGTTACAAGGCGCCAGCGGCCTACCGTCCGTCGCCATTTCTTATTTGTGACTATTATTTGGTACGAATAATATTTTACGAATGCAGACTGACTACTCGATATACACGTTCGGGGCTGGCCACGGTAGCCTTGCGCCCCCTGTTCCCCTATATATGTGAAGTGACATGACGGTTGCAGAGCAATGTGGGCCAGTTTGAGGCCGTCCGTCGTTTAGCTTTAAAGTGATGTGACCTGTGAGTTGGTAATTTAGTACTGTTCAGTGTTGGATTGTCGATTTATTGGGGAGTGTTGCGCCTTGTGTGGAGTCGCTTGACAGTAACAGAGTTACTATGGGCCAGTTTTAGGCCGCCTGTCATGTTGCGAAGCACTACCAATCCGCTTATAACAAGCACCCGTCTTGTTTGTCGTTTTAGGACGGTAGACTAGAATTAACGGAGTTTAGGCAATTTGTGGTTTTCCGGATGGGTCTCCGTTGGAACAATTCCGTTGTTTCAGGGACCCGTGTGGGAGACACTAAAATAGTGC